>NC_138893.1:64139987-64739987 GCF_965194825.1 Balaenoptera physalus | reverse complement strand
TTATATTTGTACTATAAATATATGACCACAGTTTTAGAAACTATATTCATACTTTATTACTTTAAAACTTGAGGACTACTATATGAAAACTAATGCCATAAATCCTTTATGGTATTTTTGTCTCAAACACTCTAAGCATTTTATATAAATACACAGTTGAGACAACTACATTTTTAAAGAAAAAGAAATCTATCTGTCCAAGAAAACAATTTAATTGTGCAAAAAGCTTTGCTTGGAAATGTGATTTTAAAATGGTTATAGAATTTTATTAATACAATTCTCAAGCTAAGTGCATTGAGGCAATGTTCTTCCATTGATCCCAAAAGTGGTTTGTTGAACCGATGACAAAGATGTACAGTTAACCTTTCTAAATTACAGTGTAGATTATAATATGTATTTCTTCACATGTGTTATGCAGACAAAATCATGTTTCATGAGGAAAACATTTTATATTGCTTCTACTGGCAATTAAAATTAAAATATTTAATAGTCCAAGAGTGCATAAAATGGTTCTCCTTAACTTACATCTAAGATTAAGTGCCAGGACTTAAAGACAGGAGGTATAATTTTCTTTATTCATGAGAACGTCTGTTTAATTATTACAGTTAATTATTTATTTATTTTGCCTTTTTAGTCTGAATTTCAATTGGGATTGGTCTGAATTTAAAATGGGAGACCATTCACTCATTCACAAATATTTTTACCTTATATTCTATTTCTGGGAGCAGCAGTCATTTGATTAATAATGAAGTCCCAAAACTATGCAATAGAAACTCCATGCCTTTTGTTTCAAAAATATCCACAATTTCAATAGTGGCAAACTAAGCCATATTAAATGCACATGAAACTGTGCACAGAAGTGATATCTATTAAGTCATATGTATTATAGAAATATCAATGTTTCCAGAAATGGAAAGCTTGAGCCACTATCTATACAACATAAAGTTCATTTTAGTCATTAAAAATATGGGAAATAACAGAACATTATGAATCAACTATGTTTCAATAAAAATTTAAAATATGGGAAAAATTATCAAGATTTGCTGCTAAATACATTGTCTTCATTTTGTTTATGAGTACAGTTATTGGCCCTCTACACTCTGTTGTTATATAATTGAGGTCAGATCTTCTCTACAGGTTAAGACAGCACAAGTCTTTTTAATATTTTGCTAAAGATTTAGATAGCTGTTGGATTGATTTTATTTATTTTTATCTCTTATAAAAAATGAAGACCTTCTTTTCTTTTGGTGACATGTTCTATTTTGCCAAGTTTAACAAGAAGCCAAACTTACTGGTTGATTATTTTGAGAAAAAAAAAGCTTCCCATCCATTAACTAGACAAAAATAAATGTCAGCATTATGTTTAAATAATAGAAAGAAATATGGGGGAGAGTGTCACATAGGAAGATTGTAAATAGGTTGAACCTTCAGAAGTTTTCACTGTCTCAACCTCAGTGGGGTTCTCAATCCTGCTTGGCCTTTCCTAGGTCAAGCTAAACCAGATACAGTGACCTCGTTATTTGTTAATCTGGCAAAAGAGGAGAATTAATGACCCTCCAGGGCCATCTGGCCTTGTCTCTCTGAGAGACTGGCAGAAGAAAAGAGCAAAAGACTGAGTTTGAGGGAGGCCATTTATTTAGTGAGTGAGAGAAAGGAATAGCCATAAGAGGCCATGGAAAAAAGGAGTAAAATTTGTGTAGTGATGATCGGTTAGTCAAACGAAAGAAGGCATTTCAAGAAAGGTAGAAAATGGCAAAAACTGCAAATGTTACAGATATTCAAGGAAATTTATGACTAATAAAAATATGTTGGATGACACTTACTTGGGATACACAGTGATATAGCTAATACCAAATAAATAGAGAAGACCTGCATGTGGATGAAAAGGAAACTATAATAGATCAAGAATTTCTTGGTTAAATCTACACAATGGACACGATTTAAAAATTTAGTGTATTCTTATTAATACTTATATTTTATGAGACATGCATTTCAGTTTAATTTACATACTATATAAATGTAAAAGCAGAAACAGAATTTTATGTTTCAGACATAAGAAACATAAATTTAGCCTGTCATTCTTTTTAACCATTATTCAAAACAAGTCTAGTAGTCAATTCTTCTCCTGAAGCTAATTCATTTTTCTTATTCCCAGGAACTTTTATAAGTTCAGTTAATCAGTCTCGTTCCTGTTTTTCTCCCTCTTGGTATCTTGTACCTAATTAGTTCCCTATGTAATATCTTAAAAATAATTACAGACAAGCAATTTAAGGAAAATCATTATTTTAAATGCTGTCACTTTCAATTTTGAAAGTCTGTTGCCAGTTATTAATTTACGGCATATTCTTGCCATCAAGATTTCCTGATAGAGATTGCTATGTTTATATTTTATTAAAATGTGCAAGACAGATACTCTATCCAGTCCAGCAGCTCAGTTTCATTTATGGAGGATTTCTACTCGATGATATTCCATAAATGTTAAGATATACATGAGATTAAAAGAGGTAAATGGAAATTCTGTAAAAAATATTTATTAAGAAAAATATTGTAATTCAGAAGATTTACCAATGAAACATCTCAAGATAAAAAATAACCTTAATAGAACAGCAGAGAAAAAGGCAGATATCTAAAAATCTAATATAATAAATTGTTTAAGATTCCTGAATTTGGTATCAGGCAGGCCTGGGTTCCAGATGCATCTTTGATTTTTACTAACCTTTCTAAGCTTTAGAATCTTCAAGATTATATCAAAATAAATATGTCTATACCTCTTAGGGTGTTTGAGAATTTTAAGCAAAATGATGCCTGCAAAGCACTTACCTTATTAGAACACTGTAGACATCCAATAAAAAAGCTATAATAATAATTATTATTATTGTTTTATTATTATTACTAGCTGTGATATGTTTGAGTGACACTTAAAAATATAGCAATCACATACTAAAAATGCTTCATTTATTCCTGTAGATTATTGTATACAAAGGAGTCCACATGTTTCTAAACTCTTTGTGTAAACAATGGTTGTAGGCTGTGACATGTTAGGAACACAGTCATGACATCTTTTGGAGTCTTTAGATTTGAGTACCATTATCTTGATTGACAGCCAGATAATGTAAGTACAAAAATAGACAACATTTTTCCCAAAAAGAATGGTCAAAATAATGTAATCATCCATGACAACATAGGGGAAAATATGCTAAAATATAATACTTAAGTTTTGCAACACTAAACAGAAAATTTGCAGTTTATAATGTCTTTTGGTACCTTGGGATGGAAAATCCAAACTTTTTCTGTAGGTAGGGAGATATGTTTCCCATTCTCTGATGTGGACTAAATTGGTCTTTCCACCTGTACTTGGAACAGTTATTTGGTTGGAAGCAACAGGAACCACCTCTGACTGATTTATACTAAAAAGAACTTCTCAGTAGAATACCCTGTGACTTGTACAATCAAAGCAAAAGCTGAATAAGATCTAAGAAAGGACAAGAAAAGAGATAAGCTTCAGCAATCTTAGTCAGAAACTCAAAACACTGCTTTTGGGGGCAGTATCATCAAGACAGCTGGGATCATGGACTTTGAAGCTCAAAGGTCAAGTGTCTGAGGGGGAGAATCTAATTAGCCTGGGTTGAGACATGTACCCCTGGCCAAGTGTGGAGTGCAGAGCACTGTGATTGACAGTTCCACTAAGAGCACATGGAGTATGGAGGTACAGTAACCCAAGGGGAAAAAGATGGAGTTCAATGTTCAAAATAAGGGAGGAAGGGATGTTGGGCAGACAAATCAAGGAAATTCTACTTTACCTTTTCAAAAATCAATTTAGGGCCCAAATGTGGTTGAATGAAATGCTAAGGTGGGCACTGTGGGGACAGGTGTAGAGGAGTGGCATATTCCTTGAAATTTATAGTGCTAGATTTCATGTTCTGTCATAATGAAAATTTATTTTCAATTTTTACTATGACTTATGCTTAAAAATTTAAGTAACTGATTACTTGAATTTTTGAAGATTCACAAATTTATGTTGCAGCAAAAAATTATTTTTTTCTTATCAGATGTTTTGGAGAAGATTAAATATAACACTTGAATTTAGTGACATATTGCAAGAACTGTGAACCTCTACTTGACACATTTTCCTTAACTACTTTCTAAGGACTAAATTTAGCCTGTTCATTGCACTAAATTGCTGTAGTTAAATTGCTTCATCTTGTATCGCCTCTACAATTTCTGCAAAAATCTAATTATTAAATATGTTGTGTACCAGATGACTAATGAACTAAGCAAAGATATACAGATAAAGAATAATTAGATTGTGTATTGCAAGGTCACTTTCCTCTTTAATCATTCCTTTTTTGTTAAGTCTTCACAACTAAATTACATAATGCCTGGGGAAATACCTTCTTACAGATAAGCAAGCAAACAAATAAGCAAAGTCATTTGAATTTAGGGGGGAAAATATAGGCTTAACTAGCATCATCCAGGGCTTGTTTATGCAGAAAAAGTAGAGTCACATGGTGTCTCTCCAGACTTTTTAGATACAAGAGATGGCATTATAGAAAATGCATAGAAAGGAACCAATGAAGTTTATGTCAATTTTTTTTCATTTTTGTGTATATGATGTTTTAGGTTCCAAGCTTCTAATCATGGCTTGGTCTTTCCTGGTGACCAGCGTCCATCCAGGAGCCCGCCAAGAGTCACCTCATTAGAACCAACAGATATTCCTATCACTCATCACTCAGGAAATTACAAGGGTCGTAGGAGCTGTGTGTCAGGAACTAAGGTCAAAGACTAAATGTTAGAACAAAAGATTCTCCTAGTACCTCTACTTACAAGGGGTATTAGGAGCTCTGTGTCAAGAACCAGACACAGATAGATAGATAGATAGATAGATAGATAGATAGATAGATAGATAGATAGATAGATAGATAAATAAGATAGATAGATAGATAGATAGATAGATAGATAGATAGATAGATAGATAGATATAAAATATATAAAATAAGAATATATACATAATACTATTATATATATTATATAATAGTATTATAAATATATATAATAGTATTATATATATATATAGTGTACTATTATATACACTTTTACATAGTTTGCTCACTTTGCAAATGTTTTGAAAATAGCATGTATGCCAAAACACTTTTTAATTTTTATGGACAACAACTCTAATGCTTTACATTTTTATGGTGATGATAGGCACATATCTGTTCATTATACCATTTAATCATCAAAATAATCCTATCGTTTTTCAACAGATTATAGATAAAGAAGCAGGCCTTTGTCCTTGTCCAAAATCAGTCCCAAAGTACTCAAGTATGTGGAAAAAAATTTTCTCATTTTGAATCCATGGTGTTTCTACTTTGCCTCAAGCTCTCATGAAGTAGGGATGTAGGATATTTACAGCGAGGGATATATAGAAACACTTCATTGAGCAGTTTTAATCTAAACAGGATTATCTACATAGTCTTTCAACCATTTTCCTGGTACAGCTGAGAAGTTGGCTTGATTGCCCTGGCCCCATTCTATCACTCTATATTCTCAGCCTCCAGGGCACTTATTAAAATTTAGAAAGCTTTAGAAATCCCCTAGTAAAATGTTAGTTTCTCATGGTTTTAGTCATAGAAGTATATCTAAAAACCTAATACCTAAATATAAATTAAAATTTTATGCTAGTTGACACAAACTGTCCTGCCCCACTCCCCACAAATCACAAACTTTAGAGAAGCTTAAGGATTATGTTGGATTTTTAAAATTACCCAAACTGAAGGAAGGCCTTAAAGTGAAATGGTTAAGAATATGTATTGTCAGAGTTTGGGTGAGAATCTTCTGCCTTTTCCTAGTTGTGTAATCTTAGACACGTCATTTAATCTCTCCAATCTCTGTTATCTTCATCGATAAAATGTGGATAACCAATAACACTGTGTTTTTATGGGGATAAATTGAAATAATGCACAGAAAGCATTTAGCTCACTCAATTATTAAGTAATTGGTATTATCATTGTATTAGTCTGCTTGGGATGCCATAAGGAAATACCATAGACTACGTGGTTTAAGCAAAAGAAAATTTTTTCTCACAGTTCTAGAGGCTAGAAGTTCAAGATCAAGGTGTATCAGGGTTGGTCTCTGATGATACCTCTCTTCCTGGACGGTAGATGACCGCCTTCTCACAGTATCCTCACAGAGGCAGTTGGGTAGAGATAGAGAAACAGAGACAGGGACAGAGACAGAGAGAGACAGGGAGAGAAAGTACTAGCTTTCTGGTGTCTCTTCTTAGAAGGACACTAGTCCTTTTGGATCAGGGCCCCACACTTATGACCTCATTTAACCTGAATTACTTCCATAATGGTCCTGTCTCAAATTAGGGGCTAGAGCCTCAACATATGAATGTGGGGGAGACACAATTCAGGCCATAACAACCATTAGTGACCAGAGTCAGTAATGTTGTTTGTACATGAAAGAAAACTACAAAAACTCCAATGTTTGCAATATCACAGAATTTGCTTTTCCTAAATTTGTCATCCGTGAGCACCCTAAAACTTTTCTGTCTTCTCTGTATTTTATGTTTTTTAACAAGAGCAGTGATATGCCTGTTGTAGGCAGAAAAAATAATCTTCCCTTCTCCAAGAGATGCCCATATCCTAAATAACCCTTGGAGTTTATTGAATATGTCACCTTTCATGGCCAAAGAACTTCCCAGGTGTGACTAACTTAAGGGTTTGAGATGCTGTAGTTATCTTGGGTTATCTAAGTGGCCCCAATGTAATTATGAAAGTCCTTATAAGTGAAATAAGATAGGGCAGTCAGTGTCAGAGTGATGCAGAAGGAGAAGGACTCAATCAGCCATTGCTAGCTTTGAAGATGGAAGGGGACTATGAACCAAGGAATGCAGGCAGGCAAATTCTAGAAGCTAGAAAAGGCAACACAACAGATATACCCCTAGAGCCTCCAGAAAAGAATGTAGACCTGCTCACATCTTCATTTTAGCCCAGTGATACCCCTCTGCCCTACAGAACTCTAAGATAACACATTTATATTGTTTAAGCCACTAATTTACAGAAGCAATAGGAAACTAATATGATGCTCATATTTTCTTTGCATTAAAGAGAAGAATCTTCTACCTGTACTGCTATTAAATACTTTAACATATTATTCAAAATACTATTTTTTTCTCTTCCTTCAGCAATGCTGTAGGCATTTATAAATCCTTCAAGTCATTACTCATTACTCAGACTGATAACCAAATATAGAAGGGGTGACTGCAATAGTCTGCCCTTAGAATTATCTCTTTATTCAGAAACATTTTATTTGGTTTCTACTGTTTGCTTGCCTGTATTCTAGAAACCGGTGGGAACTGATCTCTGGTCTCTAATGGACAGTTATCTTGTTTTCATTACAAATCTTATTTTTATTATGAAGAGAGACTTGAGGATGAATTTTAGCCATGTCTGGATATAAAGTCTGGCTCTTCCTTGTAATAGTGACTTTCTTTGTCTTAATATCTTTATCTGAGAAGCAGAAATGACAATCTACTTCATGGATCATTTAAAAGGTTTTAAAGAGATACTGTAAACAGAAAAGCTAATACAAGGACTGTTACAGAGAAACTATTCAAAAAAGAGCAATGCATCTTCCTTTCCTTCTATCAAAATATGGTAAACCAGAGTTGGCTTATTAATTTCTTCTTGATGGATTCTTTTCTACCTTTTTGGACAAAGCTCCTTTATAGTCTCAAGAAAGAAGAACGTAATGTTTCTTTCTGTTGTGTGTTTGTGTGTGGGAGGGGGTGTCTATGTGTGTTTAGGGACAGGTATGACAATTCAAGACTACCTATGTGACATTAGTCTCTACAGTCAGTGTACGTTTTCAAATGACAATTCAAGACTACCTATGTGACATTAGTCTCTACAGTCAGTGTACGTTTTCAAATGCTTAGTAAATTGCATTTTCAAGACACAGTCTTTTTGTTGGCTTGGCTTTTTGTTTGTTTATTTATATAATTTACCAAATTTATCAATCATTGTTTCTGTTTAAATAAAACAACTTTGGGCTTAAATATATACTTTTGTTTATGACTATGTGTCAAAAATACAAAGTTCATTTAATGTTCTATTCAAACATAATTATTTTCTCTCAGCTATGATTCTGAATTTTAAGATAAAATGATTCTTTATAGGCTTGTAATGTCCACAGAATATTTTTACATCAAATACCGTATAGTGTGTGTCTTTCTCAAAGACTGTAGACTTTTTAAAATAAGTTCTTCATAAATTTGTAGTCCTGTCATGTAAACAAAAGTATGGATAATTAATATGGTACTTTTACTGTCTTCCAACAGTATTTCATACTATTTAAATTCTTCTATTTGCAGTAAAAATATATGTATTTTTCTGCTACATTATTCGATATTCCATATGTAATATCCCACATGAAAAAAATTTCTTTTATAATTCAGTGCTAGAAATTATTATTTTTTTAAATTTCATGGTATTAATATTCTTCCTCATTCAGATAAAAATAATGATAATAATAATAATAATACTCTCTCTCCTGCCTCGAGAGTCAGGAAGCTCTGAGACATATTTGAAATAGTGACGCCATCATGTACTGTATTTAGTGCTTTACATTTATTCATTCATTTTACCATGTTGTTGTTGAGAAACTTTAACTCAGAAAGGGTAAGTAACCCTTGTAAGGTCACACCATGTACATGGAGTATTACTGGCATTTGACCCAGGCTCTGGCTCCATAGCTTGTGCTTAAATTTGTTTATTTCCCAGTTTACAACTACAGCAGTTTTATTGGTCCTTATGGCTCCTGTATTAAACTGCTTTTGTGGAAAGAGATGGAGTTTAATAGATACAAATGAATTAAAATAGTGTTTGTTTATTCTGAATGGAAACATACTGAGCTAAAAGTCATCATCGTTCCTGTTGCAAATGCCTCTAAATGCATCAATGTGGTCTCATAGCATTAGCACAAAATGCTAGCAATGCCAGTGAAAAGAAATAATATTGCATTCTTAGCTTCTGTTTTGTTGGTTACTGTTTACAGGGAAACTTAGTTTATTAAATTTTCCTAATGGGAAAACTACGTTAATATAGACACAAAGCCAAACTTTAATTAATATTTAGAATATTACTCCCCTGATTATCTCATCACTATAGTTGTAAAATTGTCAGTGTCGTCATTTTCTTCACTAAAAGACTTAGCTAAAAATCAAGTGTATATTATAGTAATCTGAGTGTAAGTTTTTGAAGCCAGTAGTTACATGCAATTATTTCTTTAATTCAGTTATTAACCTTTCATCCAACACATATACAAAAATGTATGTTTTAGATACAAGCAATTAAAATCATGCAAAAACTAATTAAATCAACATCAAAGCTAAATTAGAAAACTACTAAAATGAACCTCAAAATATTCTCTCTTGCTGCTTAACTACTTAAAATAAGCATTGTATATAAATATGACTAAGTACAATTCTTGCAGAGCAGAAAGCTGAGAGATAAGAAACAGTGACTTTTCTCATTCTAACATACTTAATAACTTATTTTTCAAAAGATCATGTAAATATATTATATTCCTAATTCCATCTAATGAACACACTATAACACATTTCTTCTATACTTTTTTTCAAACTCGATTCTCTTAGTGAATAACTGTCTATAAACCCTTTAGTAAGATCAGATTACATGCTTATCTCAGATGATCCTTTTGTTCTTAAACATTACTTTATCTATAGAAATAGTCATTTATCTGGCAAATAAACTAAGGCAGAGGAACAGAGAGGAAGTTAACAATAGTGTAAGTACCAAGAATCTTCAGGGTAATTCCAGACAGCCCACGGAATTATGAATGGTTTTAGATTTAGTATTTTCCTAATATTAAACTTTAAAAAAAGTCTGTTATCTTTAAGAGAGATATCCTTACTCTTAACAACAACATGCGGTTGCTTGGCACTATTATTTTTTAAGGGCTTAAATATGTATCATCTCATTTCATTTATGGGGATAAAATACAGTGATTCATTCTATTTAAGCGAATATCGGGTAGGGGAGTGGTAGCAATTTTAGTCTAAATCAACATTTATTAAACACCTACTGTGTAGAAGTCATGGTGCTTCTAAAATTTAGTTTGCCAGTAAAGCACATACAAAAATAGTATTAAAGGAAAAATAGCATAAAAGATATTTGTGTGTGTGTGTGTGTATGTGCACTTTAAAGAGGATCTAACTTTGATCTCTTGGCACCAGCAAAGTAACAAATATGTAACTCTGGTATTCCAAGCATTTTTTTGAATGTTCTGTGCAATAGAACCACATTATGATACAATTCAAAAAAAAAAAAATCTATGTAATGTGTTAGACCACAAAGAATATTTAACAATAAGAAAAACACCGTTCTTGGCTTCAAGGTTTTACAGTCTAATCTAGTGTATGTTTTCTCTCAGACTAAGCTCCTGTATTCCCAAATATTACAGTCAATATTTCTTTGATGTTTATATGCTAGTAATAATTAGAGATATGGTTGGAGTTCACAGCATACGGATTGAGGGAATGTCAGGAACAGATGCCAACAGGCAGTGACAGGGGTGGAGGTGAATGGGATTGAACCCCTGACTTTAAAGAACGCAGTGAAGATGGTGATGACCAATGTTTGATCAAATAATTGCAGCCCATTTTGATTGAGACCCATATCGAAGGCATGTGCACGTAAATGGGCTCAGGAGAGAGCATTGTTATATATTTACACACACTTTCCATTTTATCTTTATTCCTCTAGCCAATCTCTCTCTCTCTCTCTCTCATTTTAACTAGGGTTTTTCAACCTCATCACTATTGACATTTTGGGCTGGGTAATTTTTTGTCATAAGGGCTTGTCCTGTTCATCACTGGATATTTCTCAGTATCTCTGGCCTCTACCAACTAAATTCCAGTAGCACTCCCCCCACTGCCCCACCCTCTATAGTTATTACTACCAAAAATGTCTCTGGATGGGCAAAATCAATCATGGTCTAGAACCATTGCTTTAACTCCTTGGAACATTATTCAGAAAGTATTTTATGAGAACCTGATGCAATGCAGACAGTAGGTTGGTCATGTGGATAGAAGAAACAGATTCATCTTGAGAATAATAAGGGTTCCCTAAGAAGAGAAAACTAACCATACAGAATTAATTATTAAAAGTAAAGGAGG
Organism: Balaenoptera physalus; assembly: GCF_965194825.1. Classification (NCBI taxonomy): domain Eukaryota; kingdom Metazoa; phylum Chordata; class Mammalia; order Artiodactyla; family Balaenopteridae; genus Balaenoptera; species Balaenoptera physalus. The sequence goes on along the minus strand of NC_138893.1, from coordinate 64,728,784 downwards.
GCTTCCCTGGTGGCGCAGTGGTTGAGAATCTGCCTGCCGATGCAGGGGACACGGGTTCGAGCCCTGGTCTGGGAGGATCCCACATGCCGCGGAGCAACTGGGCCCGTGAGCCACAACTACTGAGCCTGCGCGTCTGGAGCCTGTGCTCCGCAACAAGAGAGGCCGCGATGGTGAGAGGCCCGCGCACCGCGATGAAGAGTGGTCCCCACTTGCCGCAACTAGAGAAAGCCCTCGCACAGAAACGAAGACACAACACGGCCAAAAATAAATAAATAAATAAATAAATTTTAAAAAGTAAAGGAAAGGGAAAAATATCCAAACCAAATTTCGTCTTGAAAACCATAGAGTCAAGTTAAAGTTAATGGTATTTTGACTATCAGTTACTCTTCGGAACATTTTTCACCTTGTTTAGGATGTCTAACATAGAACAGAAGATCTATTCAAGGAGTTTTACATCCTGACTTGTATTTCCTTTTCTGAGCTTTACTTCTTAATAGTTCTATTTTCTCTTTCTTTAAAATAGTAAGTCCCAGGAACGTAGCTCACATTTCCTTGCCTCAAGGGTCACTTCTGGAACTTCCTGACTCAACCCAAAGGTACTGCCCAAAGAGAAGTTTCTATCATACAAAACTGGAGAAAAAGAATGTCAGTGAAGGAAGGGAAATGAGGCACTGGGCCCCAAAGTGCATAGAAGGATACAATGTCTTTTAACCAAAACACTTGCCAAGCAATCTTTCATCCAGTTTATAATTTCCTTCATCCCCTGTGGTTCTCCTTGGAAGGCTGTCATTGTCTCACGCAACCATAAGGGAGACTGCAAGAGGGTATTAGGTCATCAAGCACTTGTGTTGTCCTTCTCACAGTATTCTCTTATCCATTTTATCAAAACCACTTTCCTTTCTCCCCCACCCACCCTGCATCTTTCTTTCTTGTTCTATGCTTCATAACTACCTTAAAAAATGATATAATATGGAGGGAAAAAAAAGATTCTGCAAATACTCAAGGAGGTAAATAGTAGATTCCCTTAAATGAATTTAAATGAGAGTTGCTTCCAAGTTTCTGCCTTAGAAATAATCAAAACCCAAATTAGATGAAAGATCATGATACAGTCCTTAGCCCTTACACACGCCTAATGAAAGTGTATGAGCCTCAGAAATCTATGGTGTCATGGACATTGTATGTTAATGAATCAGAAAATCTAAGTGAATGCTATTCTAGTGATTAAACTATAGGGGTACTTTAATTATTTTTGGACTGGCCAACATTTATTTTATGTTCCTTAATTAGATACATCACAATTTCCACCCTCCTGCTTTATTCAAGTATAATTGACAAACTGTATATATTTAAGTTGTACAATGTGGTGTTTTGATATATATTGTGAAATGATTACCACAAGTTAGTTTTCACATCCATCAACTCACATTTGTGTCCTGTTGTGTGTGTGTATATGTGTGTGTTTGGTGAGAACATTTTAAATCTATTCTCTTAGCAGATTTAAGTACACAGTACAGTATTATTAACTATCATCACCATGCTGTGCTTTAGATCCTCAGTTTTAGTTTGACTTACTTTTTTAAAAAGATTATCAAATTAGCTCCTTTGATTCCAGAAGTTAAAAATTGCTACTAAGATGAAAATGGGTTTCAATTTGGATGAACTCTGCTGGTGGCTGACCAGGGTGCAATTTGAAGCCCTGGTACTGTAGGATAGAGAAGCATAGTCTATCATTAACCTTACTTCCCTGCTGGTATGCTTCTTTGTTGACCTAGTAAGCTTTTCTTTTTGATTCTAGCTTCTCCAGTTCAGGAATGGTGGGAAAGAGACCAATAGGGGAGAAACTAAATGAGTAGCAGTAGGACAGGTGTAAAACCTTGTGGTTAACTCTCTTGTCTCACTGACCTTTCCCAAGTTAAACAAAAAGGAGCCTTTTTCTAAATTCTTACTAGGACAATGAAGATTATTCATTCATTTAATCAACACATATATTATACACCCATGATCCACCCACTGTGCTAGTAGGTTGGTGTTAATTAGTCATAGCTGGTTGGTGTTAATTAGTCATAGCTGAGGATACGATAAAGCAATAACATCTGGGTGTGCCTGATAGTTTGTAGATCAACTGCCGTATATTTGATCCTATTTGAAATGCGTGAGAAAAGTTTACGTAGATAATACATCAAAATACTTATGTAATTTGAATCTACTTTTTGCAAAACGTTTACCACTTATTCCTCATTTTATCTGGTTTGTAAGTTATTTTCATTTATCAGATTCTTTGTAAAGGGTCATTCGTGGACTAGTAAAAAGTACTACATTTTTCCTTAAAAGTGTGATGATTGAGGGAGTGAGATTTTAACATGTGGTGATGAAATGTATTCTTTGTGGTATATTTAATGTGGTTTAAATTACAAAACCCAGTATTTATAAGTCATACAATAATCATCTCTCCAGTTACATCTTTTCCAATGAATGCTAGATAGCCTCTAACGCACGATAAAATTTGTTTTCCCTTTGTGGAAATAAGCACCTCACCCAAACATTGTTTACTTCTAATCGTTATATATATATATATATATAATACTACATGTTAAGCTAAGAGCATATCATTGCTAGTTTTATACTTAAGAATAAAAATATTTTTAAATTTATGGCAGACTATTATCACATAAGGTGTTTTATATATTCGTGTCACTTTGGTGTAATTTGTGATGTGTGTGAAGTATTTGTAAATATGAAAGGTTGAATTGTTCTATTAAAATTAGCAGAACACAATACTTTAGTGTCTATTAAATCAAGTAAGATGAATTAACAAGACATTAGAATTAAAAGAAATAGCAGCAACTTAACATTATGTTGCCAGAAACATCATTATCAATGTCCTCTTTGAGTATGGGGTATTAGGCATGCCAGTTAGGAATGACTTTCTGATTTAAGTTTCTTCCACTGTTCAAAAGAAAGTACAATAATTATTTACTCCAGTCCATCTTTTTCTAATGAATGACCATCAATAAAAAATATATTATTTCTTTTCCTCCAGGCAATACAGCTAAGGTGTATATTGAGATTCAGGATGAAAATGATCATCCCCCAGTGTTTCAGAAAAAATTCTACATTGGAGGTGTATCTGAAGATGCAAGAATGTTTGCTTCTGTGCTCAGAGTTAAGGTATGAGAACATTTATTAAGATACAGAACTAAAAAGTAAAAACAAAGAGATCATATTTTGTAGATAAACTATAACCATGTAATTTATATTAACTGAGTACATATTCATAGTTTAAACAAAAGTCTGAAGCAGATATATGAGTTTAATTAGTCAAACTAAATACAAATTAATTATGAGGTGAATACTAAGAAACTTTTTGTGCTTTATTTTTACTATAAAAATAGGAACAAATTATTTATGATGTTTTACATTGAGTAAGATATTAAAATGTCTGTTTTCCTAGTAGATTTGTATGCCTTTAATATTCAGGTTTAATTTACAATAACTCCAAAGATTCTCAAAATGGAGTTTCTTGTAGCAAATATAAAATTACTATTTTCTGATTGAAGAAATGATGTAATAAATTTTGTAATTCTTTTTTCTGCAGTAATTTTTTAAAATTCAAGATGCTAGTTAAATCAATGTAAAAAATAACAATACTAACACTACTAACATTAGTACTTTAGTAAAGATTTTTTAAAACCTTCATATGTAAGAAATTTTAGAATTTAAAAACACAATGTCATAGACTAAAGTTGATAATTTTCAATTTTTCTTTAGTTAATTATCAAATATGTTTTCAGATTTATTCAATAGTTAGTACGTAAAGTTAAAATAGTTTTATAACTAAAAAATAAATTTTTAAATATTGCACTACACTGAGGAAATTTTATAGGCTATGGGATTTTAGATTATTAATTACAGAGTTATATTTCTGAAACTATTTTAATAATCAATTTTTAAAATAGCTATTAGCATATAAACATAAAACCTAAATATTTCTAAGCAAATCCAGCTATTTATTGCCTCTAGTTTTGCACATGAGTAGTTGCCTTTCTTTCCCTATTACCAGGAGCACCGTGATTGAGCTCTTCTTACATATGATTTTATCACCTTAACATCCTTAAGTAAGAAAGAGAAAAATCAACCAAGCAAATAAAGCATGTGTGTTGTACTTGCAAAATAGCTCTTCCACAGTGCCAAATTCTGACTCCTGAGTTGAATCACCAGTTGCAACTAAAATTGGTGTACAAATTTATGTCAATTACATTATATCTAACTTTCATTATGATTTACAGGTAACAGTCCTTTGTAGTTGATTTTTATCTTATTTTACATTTTAGTCCTATTAACGATTGATTCAGTTTATTCATTTAGTCGGTAAATAATTTTTGAGTATTTATAGTATGAGTTGTTGTAGAAGTTGGACATAGAGCAACTGAAAAATAATCAAACAAAAAAACCCCAAACTTCCCACCCTAGTAATGCAAACAAACTAATAGAAGAAACAAATTGTAGATCAAGAAAACAAGAGCTATTAACATAAAGTCATGTGGTCAAGAGAGAGACTTCTCTATTTCTAGGTAAGGAGCATTCTGGGCATTCCAATATAAAGTCTCTAAACTTGGAGGGAATTTGGGGAGGTCAGTGTGACTGAAAAAGAGTGGCTGGGGATGAGACTGGAAATGCAGCCCAGGACTAGAATATGGGATTTATTCTAGATGTGCTTAGAAGGAAAGTCTTTGAATGGTTTTGTCTAGAAGTGTGACATAATCCAATATAAAAGGATTATTCTGGATGTTGTGCAGGGTGGGCTGTGGGAGTAGGTACACAGTGTTTTTAGACAAGAGTAGAGACAGAGCCCAATGCATCACTAGTCCAGGCAAGATTTGGTAGTGGCTTGAACCATGGTGTAGAATGGGGAGATGATGAGAAGGAAGTAAAAAGGAAGCCAAAAGGATTTGCTGATGGATTATATGTGGGGCATTAGAGAAAATCAAGGATGACTCTGAGGGTTTTGTTCTGAACGGGTCCCCATCGCTCCCTTGGGAATTATGGTGCAAAAATCAAGAGTTCACTTTTGGATATTTCATGTTTGTGAGGCATTTTCAATATGCAAACATAATTTTTGGCAAGATGGTTACAGATGCTGATTTAGATTCTGGAAAGAAATTTCAGACCAGGATGAAATCATGATATTAAGAAAATGGGTGTAGGTAGAAAAGTCCAGGGACTTCCCTGGCGGTCCAGTGGTTAAGACTTCGCCTTTCAATGCAGGGTGTGCGGGTTCAATCCCTGGTTGGGGAGCTAAGATCCCACATGCCTCGCGGCCAAAAAACCAAAACATAAAACAGAAGCAATATTGTAACAAATTCAATAAAGACTTGAAAAATGGTCCACATCAAAAAGAAAAATCTTAAAAAAAAGTCCAAAGACTAAGCCTTAGGAACTCAATACTTAGAGATCAGGAAGAGGATTCATCAAATGATGCTGAGAAATTGCTGCCATGAGGTAGCAAGAATACTAGGAAAATGTATAATAGGGTCCCTGAGACTGGTAAGAACTAGATTGATGAAAGAGGGAGTGATCAACTGTCAAGCGCTGCTGTGAATAGAATGCCCCTGTGGATTTTTACATGACCACTCATGCTAATAGAAGTAATATTGTAGTGGAGAAAAAAAATAAGCTAAATGCTAAAATATTCCATTAATAAAGGGGATTATTCAAGAAACCTGTAGATGACGGCTGTAAGAGAATTTAATGGGTGATATTATCTGATGATGGCATTTACTTCAGAAGAATTGGGAGAAGGTGGCAAAGGAGATGGAATAATGTTCTAGAAGCAGTGATTCAGAGACAGGACACGTGCCATCTATCTACCTCTAGGCATTGTGCTATGTCAAATATGGGAGCCACTTTTTGAGTCAGCCTTAGAAAGCAGTATCGTACGTAGTGGAGAGGACCAGGGTGGGAAGGGTAAAAAAGTAATGGTAATATTCAAAGGGAAGGTTGAATATTTAGGGGATATTGCTGATGATGGACTATGAATTCCAACGTATCCTGGTGAAAGGTTGGTGGTGGAAGTAAAGGTGAAGTGGGAAAATGAATCAGATTAGGGTGTGCGAAGAGCTACATGGGAAGAAATATCTGGGGGGTGAGAGATGCATCGGAGAGAAGCCATGGACTACTTTTGATGATGTAGACAGGGATGGGATTGATTGTTTCTCCAGACTACCAAGAATTCTATAGGACAGTCCTTTCTTCAATCGATCAGCGGGTTATTCAGGCTAGGGAGAGGGGTCCTTTTCAGGAAACCAATTTCATGCCATATAATATTCTATGTAGGAGGGGAGACAGAGAGAGAGAGAAGGGATGTGAGAAAAAGCATAGCAATGTATTAATGCAAGTATATGCTGTTATGATTAATTCGGTTAGGAAAACACAAATTGTTATGTGGATTCAAGGGAAGGAGACATTTTCATTGGTAAAGAACATAAAAGTTTTCCTGGGGGATGAAGAATTTGAGTGGCACTGAAGAGCCATTAGACTTGCTCAAAGTGAAATAAATGAGGAGAATAGTCTAAGCAGAGGAAACACAAAGCCAAACCCAGAAAAAACAAAGTGCAGAGTGTGTTTGTGGAACAGTGATAGGAGGCAAGGACCTTAGGAAGTGATGGGGGTAATAAATCTTCAGTGGTGAACATTTTCAAGTGCTGCCTTTAGCCTTGAAGCCTGGAAGCTTCTCCTTTCCAAATTTAATCGGAGTGAAAGTGAGTTAAGCAGGTCTTTTCAATTCATACTTAGGGCAGCAAAAAATGTTATTAGAAATAGCCCTGGATCAGGGCCAGCCAAGCCCTGATCTTGGCAGAAGATGATTTAAAAAACAGGGAAGCAGCCTACGATTGTGAAAGAGGCTTTTTACCACTTACTGTATAATCTTGGGGCAATGTTAGATTTTATCCACCATACACGCAAGTTAAATTTTTTTAGTCCATCATGAAATCATAAAGAGAAATTTTTAAAAGTTGTGTTATGTGTAGGAAGGGGAAGAGGAAATATATTACAGGATTTACTAAGAAATATGAGACTAAAATATCAATGAATAAAACCATACTTACTATTTTCAAATATGGACAGTGGATTAAAGGCATTACTAAAAGTATGTTAGGAGAAAGGCAACACAATGAGAGCATTATTGAAATTAATTATCCAATATAAGTGATAGTAAAAGAAGGAAAATTTTGTATATATATATATATATATATATATATATATATGTTTGTGTGTGGGTGCGCTCTGAAATGGTATACCTAATATGCTTAGAGACCTATTTAAATTTCTTTTTTTTTTTTTAGAAAATATACATTGTATACCTAGTGTGTGTTGAAAATACAGAGACAAACAAAACAGACTGTCCTTCTGCCTTTATATAGTTAGCATTCTAATAAACTAGACCAAAAAAGCAAGTAATTGTTAAGGCTTTTATTTAAGCACACATGTAAAGATTTGGATTCTGGCTCAATGATATGAATGTTCATATCATGTTAAAGTAATTCCTGGATTGTGTCAAAGGACACAGAACAAGAGAATTAATTAGGGACTATCTGCTACATTTGCTATGGTTTAATGCTGATAACTCTGTCACAACTGATTCTTCAAAACTGATTTCCATTGATCACACCAATCAGTCATTTTAATTGCAGGGAGAGAGAGAAGAAAATCAACTTGTAATTTTTCTCTTCAGTCTTTAATACAAGAATTAATGTCCCCTAAAAGTATCACCCTTAGCATATACCCAAAAGAATTGAAAGCAGGGACTCAAACAGGTATTTGTATATCAGTGTTCATAGCAGCATTATTCACAATAGCTAAAAGGTGGAAACAACCCATATGTCCAGTAATGGATGAATGGATAAGCAAAGTGATTGCTTTACAATGTTGTGTTAGTTTCTGCTGTAAAATGAAGTGAATCAGCTATATGTATACATATATCCCCTTCCTCTTGGACCTCCCTCCCCACCCCCATCCCACCCATCTGTGTCATCACAGGGCACCAAGCTGAGCTCCCTGTGCTTTATAGCAGGTTCTCAGTAGCTATCTATATTACACATGGTAGTGTATTTATGTCAAACCAAATCTTCCAATTCATCCCACCCTCCCCTTCCCCCACTGTGTCCACATGTCCATTCTCTACATCTGTGTCTCTATTCCTGCCCTGCAGACAGGTTCATCTGTACCATTTTTCAAGATTCCACATATATGCATTAATGTATGATATTTGTTTTTCTCTTTCTGACTTACTTCACTCTGTATGACAGACTCTAAGTCCATCCACATCTCTACAAATGACCCAATTTCATTCCTTTTTATGGCCGAGTAATATTCCATTATATATGTACCACATCTTCTTTATCTGTTCATCTGTCAATGGACAGTTAGGTTGTTTCCATGTCCTGGCTATTGTAAATAATGCTGCAATGGACATTGTGGTACATGTGACTTTTTGAATTATGGTTTTCTCAGGGTATATGCCCAGTAGTGGGATTGCTGGGTCATATGGTAGTTCTATTTTTAGCTTTTTAAGCAACCTCCATACTATTCTCCACAGTGGCTGTATCAATTTACATTCCCATCAACAGTGCAAGAGGCTTCCCTTTTCTCCACACCCTCTCCAGCATTTATTGTTTGTAGATTTTTTGATGATGGCCATTCTGACAAGTGTGTGATGATACCTCATTATAGTTTTGATTTGCATTTCTCTAATAATTAGTGATATTGAGCATCTTTTCATGTGCCTCTTGGATGTCTTCTTTAGAGAAATGTCTATTTAGGTCTTCCACCCATTTTTGGATTGGGTTGTTTGGTTTTTTGATGTTGAGCTGCATGTGCTGTTTGTATATTTTGGAGATTAATCCTTTGTCCATTGCTTCGTTTGCAAATATTTTCTCCCATTCTGAGGGTTGTATTTTTGTCTTGTTTATGGTTTTCTTTGCTGTGCAAAAGCTTTTAAGTTTAATTAGGCCCCATTTGCTTGTTTTTGTTTTTATTTTCATTACTATAGGAGGTGGGTCAAAAAAGATCTTGCTGTGATTATGTCAAAGAGTGTTCTTCCTATGTTTTCCTCTAAGAGTTTTATAGTGTCTGGTCTTACATTTAGGTCTTTAATCCCTTTTGTGTTTATTTTTGTGTATGGTATTAGGGAGTGTTCTAATTTCATTCTTTTACATATAGCTTTCCAGTTTTCCCAGCACCACTTATTGAAGGGACTATCTTTTCCCCATTGTATATTCTTGCCTCCTTTGTCATGGATTAGGTGACCATAGGGGCGTGGGTTTATCTCTGGGCTTTCTGTCCTGTACCATTGATCTATATTTCCGTTTTTGTGCCAGTACCATACTGTCTTGATGACTGTAGCTTTGTACTATAGTCTGAAGTCCAGGATCCTGATTCCTCCAGCTCCGTTTTTCTTTCTCAAGACTGCTTTGGCTATTTGAGGTCTATTGTGTTTCCCTACAAATTGTAAAATATTTTGTTTTAATTCTGTGAAAAATGCCATTGGTAATTTGATAAGGATTGCATTGAATCTGTAGATTGCTTTGGGTAGTATAGTCATTTTCACAATATTGATTCTTCCAATCCAAGAATATGATATATCTCTCCACCTCTTTGTGTCATCTTTAATTTCCTTCATCAGTGTTTTATGGTTTTCTGAGTACAAGTCTTTTGCCTCCTCAGGTAAGTTTATTCCTAGGTATTTTATTCTTTTTGTTGCAATGGTAAATGGTATTGTTTCCTTAATTTCTCTTTCTGATATTTCGTTGTTAGTGTATTAGAATGCAAGAGATTTCTGTGTATTAATTTTGTATCCTGCAACTTTACTGAATTCATTGATGAGCTCTAGTTTTCTGGTGGCATCTTTAGGATTATCTATGTGTAGTATCATGTCATCTGCAAACAGTGACAGTTTTACTTCTTCTTTGCCAATTTGTATTCCTTTTATTTCTTTTTATTCTCTGATTGCTGTGGCTCAAATTTCCAAAACTATGTTGAATAATAGTGGTGATTGTGAGCATCCTTCTCTTGTTCCTGATACTAGAGGAAATGCTTTCAGTTTTTCACCATTGAGAATGATGTTTGCTGTGGGCTTGTCGTATATGGCCTTTATTATGTTGAGGTAGATTTCCTCTATGCCTAGTTTCTGGAGAGTTTTTATCATAAATGGGTGTTGAATTTTGTCAAAAGCTTTTTCTGCAGTTATTGAGATCATATAGTTTTTAGTCTTTAATTTGTTAATATGTTGTATCACATTGATTGATTTGCATATATTGAAGAAGCCTTGCATCCCTGGGATAAATTCCACTTGATCATGGTGTATGATCCTTTTAATGTGTTGTTAGATTTTGTTTGCTCGTATTTTGTTGAGGATTTTTGCCTCTATGTTCATCAGTGATATTGGTCTGTAATTTTCTTTTTTTGTTGAACATTGATAACTAAAATATGCTAATGAAAAATGACTGATAAATTTCATTACATCAGAATAACGGTCTACAATGACAAAGACCATACAAAAGATTAAAATACAAGCAATTAGCTGAAAGAAAATATTTACAACATATATTTAAAAAAAAAAAAACTCAAAGAAACAGTTTCCAGAATATAGAAAGAACTTTAAAACAGCAACTATTTATCCAATAAAAACAAGGTTGAAAAGTCATGAATATTTGTCAACTTATTCAAAAATTTCTGTGTGAGGTAAGAAAGATTAAGCTAGACCTTTGAATATTAACTTTTTTGTTCCTCTTGGGCTGTTGGAAAATACCAGTCAGTGAATATTATTTGTTAATAACAATAGCTGCCATTTATTTGTCTTTATTACTTTTCTGAGAACTGTGAAAACCTTTATTTTAGCCTACCAAAAGTGTTTAAATAATCAAACGAATAAAACAAACAAACACACTTACCTATAAAGTAGATGCAGTTATTCCTTGTTTTATTGTTGGAAAAGTTGAAGATTAGTAACGTTATATAGCTTTCCAAGTATTACTCAGCCAATAACCAATGAAGTCAGAATTAAAAGTTTAAGTTTACCTTAGTTCAAGGCCTTTTCTTGTAATCTCTATATCACATTGCTTTCTATGGGAAGTGAGGAGTAGTATCTTGGCAGGGGTAGAATGTTGGCAGAAAATAACATATTAAGTTCCTATGAAAAACTTGGAGATAATTAACATGGCAACTAACTGCTTCTCAAATTGAGATGACCTCTGTGAATTATGACCCCCTCTATTAAGGTAACAAGTCAGATCTGGTTTTAGAAACACTTTTCAATTTATTAGCTAATTTGTCTAGTTTATTGCATGTCTTTTTAACTGCAACCAATAGCCTAATTTAATACAAATATAGGGACAAGTTAAATGTGATCAAGAATAATTTAAATCTTTCTGAAGTATGAAGATATTTTGCAGAAGTTAATGCAATAAGGATTAATCCCTCCTTATAAGTTGCAGATATGAAAAATTCAGTGTCAGAAAAATTGAATTAAAATGTAGACTTGATTTCCACTGAAAGTCAAAAAGACCATGAACATTACATCTTTGAGTTTAATAAATAAGCCAGATTCAAGAAATTTATGGACTGAAAGAAAGTAATATTTCAAAAAAGCATCAGGAAAGGGAGCATTCTGACCAATCTCTAATTCTTTATTACATTGCCTAAATAAGCTTGGAATGACAGTGAGAGATTTTAGCAGAATGACGCTGGTGAGAGAAAAAAAGCCACAGCCATGGTTGGCACAATGCTCTGCCACTTCCCAGGTAGAACAGCGCCGGGCTAGAGTCAAATCACTTGGATTCAGTCCCAGATCTGCTCTTAACTCTCTATGGAACATTACACCTCATCACTCTGGGCCATAGTTGTCTTCTCTTATGCAAATACTGCTTTAGAACTAGGTGCCCTTAAACGTCTATAACCGTTTCTGATGGTTTGCATGTTATTTACCTTAGGAAGATTACAGTGTGGGGAAAAAAAAGCCAAGTACCCTAAGAGAATTGTTATATTTGAGAACTACATTTTAAAGGTCAAATTCTGAAATCCAAAGCACCACTTATTTTTCACAGTTTTTATGGTTTATGTCACTTGAAGCTGGTGGATTATTTTATGACAGTTTCTCCCTAGTTGCTCTGTATAACAAAGATGTAAACAAGTACCAGTCTGAAATTCCCATGAACTAGTAATTTTGATTCCCCTTTGCCAACTCTGGGAAACCCAGCTTTATACAAACACTACTTATTGTTTCAAGAGTGATGTTTCTTAGGAGATCTTACCATTGGTTTCCTTCATGGTTAGCATGCCACCTAACCTTCTGTGGTTTGTACCTTGAACATAGGTGCCTGAGGGCTCATTGCCTTCTTGGCTATAACCCTATAACTGAATTATTATCTATCTATCTATCTCTCTATCTATATAATTTAGATATTATATTGTTATCATGTATCTATGTGCTTGTTTTCTCTACTAGAATTCAAATTTCATCTAAGCAAGTATCATGCTTTCTCACAAACTTAATGACATTATAGATACATTGGGCTTAACGTCTTAAAGTGGTGTTAGAAATTTTATTTATTTTTACATGTAGTTATGCCTTTTAATATGTTTAATCAAGACTTTCCATGTAATACTTGAATGAATTATTGACTTTCAGATAAGTAAAATACACTTTAAATTAAACTCTCTTGGGCCTGGTTACAGCACTGAGAGTGACAGGACCTGTCATTTCTCTGGTAATTTCCCTTCTTGTCAAAATTAGGAGCTTAGATTTGGTGATATCTTTATGAATCTATCATGGTTTTCCATTGATTCAACCGCTCTGGAGAAACCAAATGTCAAGAAAATTATTTTTTCCTAAAAACTGGTGTATTTTTGTTATATATTATTGTATCTTATGTATTTTTGGAAAAGACCTCTTGCCTAGTTTTGAATTCCATGGAGTATATGGAAACAGATGGTTACTAACCACGCTGTGTCTGAGTCTATACATTCTAAGCCTGTATTTTCCCCTGTACAAGTTGAGAGATATGAACATAGCACCATCACCAGTTTCTGATGCATAACATTTGCCTCTTTTGGTCAGAACAAGCAGAAAATTATAGTTTTGTTGCTAGTATTATACATGGACAAGACCACATCTATCTTTGTAGCCACAAATGGAGTTTCCAGATAAAATAATTCCACATATATGTTTTACTCTCTTTCTCTTCCCCTTCTCTGCAAAAATCTATCTTTTTATTGTCCAGAAGAGAGATCTAAAATCATTTCATTTACATAGTAGTAACTCAATTTACAATTGTTGGTTTGAATGTAACTTAAGAATTGCCTTAATTTTTATTGCTTAAAATAAGAATGGGACTACAGGCTATAAATGTCTGAAGAATGACAAATTTTGGGTCCTTAAAAGTAGAGGAAAATAGCTGTCATAACTGGAAATTACCGAGAGTTTGAGAACATTTTATGGGTTTCAAGCCATCAGGCATGTACATGAAGAAAAAGTAGTTTATTTGGTGAATGTCCGAATCATTTAACCTTCCCTAAGTTAATTGGTGGCCCATACATTTCAAAGTCTGATCACACTTTAGTGAGATTAGAAATGTATTTAATGCTTGCATGTCTTTCAGATGATTAAATGTCTAACAATCCAAGGTATGGATGTGGAATATTATCTTTTGAATCAAGCTTGCATTCTCTTGTAGAAGATTTTATATGTTGTTGAGCGGTGATGGTTATATATACATTCCTATATTATGTTTCAAGGACCGTATCTTCCACCACCTGGTAGGAATATTGACAATCAGAATTCTTCTGAAATTTTCTGAAAATTCTTCTGAAATTTTTTAAACCTCCATTTAACTTTGTGCTGTACTGAAATGACACAGGAGACCTATAACACCAATCTTAGCAAAAATGATAAAAGTGAGCTTTTTAAAAGGTTTTTATTCATACTTCTCTAACTACACTTTATTTTTGAATTGCCTATTATTACTGCCAGTGAGAAGAGTAAAGTACTAGATTTCCCTAAAATGTATTTTGAAGAAAATTCATTCCTAAAAAAGTCATAAAGAATGGGTGACTATTCCTAGTAATTCTAATGAATTTACATTAATGAAAACCAGCAGGCCTGGAGCAAGACTATGTACATAAAGAGAATATAATTTACATCAGTTAGTTAATAAGTCACTGTATATCTGAGAATTACAAAGAGACTTTTCAAATTTTTTTCAAAGACAGACACAGAAATGTCTGCAATCACAAAAAGGCCTTCTAATGAATAGGAATAGTAAAACTCTAGAAATTCTCATCAAGTAGATCCTGAAACTTTATGTGGCTGCTACACTAATTTTTGTAAATTTATATCTCTTTTTATAGTGCCTCATTTTATTTGTTCCCAGGATTTTTTTTTTTTTCCTAGCAGTCATGGCCTCTTACAATCCCAGTGATCCATAAAAAGACAAAGTCAATGAGTTTCATAGTAATTTGAAAGACTTTATTACCACCTGAAGCCAATAGACCCGAAGATATGCTACAAGACAATATCAAAGATCTCCAATTCAGGGTATATAAGAACTCTAACAAACTGATGAGTGAAAACAAAACAAAACAAAGAGCTCAAGATAAAAAGATAGGAATCAGACTGGAATAGACCACGCATAAAGATATAAAAATTGGCAAAAAAATGTATAAAGAGGAATTCAACTTTATTAACTACTAGGGAATTACAAAATAAACCATAAGAAATCACCACATGTTCATCAGGATAGCTAAAATAAAAAAGACAAAACTAAATTTCAAAACAACTAAAGTTCTCAGATATTGCCGAAGGGTTATAAATTGGAACAATATTTTGGAAAACAGTTTGACATCATCTACTAAGTGTGAACATATGCATATCCCCTAATTCATAATTTCTACCCCTAAGTTTTTACCCAACAAAAATGAATACATATGCTCATAAGAGATATGTACAAAAAATCCACTATTTGTAAATACGTTAACTGTCTGTAAAATCAAAAAGCTGCAAACAACCTCAATGTCCAGCAACAGTACATACATTAATATATGTGAGCAAATGAATTCAGACAAAAAATACAAATTTCTTTAAGTCCCTTTATATAAAGTCCCAAAACAGGAAAAACTAATCTAATCAGAATAGTTGTTATTCTTAGGGGGAGACTGATAATGTGCTATTTCTTGATCTAGATGCTGGATAAGTCTAGAGATATAATTTGAAAAATAAAAATAAAAATTTTAAATGTTTAAACAGTGCTAAATTCATAAAAACAAAAGGTGGAAGGTTATTCAACTTTCTGGTAATTCAAGCTATTTTTCTTGGAAGGTGTAAAATAATTCTGACCAAAGCAGAGGAGTTCATATTTTTCTTATTAGCCCTCTGTGTAGTTAATATTAAGGAATTATCTATTTTTAATTCTTAGTGAAACAATGCCACATAGTTTTCTTTTGATTTTTAGCAAGAAAGCATGTTTTGGGAAGATGGGACACTATGTTATTGGTGGCTGTGACTGAGAAATGCCAGTAATCAAGCATGGTAGGTTGAATCTGGAAGATGATGGTATTGGTAGAGAGAATGCAAGTTGGTATGGACAAGCACATGGGATTATCTGGTTCTTGGTTTCAGAATCCAAAACTGTAAGCCAGAGAGATAAGATTTGGACCTAAAAATTGTGTAATCGTATCCACAGGTTAGAAACAGATTGCTAAGTCCTTGCAAGACACCTGAGCACAGGCAAAAGCCTTGCTGCTATGTTATGATATAGAGCACTGACCAAGAATCTGAGCTGAGTAGGAAGAATAAGTGAGAGGGAACAGATTGAAGTTTTAGAAGAACTAGGTGAAAGAAGGATTTAGGTACTCAGCAGAGAACAAGCATCACAGGAAACGTATAGTGTGCCTTCCAGACCTAGAAAGCCCCGGAGGTGAGCTCAGAACACACTCACTGCAGGGTTCAGTAACAAGGGCAAGGCCAGGTGATACTGAGACAACCACTTTTGAGGGAGGGGCTTTTTGTGGGTTTACAATTCTGGGTTAGCGCTAAAGTTAGAGAGTGGGATGAGACTGAGACCAAAAGTACAAAAAAAGTACTTCTGTAGGCAGGAAATGAATAGAACAGGAATGCCTCTGCTCCTTCTATGACAGCAGGAATGACTTAGGGAACTAGGGAACTTTTCATTTAAGTCGACATTGATTAAAGTTTAATCAAATATTATGAATATGGTAAATCCCAAGACTATGAAATATCAGGTAAATGAATAAAAAACATAAAGGCCATAAAAATGAAGTTTTGATATTTAAATCTATATCTTTTCCAAAAACATAACGAAGAACACAAATCTGGATTTTTATCCTTTGGGCTACTACTGGGCTGTGTAACCTTGGACAAATTTCTTAATTTCTCTAAGCATCATGTCTACAAGCGATGGCAGTACTATCTAACAAATTTCTTATGTTATAAATTTTAAAAATGCATAAAAAGCATGAACACAGTGCCTGGCTCCCAGAAATCTCTCAATAAATATTCACAGTCATTATTAGTTATTTTATCTGAGTAGTTCTTTTTTTTTTTTTTTTTTTTTAACATCTTTATTGAAGTATAATTGCCTTACAATGGTGTGTTAGCTTCTGCTTTATAACAAAGTGAATCAGTTATACATATACAATATGTTCCCATTTCTCTTCCCTCTTGCATCTCCCTCCCTCCCACCCTCCCCATCCCATCCCTCTAGATGGTCACAAAGCACCGAGCTGATCTCCCTGTGCTATGCGGCTGCTTCCCACTAGTTATCTATTTTACATTTGGTAGTGTATATATGTCCATGACACTCTCTTACCCTGTCACATCTCACCCCACCCCCTCCCCATATCCTCAAGTCCATTCTCTAGTAGGTCTGTGTCTTTATTCCCGTCTTGCCACTAGGTTCTTCATGGCCTTTTTTTTTTTTTTTTTTCCCCTTAGATTCCGTATATATGTGTTAGCATACTGTATTTGTTTTTCTCTTTCTGACTTACTTCACTCTGTATGACAGACTCTAACTCCATCCACCTCATTACAAATACCTCCATTTCATTTCTTTTTATGGCTGAGTAATATTCCATTGTATATATGTGCCACATCTTCTTTATCCATTCATCTGTCGATGGACATTTAGATTGCTTCCATGTCCTGGCTATTGTAAATAGAGCTGCAATGAACATTTTGGTACATGACTCTTTTTGACCTATGGTTTTCTCAGGGTATATGCCCAGTAGTGGGATTGCTGGGTCGTATGGTAGTTCTATTTGTAGTTTTTTAAGGAACCTCCATACTGTTCTCCATAGTGGCTGTATCAATTTACATTCCCACCAACAGTGCAAGAGTGTTCCCTTTCCTCCACACCCTCTCCAGCATTTATTGTTTCTAGATTTTTTGATGATGGCCATTCTGACCGGTGTGAGATGATATCTCATTGTAGTTTTGATTTGCATTTCTCTAATGATTAATGATGTTGAGCATTCTTTCATGTGTCTGTAGGCCATCTGTATATCTTCTTTGGAGAAATGTCTATTTAGGTCTTCGGCCCATTTTTGGATTGGGTTGTTCGTTTTTTTGTTATTGAGCTGCATGAGCTGCTTGTAAATCTTGGAGATTAATCCTTTGTCAGTTGCTTCATTTGCAAATATTTTCTCCCATTCTGATGGTTGTCTTTTGGTCTTGTTTATGGTTTCCTTTGCTGTGCAAAAGCTTTTAAGTTTCATTAGGTCCCATTTGTTTATTTGTGTTCTTATTTCCATTTCTCTGGGAGCTGGGTCAAAAAGAATCTTGCTGTGATGTATGTCATAGAGTGTTCTGCCTATGTTTTCCTCTAAGAGTTTGATAGTGTCTGCCCTTACACTTAGGTCTTTAATCCATTTTGAGTTTATTTTTGTGCATGGTGTCAGGGAGTGTTCTATTTTCATACTTTTACATGTACCTGTCCAATCTTCCCAGCACCACTTATTGAAGAGGCTGTCTTTTCTCCACTGTATATGCTTGCCTCCTTTATCAAAAATAAGGTGCCCATATGTGTGTGGGTTTATCTCTGGGCTTTCTATCCTGTTCCATTGATCTATATTTCTGTTTTTGTGCCAGTACCAAACTGTCTTGATTACTGAAGCTTTGTAATATAGTCTGAAGTCAGGGAGCCTGATTCCCCCAGCTCCATTTTTCGTTCTCAAGATTGCTTTGGCTATTCGGGGTCTTTTGTGTTTCCATACAAATTGTGAAATTTTTTGTTCTAGTTCTGTGAAAAATGCCAGTGGTAGTTTGATAGGGATTGCATTGAATCTGTAGATTGCTTTGGGTAGTAGAGTCATTTTCACAATGTTGATTCTTCCAATCCAGGAACATGGTATATCTCTCCATCTATTTGTATCATCTTTAATTTCTTTCATCAGTGTCTTATAATTTTCTGCATACAGGTCTTTTGTCTCCTTAGGTAGGTTTATTCCTAGATATTTTATTCTTTTTGTTGCAATGGTAAATGGGAGTGTTTTCTTAATTTCACTTTCAGATTTTTCGTCATTAGTGTATAGAAATGCAAGAGATTTCTGTGCATTAATTTTGTATCCTGCTACTTTACCAAATTCATTGATTAGCTCTAGGAGTTTTCTGGTAGCATCTTTAGGATTCTCTATGTATAGTATCATGTCATCTGCAAATAGTGACAGCTTTACTTCTTCTTTTCCGATTTGGATTCCTTTTATTTCTTTGTCTTCTCTGATTGCTGTGGCTAACACTTCCAAAACTATGTTGAATAATAGTGGTGAGAGTGGGCAACCTTGTCTTGTTCCTGATCTTAGTGGAAATGGTTTCAGTTTTTCACCATTGAGGACAATGTTGGCTGTGGGTTTGTCATATATGGCCTTTATTATGTTGAGGAAAGTTCCCTCTATGCCTACTTTCTGCAGGGCTTTTATCATAAATGGGTGTTGAATTTTGTCGAAAGCTTTCTCTGCATCTATTGAGATGATCATATGGTTTTTCTCCTTCAGTTTGTTAATATGATGTATCACATTGATTGATTTGCGTATATTGAAGAATCCTTGCATTCCTGGGATAAACCCCACTTGATCATGGTGTATGATCCTTTTAATGTGCTGTTGGATTCTGTTTGCTAGTATTTTGTTGAGGATTTTTGCATCTATGTTCATCAGTGATATTGGCCTGTAGTTTTCTTTCTTTGTGACATCTTTGTCTGGTTTTGGTATCAGGGTGATGGTGGCCTCGTAGAATGAGTTTGGGAGTGTTCCTCCCTCTGCAATATTTTGGAAGAGTTTGAGAAGGATAGGTGTTAGCTCTTCTCTAAATGTTTGATAGAATTCACCTGTGAAGCCATCTGGTCCTGGGCTTTTGTTTGTTGGAAGGTTTTTAATCACAGTTTCAATTTCAGTGCTTGTGATTGGTCTGTTCATATTTTCTATTTCTTCCTGGTTCAGTCTCGGCAGTTTGTGCCTTTCTAAGAATCTGTCCATTTCTTCCAGGTTGTCCATTTTATTGGCATAGAGTTGCTTGTAGTAATCTCTCATGATCTTTTGTATTTCTGCAGTGTCAGTGGTTACTTCTCCTTTTTCATTTCTAATTCTATTGATCTGAGTCTTCTCCCTTTTTCTCTTGATGAGTCTGGCTAATGGTTTATCAATTTTGTTTATCTTCTCAAAGAACCAGCTTTTAGTTTCATTGATTTTTGCTATTGTTTCCTTCATTTCTTTTTCATTTATTTCTGACCTGATCTTTATAATTTCTTTCCTTCTGCTGGCTTTGGGGTTTTTTTGTTCTTCTTTCTCTAATTGCTTTAGGTGCAAGGTTAGGTTGTTTATTCGAGATGTTTCCTGTTTCTTGAGGTAGGCTTGTATTGCTATAAACTTCCCTCTTAGCACTGCTTTTGCTGCGTCCCATAGGTTTTGGGTCGTCGTATCTCCATTGTCATTTGTTTCTAGGTATTTTTTGATTTCCCCTTTGATTTCTTCAGTGATCACTTCGTTATTAAGTAATGTATTGTGTAGCCTCCATGTGTTTGTATTTTTTACAGGTCTTTTCCTGTAATTGATATCTAGTCTCATAGCGTTGTGGTCGGAAAAGATACTTGATACGATTTCAATTTTCTTAAATTTACCAAGGCTTGATTTGTGACCCAAGATATGATCTATCCTGGAGAATGTTCCATGAGCACTTGAGAAAAATGTGTATTCTGTTGTTTTTGGATGGAATGTCCTATAAATATCAATTAAGTCAATCTTGTTTAATGTATCATTTAAAGCTTGTGTTTCCTTATTTATTTTCATTTTGGATGATCTGTCCATTGGTGAGAGTGGGGTGTTAAAGTCCCCTACTATGATTGTGTTGCTGTCGATTTCCCCTTTTATGGCTGTTAGTATTTGCCTTATGTATTGAGGTGCTCCTATGTTGGGTGCATAAATATTTACAATTGTTATACCTTCCTCTTGTATCGATCCCTTGATCATTATATAGTGTCCTTCTTTGTCTCTTGTAATAGTCTTTATTTTAAAGTCTATTTTGTCTGATATGAGAATTGCTACTCCAGCTTTCTTTTGATTTCCATTTGCATGGAATATCTTTTTCCATCCCCTCACTTTCAGTCTATATGTGTCTCTAGGTCTGAAGTGGGTCTCTTGTAGACAGCATATATATGGGTCTTGTTTTTGTATCCATTCAGCCAGCCTGTGTCTTTTGGTGGGAGCATTTAATCCATTTACATTCAAGGTAATTATCGATATGTATGTTCCTATTCCCATTTTCTGAAATGTTTTGGGTTTGTTATTGTAGGTGTTTTCCTTCTCTTGTGTTTCTTGCCTAGAGAAGTTCCTTTAGCATTTGTTGTAAAGCTGGTTTGGTGGTGCTGAACTCTCTCAGCTTTTGCTTGTCTGTAAAGGTTTTAATTTCTCCATCGAATCTGAATGAGATCCTTGCTGGGTAGTGTAATCTTGGTTGCAGGTTTTTCTCCTTCATCACTTTAAGTATATCCTGCCACTCCCTTCTGGCTTGCAGAGTTTCTGCTGAAAGATCAGATGTTAACCTTATGGGGATTCCCTTGTGTGTTATTTGTTTTTTTTCCCTTGCTGCCTTTAATATGTTTTCCTTATATTTAATTTTTGACAGTTTGATTAATATGTGTCTTGGTGTGTTTCTCCTTGGGTTTATCCTGTATGGGACTCTCTGTGCTTCCAGGACTTGATTAACTATTTCCTTTCCCATATTAGGGAAGTTTTCAACTATAATCTCTTCAAATATCTTCTCAGTCCCTTTCTTTTTCTCTTCTTCTTCTGGGACCCCTATAATTCGAATGTTGGCACGTTTAATGTTGTCCCAGAGGTCTCTGAGACTGTCCTCAGTTCTTTTCATTCTTTTTTCTTTATCCTGCTCTGCAGTAGTTATTTCCACCATTTTATCTTCCAGGTCACTTATCCTTTCTTCTGCCTCAGTTATTCTGCTATTGATCCCATCTAGAGTATTTTTAATTTCATTTATTGTGGTTTTCATCATTGCTTGGTTCCTCTTTAGTTCTTCTACGTCCTTGTTAAATGTTTCTTGCATTTTGTCTATTCTATTTCCAAGATTTTGGATCATCCTTACTATCATTATTCTGAATTCTTTTTCAGGTAGACTACCTATTTCCTCTTCATTTGTTAGGTCTGGTGTGTTTTGACCCTGCTCCTTCATCTGCTGTGTGTTTTTCTGTCGTCTCATTTTGCTTATCTTACTGTGTTTGGGGTCTCCTTTTCACAGGCTGCAGGTTCGTAGTTCCTGTTGTTTTTGGTATCTGTCCCCAGTGGCTAAGGTTGGTTCAGTGGGTTGTGTAGGCTTCCTGGTGGAGGGAACTAGTGCCTGAGCTCTGGTGGATGAGGTTGGCTCTTGTCTTTCTGGTGGGCACGTCCACGTCTGGAGGTATATTTTGGGGTGTCTGTGGCCTTATTATGATTTTAGGCAGCCTCTCTGCTAATGGATGGGGCTGTGTTCCTGTCTTGCTAGTTGTTTGGCATATGGTGTCCAGCACTGTAGCTTATTGGTCGTTGAGTGAAGCTGGGTCTTGATGTTGAGATAGAGATCTCTGAGAGATTTTTGCCGTTTGGTATTACGTGAAGCTGGGAGGTCTCTTGTGGACCAGTGTCCTGAAGTTGGCTCTCCCACCTCAGAGGCACGGCCCTGATGCCTGGCTGGAGCACCAAGAGCCTTTCGTCCACACGGCTCAGAGTAAAAGGGAGAAAAAATAGAAAGAAAGACAGAAAGAAAGAAAGAGGCTATAATATAGTGAAGTAAAATAAAGCTATTGTAAAGCAAAGCTATACAGACAAAATCGCACCCAGAAGCATATACATATACACTCACAAATAAAGGAAAAGGGGAAAAATTAATATATCCTGCTCCCAAAGTCCACCTCCTGAATTTGGGATGATTCGTTGTCTATTCAGGTATTCACCAGCTGCAGGCCCATCAAGTTGTTTGTGGAGTTTTAATCCGCTGCTTCTAAGGTTGCTGGGAGAGATTTCCCCTTATCTTCCCTGTTCGCACAGTTCCTGGGGTTCAGCTTTGGATTTGGACCCGCCTCTGCGTGTAGGTCGCCTGAGGGCGTCTATTCCCCGCACAGACAGGACGGGGTTAAAGGAGCAGCTGCTTCGGGGGCTCTGGCTCCCTCAGGCCGCGGGGAGGGAGGTGTACAGAGGAGGCGGGGTGAGCCTGCGGCGGCCGAGGCCGGCGTGACGTTGCACCAGCCTGAGGCGGGCAGTGCGTTCTCCCGGGGAACTTGTCCCCGGATCACGGGACCCTGGCAGTGGCGGGCTGCACAGGCTCCCGGGAGGGGCGATGTGGAGAGTGACCTGTGCTCACACACAGGCTTTTTGGAGGCGGCAGCAGCAGCCCCAGCGTCTCACGCCCGTCTCTGGGGTCCGTGCTGATCGCCGCGGCTCGCGCCCTTCTCTGGAGTTCGTTTAGGCGGCGCTCTGAATCCCCTCTCCTCGCGCACCAGGAAACAAAGAGGGAAGAAAAAGTCTCTTGCCTCTTCGGCAGCTGCAGACTTTTTCCCGGACTCCCTACCAGCCAGCTGTGGTGCGCTAACCCCTTCAGGCTGTGTTCACGCCGCCAGCCCCAGTCCTCTCCCTGCGATCCAACCGAAACCGAAACCCGAGCCTCAGCTCCCAGCCCCGCCCGCCCCGGCGGGGGAGCAGACAAGCCTCTCGGGCTGGTGAGTGCTGCTCCGCGCCGAGCCTCTGTGCGGGAGTCTCTCCGTTTTTTTCCTCTGCGCCCCTGTTGCTGTGGGGTCTGCGGTGATCGCCGCGGCTCGCGCCCTTCTCTGGAGTTCGTTTAGGCGGCGCTCTGAATCCCCTCTCCTTGCGCGCCGCGAAACAAAGAGGCAAGAAAAAGTTTCTTGCCTCTTCGGCAGCTGCAGACTTTTTCCCGGTCTCCCTCCCAGCCAGCTGTTGTGCGCTAATCCCTTCAGGCTGTGTTCACGCCGCCAGCCTCAGTCCTCTCCCTGCAATCCGACCGAAGCCGAGCCTCAGCTCCCAGCCCCGCCCGCCCCGGCGGGGGAGCAGACAAGCCTCTCGGGCTGGAGAGTGCTGCTCGGCGCCGAGCCTCTGTGCGGGAATCTCTCCGTTTTTCCCTCTGCGCCCCTGTTGCTGTGGGATCCGCGCTGGTAGCTGCGGCTCGCGCCCGTCTCTGAAGTTCGTTTAGGCAGCGCTCTGAATCCCCTCTCCTCGCGCACCAGGAAACAAAGAGGGAAGAAAAAGTCTCTTGCCTCTTCGGCAGCTGCAGACTTTTTCCCGGACTCCCTCTTGGCTAGCTATGGTGCACTAACGCCTTCAGGCTGTGTTCACGCCGCCAACCCCAGTCCTCTCCCTGCGATCCGACCGAAGCCCGAGCCTCAGCTCCCAGCCCCGCCCGCCCCGGCGGGTGAGCAGACAAGCCTCTCGGGCTGGAGAGTGCTGCTCGGCGCCGAGCCTCCGTGCGGGAACCTCTCCGCTTTGCCCTCCGCACCCCTGTGGCTGCGCTCTCCTCCGTGGCTCCGAAGCTTCCCCCCTCTGCCACCCGCAGTCTCCGCCCGCGAAGGGGCTTCCTAGTGCGTGGAAATCTTTCCTCTTTCACGGCTCCCTCCCACTAGTGCAGGTGCCGTCCCTATTCTTTTGTCTCTGTTATTTCTTTTTTCTTTTGCCCTACCCAAGTACGGGGGGAGTTTCTTGCCTTTTTGGAGGTCGGACGTCTTCTGCCAGCGTTCAGTGGGTGTTCTGTAGGAGCAGTTCCACGTGTAGATGTATTTCTACTGTATCTGTGGGAAGGAAGGTGATCTCCGCGTCTTACTCTTCCGCCATCTTCCCGAGGACTCTGAGTAGTTCTTTTTACCTATCAGATAATCATAATCTTAGACTCCAAATGTTCTTAATTCAGCATGCACAGTGCATATAAGTTATTAAAAACACAATTCTATTGAATGCTCAGGTATTTTATCATTGCCCTTGAAACCAAATAGTGGGCCTATCTTTCTAGAACTCACCTGTAGCATCAGTATGGACTACTAATTTTTCTTCTTACCTTAATGTTAGAATAAAGAATAATTATAAAAGCTGAAAGTTAATATTAAGATATTATCCCAATGAGAAGTAATCAGTATAACTTTTTCAACTTACATATGAGGTGGTCAGTTCTCTTACATAAGCAATTGATCATATTGATATTTTTGAAACATATTTATAAGTTTTAAATGAGTAGTATTATCTTAACACTGCATTATGAAGTATTTTTGTATATATTTTATTTATCAGTAATTGTCGATGGCTTGATATTTCCCTTTTAGGAAGCCATAGCAAATTTAAGGGAAAAAAAATCTCTATATATACAGGTGTGAGGTTTGAGAAACAAAGCCTAACAGCACAGCTAGGAGAAATTTCAGCCTTCAGATAGTACCAGTATCAACTTATCCAGAGAACAGTTTTAAAAAGAATATTTTTTAAAAAGGGCATATTGGGGTTTTTTTTTTTTTGGTCCTTATCATACCACACCATAGCAAACCACAAAATTGGGTGAGGTTATCTTCAGTAACTAACATATGTCTGAGAAGTAGAAAAAAATCTTGAAGTTCTTTTAACTAAAATAGAAATGTAATTAAGATATCTGTAAAATTTCTTAAATAGGCTTTTTCAGAAAGAAGGTACTAAAGCCATATAAAAAAAGTAATCCCAGACTGGAAAAGTCCAGCAATTTAAGATGTTAAAGACATCCCTTAAATTCCCCCCTTGTAGATAGACGTGGTGAAAAATACCATTTCTCCAAGAAAAAGTATGAATAGAAAATTCTGAACAGCAAAAAATTTATCTTTCAAGTTTATAAAATGAACTATCTGTTAAAAAGTTGAAAAATGAAGCAGTCCTTTCTCTGGCTTTAATGAATCACAGCATGACAGTTCATCTTTCCTAGCACCTCCTGAGCATATTAACGTTATGTTAATAATCATCATGAAAATTAGGGATAACTAATGAGAAAAGGAAAAGAACACAGTGAAAATGTGTAAACTCACATACATTTATAAGGGTCTGATTAGCACTAAATGCAATTAAAATATTGAATTCTCTTTCAACATGTCATTTAATGGAGCAGCACGACCAGGATAAGGGTATAAACAACTCTATTTCCTGCCAGTGTTTGTGTTCTGCTTTGTCCTGAAAGAGAGATGTGGAGATGAAGCTACTTGTCTTAATTTAATTCCTACTGAACTCTGATAGTATCTGCACAGAAGGAAAAAAATGAGAAATATTAAAGTGCAATTTTTAATGAAATCTGTCGGCTTAGTACAGGGGCTATCTCTCTCTGAAGCAGGGAGCCTGGGAATAATCTTCACCCCACCAAAGACTTCTCTAGGCACAATAAGTCTGTTGGCAAATACTGCATGGGCCTTAAAGTCAAAGATTAAAAGCTCTGCTCACCAACTGTGTGATTTGGGGTCATTTACCGAGTTCTCTACAGTTTGGAATACCATTTACAGAATGGCTTTAGATCCTTCTACCCACCCCAGAGTTAAGAAAATTAAATGATACTCTATTCATAAAGTGCTTAGCCCAATGCAGGACACTGGTTATACGTTCAGATTATCTCTGATGTTTTCCCAGATCTTTCCTGATTATAATCTTCTATATATTACTCTTTTTCAGTGCTGACATCAACCTACATTTAATTATTTCAATCATTGTCAGTGCCAATTCTTCATTGGCTGAAGAACTATTTAGATTAGAGCAAGTTAGCCGAAGGCAATTAGGTTAAAGACAGGTTGGCCAATGCTATGCTTTGGCCAAAACAAAACAAACATACAAACACACAAATAAAAACTAGCAATTTTATTACATATAAATGCTATCTAGTAACTGTCTTTCAAGCTTTAACTCTGATGTTCTGTGGGGTGGTTTTACAAAATTTACAGCTTTTTTTTCTGTTTGTAAATAATTTTACTTGATTATCATAATTTTTTATCCTACTCTTAATGCTATGTACTATCTGAAATGGAAATATACTCTTTTGTTTGAAATAAACAAAATTCTCAATGGCTGATTAATGACTGAGAATACTAGTTATAAAGTCATAAAGCTGACATGATCTTGATTGTTTGTGCGAGGCACTCCATTTCACACCTCAGTGAATATTCACAGCCACCCTATTCAGCATGTCCTATTTTCCTCATTTTACAATGAGGAACTAAGCCCTAAAGAGTTATTTGCCCAAGCTCATATAGCTAATAAGTGGTAGACTCAAGCTCACATCCATCACTTCTAAATATTGATCTCTGGTATTCTTCTACTGACATTTCAGCCAAACATTATTTGACCATTTGCTGGACATGATACTAGAATAAAAGATATGAATAGAAACACACTTTATGTGTAATAAAGACACTTAAATATTGTAATATGCAAAGGTAAATGCTATACTAAAAATAATATAAAATATACTACTGGAAACATGTAGGTGGAAGCAGCACTCCCTAGGGGAGTCAGGCCAGCCTTCAGAAAAGCAGTAATTTAAGCTGAGGTTTTAGTGCCTTATTCAACATTACATATACTCATTGTGTGTGTGCACACATGCATGCCATAGTATAGTCCAGGAGTGAGTATCATGTGGCCTAGCAGACAAGAGACATTTTAAGAGAGAAGAAGCCATGTGTGCAAAGGCCTGGAATCATGAAAGAACATAGATTGTTCAGGGAAAAAAAAGTAGGTAATGTGATTGGTTTTGGAGAAATATAAATAGAGTAAATGTAGGGCAAGAAATTGAAATGTTAAACTAGGATCAGATTGCGAATATTTCACGGACTTGTCTTAAAGTTCATCTTCTGGGAGGTGTGAGTTATCAGTCATTTTTAAGCTATTGCTGAATTTAAAAATGTGATAGGAGAGCCTGATTTTGGGCAACATCAGCTTGATGAATAGTCACTGAAGTGAGAAGTATTTCAGAGTAGAACTCAGAGGGCTTGCTGATGGACTGAGAGTAGAAAGGCAAGGGGTGAGATAAGGCAGTTGACGTGTCTACTGAGACTTTTAGCTCAGTTCAATCCATAGGTACTGATGCCTTTACCAGGCAAAGAGAAGACAGAAGGAAGATCAACTATGGTAGCCCAGAAGAAGGACTAGGAGGGTGGGAGATGAGAAGAAACTAAAATTGGTTTGGATTGATCAAATGTAATGTAACTAAGGAAGAACCAGAAAGTTAGAGATAATGAATACGTCATTTAATTTCTTTTGAATACGAAAAGATTTAGGATTTGTAACTACAGAATTTCTGCAAAAGTACAAATTTCTTAAACATTTTAATATAAGTAAGTTTTCGGTAAAAATCCATAATATTTTATGATCCAAAATCAACTTTAAAAACTAGTTTCCTCTCTCAAAGAGAGGACTGAAATTGTGCCTGTATTTTCTTTTCATACTATGTCTATTGAATAGAGTGCAATTTCTTTCTTTTCCACATGAATGAGAAGTTAGAACAAATGATTTCAGAGTTCATTTCAAAGCATCATTGAAGAATATATGATCACATTATATTAGCAATGATGAAAAGAATAAATTATTTTTTGAGATAATATTTATTTTTGAATACATTTTACAAGGAAATGGAAATAAAACTAAAAAAAATGTTTCAGTTATTACATAAATGCAGGACTTGCTTATTTTGAACTCATGCCTTCTGTAATACAGAATGTTTCAATGTATAACTTTAAAAAAATTATAAAAGGAATATTTTGCTTATCTTCAGGTCAGTTTCTCTCTTTAATTTTTCAAATAGATACTATTGTGTGATATTTGCCACCACTCTTTAACTTAAGAGTAAACTTTGGCAAATTCTAACTAGGATAAAATAATAATAAAACCCCTGAAAATTCTGTAATTCTGTGTTGCATGATCTTACAAACCATTATTAAATTGTTGTTTCTACATCAAGTTGTGTTTTACTCATTAGAATATCTCTGAATTACATTAGACT
Organism: Balaenoptera physalus; assembly: GCF_965194825.1. Classification (NCBI taxonomy): domain Eukaryota; kingdom Metazoa; phylum Chordata; class Mammalia; order Artiodactyla; family Balaenopteridae; genus Balaenoptera; species Balaenoptera physalus. The sequence continues at coordinate 64,700,244 of NC_138893.1, read as the reverse complement.
TTTACTTAACTATAGTTAAGTAAATGATTAATGGGCATATTGAAATTAGGGATTATTTTTATTGGACTGTGGTCCTTTTTTTTTTGATGTTCTTATAAAAATTAAATACTAAGATTTCTTATTTAAAATGTTTCTTTCCTCTTTTTCTGTTTTTGTTTTTATAGAAGTCTTAAATAGCCTTCTAACTAGATCAATCTACATGACACTTTCCTTATTTATATTTTATTATATGTTGGACATATTGCCTTTAAGGGCTTTAAAATGAAGGTTTCTTTGTAGTTCCTAAAAACGCAAGAGCCATTTTGCCCCTTACAAACACAGCTTGACATACTGACATTAGTCGTGGTAATGTGAGATTTGAGAACTTTTACCCCGACATTCTAAAATATTTACACTCTATTTCAGGGAGAGTGAGCCTTCAGTGCTGTTAACTGTCAAAATGGGGTCTAATTGAGAAGCAAAAGTTAAAGTTAGCATTATTGGACTTTAATGGGCTTTGGAAGTTCTTTGGATATCACTAATTATTCCACTAATATTTCTGCATCCATAGTATTCATTTAGGCAACAGAGGGGAACAGTTATTTAGGCTGTGAGAAAATTAATGGGCTCACCTACTCCCCTGTATGATAGAAGCAATTATTTGGTGATTTTCTCTTAATGTTGGGCACCTGTGTGCATTAAAATTTCCAGATGAGGTCTTAGAAATGCGTAAGTGGTTTCCTGTGTCTTAGCCTTCATTTAAAAATATAATTACAGCAAGTATAATTATAATATTCATTTCTGACTTTCATTTTTTAAAAACAACTCTAGACATAACTTTCCTGATTTTGCTCACTAAGAGAAACTCATAAAAGTCAGTGAGTCAGATCTTCCAGTCACCTCTTCTACATAATAATGGCTGTGTCAGGAACCCAGTATAAAGTTTTGATTATAAAGAAGCAGATGTTATAAATAAAGTGACATTGATTCTTTAGTAAATTTGATTCATTTAGAGTTTTCATGATAGATCAGTTTTAATTTTTAGACATTCGTTTAGCCAAACTTGTTAGATGTCCCCTTATTACTATCTAAAAAATGATGGAATAGATTTATAATTTTTATTTTTTTCCCTTTCATAGAATATCTCTATGAATGTTTTCCAATTTTTAAGGAAACAATGCAGGTTATATACACATAGTTTATTTATTTAAGAAAATACACCTCTTGGCTCTTTTGCTCTATTCATGCTTGAGTTCACTAATGACATTTTAGGCAAAGCTTTTCCTTCCAAACTGGTACTTAGCCCCCCAGAATGCATCAGGCCTAACTTTTGCTCTGTCATTTAGTTCACTAATACTCTTGTGCCCTATGCCTAACCTTCTAACAACTTCATTTATGAGCTTTTTATTTCAATTATTTTTTTCATTTCTAGAAAATACATTTTACTTAAGTTCAACTATTCTCATTTTATTTATATTTTAAAGATCACTATAATTTAGTGAAATATATTGTTCATTTACTTTATGCTCTCTGTCCGCTAATTCAAATATCTAAAGCCTTTGTGGGTACAACTTTGATTTTTTATCACAACAGACTCTTTTCTCATGGTATTTTGTTTCTTGTTCATTTTGAGAATTATTTGACTCTTAAGTTTTCATCTTTCTTGCAACTTATTTGTTAGAATTATTTGAGGCATATGTTGGAGGTAGCTTTTTTGAAAAAGTGCTTGCTTCTGTGAGGAGGCTAGGCCATTGTCAGTCAAAGACCAGTTTCTCAAATTCTCAGTTGTGGGTTTTCTGTTCATTTAGGTAGAGCTCAGGACCCCTGAATTTACAAATTGAGAATATTATGGTTTTTCCTTGAGTTGAAATTGGTAGTGTGTGAATAAAGGCTGCAAACTCCGATGAAGGCTTGTGTTGGTTATGGATTGAGTCTCAAGGAAGTTTTGGGGTCTTTTTGTTTTTTGTTGTTGTTGTTTGGTTGTTTCTTTGTCTGTTTTTTCTGCACTGCATTCAACATCAAGGTTTAAACCAGGCAGTTTTCTTTTTAGTTTTGGGTGGTAGTGGCAGTGGTGGCTGGAAAGGAGAGATGACTTTCTCATTCACCCTTAAAGTGAGAATTTAGCATTCTTGAGAGTGGAGTCTTATTAGACTCACTTCTATGAGTGGGCCTTCGGTCTTGCCTCCTATTCTCTGAGTCACTCAAGACCTCATAAATTAAATTTTAAGTTCACCTAGATCAGAAGAAACCCTCTAGGTGAAACTACCATCAGTACTAAGCTGTTTGTATTCTTGCTTTCTCTTAGTTGTTGACCTGCATATTTATTACTGTCTTTCTATCTCCTTGATATGTCTAGGAAAAATTCTGAAGATCATTTATCTAGCATTTAATGTTGTTTTCACTGGGATTTTAGTCCTGGTACTTATTCTGACATATTGACTGTAGTGGTTATAGTATAGGTTTTAGAATGAGACTTACCCAACTTTGCTATCAACTATCTTTGTGATTATGAGCAAGTTACTAATCTCTCTGTGCCTCCATCTCTTCACCTATAAAATAATAACAATAAAACTTACTCAAAAGAAAGGATGGCATGAGATTATGTATGAAAAGTATTAACATAGCACCTGGAAAATCATAATAGCTCAATAAAAGTTAGCTCGCCACAGCAGCTATAACATAACATTACACAAATAATGTAAATGGACTTTGTGGTTTAAAGATGTGGTTTAAAGAGCGCTTGACAGGTTGCTGACCTGAGACTGACCCAGCCTCAATCACTGACTTTAAGTGGACCCTCCGCAGTTCAAACCCAGTTGTGCAAGGGTCAACTGCCTGTAGGTTTTTGTTTTAAATCATGTGTTTATTGAAATCGAATAGACAAAGTTAAACTTAATAATCCTTTAAATTGATCATAAGTAGAGTACCAACTGGAATGTTTATCATTCATGTTTTAACTTGCTAGTTTCAACTATACTTGGGAGAGAGGGGGTAGATTTGAAAGAATGCTAATGGTCCTGGCAACTATCCTCATGAGTGTTTTCTGAAATAAGATCTTTTCAGATTCCAAAGAGGATCAAACCTACTCAAAGATTAAAAATTTAAAGTGGAGTCATTACTAACAACATACATATGACAGTAAAGTTTTATATATTTGAAAAAAAAAACACACAAAAGAAGCAGACTCACAGATATAGAGGACAATCCAGTGGTTACCAGTGGAAAGAGGGAAGGGGAGAGGGGCAATATAGGGGTAGGAGAAAAAAAAAAAGCAGTTATAATGGGATTATAAAAAATCATCTGTGTGAAACTTTTGAAAATTGTAAAGCACTATAGAATTTAAGAAATCTTTCATTCAATTAAAAAAAAAAAGGTCCAGTAAACATGATTTTTTTAAACCCTGTATCTCATTTTTGACAATTTACTCCTAATGTACTAGGGAAAATCATTTAAAAAAGATATTTCTGAGTTACCCAAACTTTTGTATTAAATGATTATTTGTTTCAGGAAAAGTATGTTTAAAAACACCTTAATCTGTTAAGGTAAAATATGGTACTTCGTGGTTATAATAATTTAATAAATTAGGAATAGAGCAAAGTGAAATTACTTGTTTATTGAAATTGGAAGTTAATCAGTAAGAACTGTGCAAAGAAGCTTAATATACCAAGCAATCATGATGATTTTACTGTAACTGTCTTTTCTTTTCTAAATGTGATTATGTTGTGTTACAGGGTTTATTTTAAAATATTCAGGTTTAGAATCTTATAACACAAAATTGAGTAGAAGAAGTCAGACAGGAAACGACCATGTATTATGATTCCATCAATATAAAGTTTAAAAATAAGCATAACTAATCAATGGTGTTAGAAATCAGGATAGTGGTTTCTCTGGCGAACTGGGTATGGCTGGAAGGACAGGATGGACATTCTGGGATGGTGGTAATGTTTGATTTCTTGATGCAGGTGCTGGTCCATTGGATGTGTATATTTTGCAAATTTATATTGAGCTGTGTATTTATGATTTGTACATTTTTTGTGCCAGTTTCTTATACCTCAATAAAGTTTGCATTAATGGTAAAATGTTTATTTCAGGGGAAATACCTATGTTAATCATAAGTGAAAGGATAATATTCAACCAAATCTTTGACTGATTCAGCATGTCTTAAATTTGCTCACAGTATAGGAAAGAAATGTCTTTGATTACTTAATTCAAACTCTGATTTTAATTTTAGTTGGGAATGCGCTTTTTATTTACTTTATACTTTGTTAAATGAATAAAAACCTGGGTTTAAAGCTTAAAAATAAACACTTTGATAGCTATTTTTCTTTCTTCTTTTTTCTCTTTAGTGATAATGTGACCTATGTTGGAATCTAATTACTATTCCTCTAATGCAAAAACTAAGCTCCGCCGTTATGTAAAACATATGGAGCATTTAAAGAGATGAGCTGGTAGCTCGAGCTAGTCCTATTCTAAAGCTGAGAATTTTAACTTATGAATTTCCAGAAATATTTTATCCTGAAGCAAAATATCTGGATTTTTTTATTTTAAGTTACCTTGTCTAACAGATAAACTTATCCTGAAATGTTTTAAATGGTTAAGCACATATATAGAATTTAAAGCTAGGGATTCAAACTTATGCTGAATCTCAACACACATTTGTTATTATTTACTATTATTGTCATTATTTGTAGCCCAACTTTACCACTTACTTTGTAGTCTTTGGCTATTTACATTTAATAAAAAATTCACATTTCACTTCCTTGGTCACATTAGCCTCATTTCAAGTGCTCAGTGGTCATATGTGGCTAGTGACTACTGCATTGGACAGAGGACATGTAGAGCATTTCCATCATTGCAGAAAGTTCTATTGGACAGCACTAATTTATGTAACTAGAATAATATATTCCTCAGAGAGTTTTAATTTTGTTAAACAAAATTATTTTTGTAGAATTATTAGCATTGTAATGGTAAATCATAAATGCTTGATATCTGATATTTAACAATAATATTTAATAAAATAAGAATAACCAGATAATAAAAATAGTTACAATAATTAAAATATAAATGTTACCTATCTAGTATCATGAATAAAGTTACATAGCCTTGTATAAATTCACTAAAACTATCTTATCCACCATTCCACTTTCAAATATTTCACTGTGACATAATTCTCAAATTGGCATTCTGAAAACTTCCCCTGAAGTAGAAACCATAGAGCCAGGCTAATATTATTATGCTCACAACTTTATTTTTAAAAAAGTATTCTAAGCAACTATTTCTTTCAAAATTCTAAATGTGAAGAAACCTCAACATGTAGAACATAAGTACCTACAACCAGGAAAAAAATTTGTTAATCAGGATACAAGCTGATGAAAAAGGAAGCTGGACTGGTATTCTAACCCTCTCTAATTTTGATATGGCACTAACTAATTAGGATCTCTTTATGTATATCTAGATTTATTGTTTAAAAGATCTGAACACTGTCCTGCTGCCATTTGAGATATTTTAATACATTATTTTTTCCCCTTTAGGAAGTAGGTTAGATCAAAAGCACAATCACATGCTATGCCTATTACACAAGACAATGTTTAGGTGAACAAACAGTTTCATCCTTAAACCATTTTGGATCTCAGCCCAGAGTTGAACCCATCAAACATGCCAGTCAAAACACTTGGTTCATCAACTGGACTGAGTTAGTGTCTCTGTCCCTTGTATTCACAGTTTAATAGTCATTATCCTTCTCTTAATAGCCATTCAACCCTGTGTACACAAAGTCTATAAATCTATAGAACAGTATCTAGAAAAATATAACCTTAGGAGGGCTTTATTGTGTTATTATTACACAAGAAATACAGTCTTACAAATATAAATAAGCCCTTTAATAAAGGTTATTTTTTTCCTGCTTATTTATAACCTGTGTTTTTTCCCTCCTAGGCTACTGATAAAGATACCGGCAATTATAGTGCCATGGCATACAGACTCATAATACCACCAATTAAAGAGGGAAAAGAAGGATTCGTGGTGGAAACATACACAGGGCTTATCAAAACAGCTATGCTCTTCCATAATATGAGGAGGTCTTACTTCAAGTTTCAAGTCATTGCAACTGACGACTATGGGAAGGGCCTAAGTGGCAAAGCAGATGTTCTTGTGAGTAGATAAAACTTCAGATAAGTGGGCACATGCAAGTACTAACCAGGGGTTAGTGTTTTAACTCCTAGAACTTTTAAATGTTTGAAATAGGTTTTCCAAAACAAGAATGTGATTAATTTTCATCCAGGTTGTTAATATGTATAGTTTAGAATATTAAAAAATACAACTTTATGGGGGTTTATTTTTTCTGACATTTTGGAAATGTACCATATCGTTTTTAAACATGACTATGACAGCAATGCCTTAAGCACTGGTCTTCTGTTTGGTCTACAGATCTCATTTTTAATATAAAGTTGGCTGGAGCTACTTAAAATTTTAAAATGCTTCACAGAGTTGTGCTGTAGAAATTAAAATGTATGAAATTTTTATTACTGTTTAAATTACGTTTAGGTCTTTTGTAATTAAGAAAACAAAAGGAAATGTATTAGAGCAAATTCATGTTCCAGCAGAGGTGACTTCCTTGTTTTACCAAAATCCCCACTGATGACATTGGTGATCCTTGACAGGGTTATATTTGGCTTCAGTCAATAATATCACTTTTCTACTCTGACTTTTTCTTAGGCTGTACACAAGGTCAGTGGTGGGTCATTACCAAGGGCAGTCTGATATTGGCATTTATTCAAAATATTCAACACCAAAGCATTTATCCTATGGAATTGCTACCAACTTTGGAAGTGTGGATTATTTAGACTTTTTTCTGATGAAACTAGTAAAAATTATAAGTATCATTACTATTGGAAATACTTGTCACATAAAGACAAAATCAAGTATAATTTTTCTTTTGCTGTTTATACCTTACTAAATCTTCAGTTTTCACTGTTCTCCTTATCTAGTTATCAGGACAATATTAGCCATCAAATAGATGCAGACTCAATCAAATATTTTTCTTAGATAATGGTGAAGACCAATCACCATAATTGTGGTGGATATGAAGACCAGAACATTCTCATTTATAACAGTAAAGCTGCAATAGAATAAACAAAGGCCAATGTAAGCCAAAAAGCTTTTGACATAGAAGATATTAAGGTTGGCATAGATTTTTTGATAAAAATAAGATCTGTAAACCTTATATAAACTAATTTTGTCATTTCTCTTCCTATTATTTAAGATACGCACATTGTGGTCTTTAAGGCTACATAATAAGGATATTACACTATATAATTAAAATATTATATAATTTAAATATTACAATAACATAAACAAACCATAACTATAGGTTATATATGTAATATGTACATAAGCAATGTGAAGTTTATAGATTTCTCATTTGGATTCTAAACTATTGTGAGGGAATTTAAAAGTATATCTTTAAAATTATCTAAGATATATTTAGAAAGATAAAATTTAAAGTAAACATAATGTGATATATTTATTAACCACAATATGTATATGAGGAACCCTTCCTAGCAAAATGATATTTATTATAAAATCAGAAATCCTTTCAATCAAGAGAAGGGAGACATAGAGAAATAAGATTTAAGCAGAGGGAACAACATGTGCCAGAACCAAGAAGGAAGAGAAATCATGACAGTTCTGAATGACTGATAGATATTTACTCAGCTTAGGAGAGTGAGGGAGAGAAAGTGAATGAGAGACAGGGCTGGAGATGGAAGTAGGTGGTCCATATATCAATAAAAGATGTAGCCCATATTAAAAATATTAGAACTTTTTCTTAAAATAACGGGAAATCATTGAAAAATTTTTAGTAAAGGTGAGTGAAGATATGATTTTTAATTTAGATAAAACTTTCTTACTTAATGCAAATCTGGTTCTCCCCTGAGGCTACTACTTCTACTGCTGCCTTCTCAAGCAGTAGCTTTTGTTTGTATTCTTTTCTCTTTTTGTTTGTCACAGACTTCGTACTATCCACTGGCAGAATAAGATCCTCAATGTACAACATCACTGCTTCTAGACCCTCCTTCCTAGGAATCAGCCTTGATTTTCATCATCTGACTGTCACTCGCTGCCTCACTTTATTGCTGGGATCTCCCAAGCCTTGGGTCAATCCCCAACATATCTCAATGAGTTCCCCTCCTGAGTTAGTGTTACTTTCTCCAACAAGCCTCCTGTCCTAAGTTTGAACAATTTCATTATATGCAGAGATGATTCTTCAAATATCCTGAACTCACAATCACTTGAATGCCCTTCCTCCAATGGCTTTACTCTCCATCCTACTGCAACCACTTAAAACCTGAGTTATTTTTGCCATTACCACTTACGGCACCCCCTCTGTAACCTCCATTCCAAACCTCCCATTCTTTTTTTTTTTTTTTTTTCACACACACACACTGTATTTTATTTTAAACCTCCCATTCTTTGACCATCATACTAGATGTGTTCAGCTAACTCCAGCACTCTTCTATCTCCACCAAGACCTTCAATCTATTTTCTGTTTAGCCTACTATGTTTTCATTTTCCCTCTACCCCTCATGTTTTCTCTTTCCTGCTTGCCAGATTTATAGTGCATTATTAATTATTATAAGCACTCAATCACATAAAAATGCAACTTCCTTGCCCTCTTTCCCTACATCACACTCACTTGGAAAAAACATAACTCTAGTTAATTCCAACTTTCTCCTTTCTCCAGACCTATATCCATGCTGGATGCCTGCAAAAACTATAATTACATAGTTAGTCTTACTTTAAATTGATGATGAAAGCCCCCAAGTGAACTCTTACGTTGTCCAGTAACCACAGGGTATTTCCTGGTCCATTCATGTTCCTTCTCTCCTAGAAGAGCTTCTCTCTCACAATCCTCCAACGCTTCCTCATCCTCACCATTGCCTAATTAACTGGCATCCTATTTCACTGAAGGATAAAGTTAAAGCATTTAGAAAGATACTTCTACAACTCCTGCAACTAAATCCGCCTACTTACCAGTATTTTCACCAACATTCTATGCCTTATTTCCTGTTTGTTTAGATGAATTCTCTATGCCTTTTTTTTTTTTTTTTTTTTTTTTTGGCTGCATTGAGTCTTCGTTGCTGTGCACAGGCATTCTCTAGTTGTGGTGAGCGGGGGCTACTCTTCCTTGCGGTGTGCAGAGTTCTCATTTTGGTGGCTTCTTTTGTTGCAGAGCATGGGCTCTAGGCGCGCGGGTTTCAGTAGTTGTGGCACACAGGCTCAGTAGTTGTGTCTCGCAAGCTCTCGAACACAGGCTCAGTAGTTGTGGCGCACAGGATTAGTTGCTCCGTGGCATGTGGGATCTTCCCGGACCAGGGCTCAAACCCTTGTCCCCTGCATTGACAGGCGGATTCTTAACCACTGCGCCACCAGGGAAGCCCAATTCTCTATGCTATTATCTGGAGCCATTACCTCCACATGTGCAACAGATCCAATTCTGCTCACCAGCGCTAGGACACTGTTTCAGCAACTCTCCTACTTCTTTTATACATTATCAGTAACAATAGCCCCTCTTTATTTGATTATTCCCATAACTGTATTATTTTTCAAAAATTATTTAAAAAACCCTCTTGACCTACATCTCGTACCAGCTACCACTCCATTTCTATGTTCCTCTTTCCAGAAAAATTCATTTTTAGTGCCAACTCTAATTTCTCACCATCTAATCTCTCTTAAACCCTCTTGAATCAAAATTCCTCTCCCCTCACCCAAAATTGCTTATGTCAACATCATCAATGGCTTTCACTTATTAAATGCACTGGTAATTTCAGTCTTCATCTTATTTGAACCATCAGCAACACTTGATTGATTATTACCTTTCCTAGGCTTTCAGGCCACCATTCTCTTATTTTTCTCTTCCCTCACTGTTCATTCCTTCTCAACCTTTTGCTGGTTCATTTTCTTCTCCTGACCTTTTAGTCAATGTTCCTTAGAGCTTGGACATTAATTCTCTTTTCTATCTGCACTCACTGACTCAGTAAACTCATTCAGTCCAACAACTTTAAAATATCGTCTATATATTAGAAAATGTCAAATTTATATCTTCACCCCAAAGCTCATTCCTGAACAGCAAGTTCATATATCCAAGTGTACATGCAGTGTTACTCTTGAATATCTGCTAAAGATCTATTTATGTTTCCTAAGCTGAACTCCTCTTCCTCATCACATCTCTCCCACCTATAATCTTCCCAGTTTCGCTTGATGACCAAATGAACTTTGAATTCCTTAGGCTAAAAATTTCTTAATTCCTTTCTCTACTCAACCACACATTTAATTCCTCAGTAAATAATGTTGTGTATATATATGTACTATAGCATACATATGCTACATATGTGTGTTATCTGCACATTTTCCAAAACTTCTGTTACAATTTGGTTGAACAGTCATCGTAACTCACCTGTATCATTGTGCAAACTCACTAACTTGCTCTCATGCTTCCACTCTTGCCCTGATAAAGTCTGGTTTTAATATAGCAAGTAAAGTGATATCTTAAAATGTAATTCAGGTCCCGTTATTTCTCTGCTCAAAACTTTCTAATATCACCCCAATTCTTTCAGAGAAGTTCTTAGATCATTATAGAAGACTATGAGACCCTTGGTAATCTGGCCTCCAATGATCCGTTTTCTACTCTTCTCCCTCTAACTCCTTCAAACCCAATAATGTTGGCCAATTTGCTGTCCTCAAATAGCCAGAAATGCTCTCACTTTAGAGATGTTGCAATGGCTCTACCTAGAATGCTTTTTTGCCAGATGTGTTCAGGACTAGCTCTCTTATCTCTTCTAAATATTTGCAAGAATGTATTTCACAGTGAAGCCTACTCTCACCATCCTAGTTAATATTGCAACATACTGTGTCATTTTACATCTCTTTATTGCTTTCTTTTTTCAAAAGACTTATCATATTCATGTTTTTTCCTCAGAAAAACTCCATGAGGACATGTTGTTTATTTATTTATTTATTTATTTATTTATTTAAATCCCTGATGTATCTCAAGCACCTATAATAATTCCTGTCACTGAGTGAGTACTAAATGCCTATGAGTTCAGTGAATGAATGGCCCCTCTCTTACAATACAGGTTAGCAGTTCTCAAAGTGTGGTCCATGAAAACCTGAGGGTCCCCCAAATCATTTCAGGGCCCATGAGATCAAAACTCTTTTAATAAGGATACTAGGACATGATTTGCCTTTTTAACCATGTTGCATTTGCCCTGATGCTGCCATTGTATGCTTCATAGCCATACATAAACAGAAAAAAGGAAGCCTGTTTCAACTAAGAATGCCCTTACTTAAGCAGTAAAACATTAATTTTAAGCAATGTCTACTCTTGACTAAACACTTTTTCAATATTTTCTGTAATGAAATAGGAAGTAGGTATAAAGCACTTCTGGTGTGTATGGAAGTATCATGGTTGTCTGAGAGAAAAGCTCTATGCAAGTTGAATTAGCTGCTTTTTTCAAGGAATAGCTTTTTATTTGAAAAAATAACTTAGAGATAAAATACGGTTATGCAGACTTGAATATTGATAGGCATTTTCACAAAAATGAATAAGATGAGACTGTCAATTCAAGGAAAACAACTGACAGTATTTGTTGTTAATGATGACATTCAAGCCTTCAAGCACAAATTAGAATATTGGGAAGCATGTATTCACTACTGTGAACTTGACAGCTTCCCATTACTCAGACTTTTCTGATGAGATCAGTGGTCATATTAAAGAATTTGATTTTTTTCTTGATATTGCCTAATGAAATGTGTCAACATTTGAAAAACCTGCAATATTCAGTGAACCAATATTTTCCAAATGACCAATGCAAGATGTTAAAAAAAAATTCAAAGATAAAAAAATCCATTCAAAGTGCAAGATAGATAAATGTATTTTAGGGTAACTGAACATGGTTTTAGATTTCACATTGAAACTCACCTTGAAGAAACTCCCACTTGAGTTTCAGTGGAGTATTGAAGAAAATATACACAATTATCTTAAAAAAATTCTTAAGATACCTCTTCTTTTCAAGAAGTGAGATGGCACCAGAGACAGTTAGGAGAAATAGTGACCAGTCCAAGCAATAAATTGTGTGGGTCTCTCTTCATTGTATAATATGTTAGCTATGTGGCTTCCGAGCACTTGAAATGTGGCTAGGTTGCATTTAGATGTACTGTGTAAAATACACACTGGACTTCAGAGACTTAATATGAAAAAAAAAATGTAAAAAAATGTATAAAGTATGTAAATTGATAACCTCTGTTTTTGGAATTATGTGCTGCACAAATGTTACTTTTCTTTTTTCCTTTTGACCATACCTAGTAATTTTAATCCATTACAAAGATCAAACCCAAAAATGATAAAAATAATTTTTTGGAAAAACTTTCATTAGTAATTAAGGCATAAAGAATTAAGTGAAGAAACTTTAAAGTAGAATTTTTTAAGTGTTTAGTGTAATAAACTGATGTGTATTTCTGAAAGTATTTGCATAAAGGCTATACTAGAAAAGTAACATAAATAAAGTCTAGTAATCTTAAACATATAAATATCTTTGCTATAGATGATATAAGAAACCAATGACTCAGGGACATATAATATTTTTGAAAGGTCAAAATTTAAGCTATAATAGCTTATTGTCTTCATCTTCATAGTTAAACTATGTACCCTCTACATGAATAATATGTCAGTACGTTAAGGAGATTGTAAATTAACTATTTATAGGTAAATCTAAGAAAACTACTTTTGTAGTTAAATGCAGTCTGACTTTTGTATCTTATCAGAATTAGAAATACATTACTGTTTTATTTTAAGAGTATAAAAGCATGTTTTCAAAATAGTTAATATTAGTTAATAATAGTTAATAAAATATTTTTGATAAATTTGATAAATTGTAAGCTTAATATGTATATATTCCAGATGACCTTAAATCTTAATTCATTTTGTTTAACAAATTAAAAATTCCTTTTGAAGTAATTTATCCTTCTGAATAAAGAGAAAGTACTGACAGTCCTTTAAAGGCAAATGATAGAGTTACTTATATCTGCAAGGCCAAATTTTGCTTCCAAATAGAGTCCCTAGCAGTTGAATTGATTGCATTCCAACAGTTTACTTGTAAATCAACTTCCAAAACTCAGAACTTATGTATACAAAGGGAAATTTTACCATTTCCCTGCACCAAATATAACTAACATTCTAGTTTTTCATTGTTCTACAATTAGTGAAAATCTAACAGCTGTGTGTAATAAATCCCTCCGTGTTTGTCTTGGTAGGCTGATTGTGTAACAGAAAACTCTAAAATTTCAGTGGCTTAAACTAACAAGTTTTATTTTTCTTTCACATGACACAACAATGAGAGCATCTATGGTTGGGTGGTGTTCTTGACAGCTCTCTTGCAAATAGAGATTCAGGGACTCAGTTTTCCTTCCATCATGTTTCTGTGCCCTTCTCTATGGCCTCTTTATTCAGATAGAGATTGGGAAAGAAAGGGGAGGTTGACACATGAGACAGATTTAAGAATATTTATTTCTCCCTTTCTACTAACTTTCCATTGGTCAAAACTCCATCATATGGTTCCACCAAACTCCAGAGGAAGCTGAGAAATCTACTCCTGTTGAGAAAACAGTCCATGATTACTATTTGTTCCAGGCTGTTTGCTTTTGACCAGAATTTTTTTTTTAACCTTTCCTGGTCCAATGTTGAAAGGAAGGGAAAAAAAGATAAGGAAGGAAGGAAGAAAAGAAAGAAGAAAGAGAGGAAAGGAAGGAAGAAAGGAAACACATTTTCACAAATCTCATATATATTTTTCTAGAGATTTTTACCATGTATTTTTACTACTAAAAACTAAAATAAAAAACAGAAAACAAAACAAAAAAATAACAAAAAACCTTATATGTAATTTCTGTCTGTTTTTTTATTCAGGACTGATACAAAAGGTAACAAGACAAAGTTACAGAAAAACTGTGATAATCCCTTATTCTAATGAACTTAGGTTTTTTTTATGTGTGTGGAGACACAATCAAGATTCATGTACATGTTTAAGGGAAATTTAAACATTTGATCCCAGATGCCTGTAATGAGTTAGGGATACAGGATTGGAACTGTCAATGTTAGCGATTTGCTCACAGGTGATAATAAGATGGACACCTGGCTTAACATAGTCGGCAGACATGAATTATTAGGCCCACAAAATGATTTGAAAGATTTCAAATTAGTTGTAAATATTTCACACAGTATTTCTTTTCCTGAAAAATGGAAAAGTCCAGGAAATCTGCACCTGTTTTCCCACATGGCAACATTCATTAGAGATGAGTAGTAGCTTGACCTCTTCAGAGGAGTCGTATGCTCTCTGATTTAAGAGACTTCCAATTCTCCCTATTAGTTCATACTTCTGGCTACTTCACTTATTTAGGTTACCTGCCTGGTCCCTGAAAACATTTGAGTTTGTGACTCCTGATAGGGCATGTATGGGCAACTATATTTGCAGCCTATATCAAAAATATATATAAACATGAAGTTATTCCCTAGTATAAATTATATTCAGATATATGGTGCTAAATCTATCTAATCCAAAGTATTCAATTCATGGTCCTGGTGTATATGCATTTACACAATTTTAATCCTGCATTGTACATGCAGCACAGTGTATGATTTGACTTTACATTTTTTACATCTGTATTGGGTAATAGTAAAGAGCACATATTCTGGAGATTATGCTTATTTGGGCCCAGGTTATTAATGGCTCTTTGTTTTATTAGTTTTCATATTTAAAAATTGGAATGATAATCATAACTACCTGATATGGTGATTTATAGAATTACATGAGTGTTAATTCCTTAGAGCATTGAGAAAAACAGTAAATGATACATTGTAAGCAGAGAATAAATGCTATTGTTTTTATTCCATTTTTCTAAATAAGAACATAGAATGGACTCTGTAAATGTTACATGAAAGAGTGGATTCATAAACATCTGTTAAATTAGTTCATCTTAGCCCTCTCTGTAAGTTTGTATGTATATATCTCTTTATCTACACAAACATAAAGTTGGCTAAAGCAGACATGAATTCTATATGTGGTGATCTCATGGAATGAATTATTCTAACAACTATCCATATCCCAGATTCTTAGTCACAATGAATAAATGACCTCTTAGGATTTATAAAATCTAAAAGCTGGGTTTTCCATTTTGCTGAGTGTTCTTAAATAACCCAATTAAAAAAACATACAAAACCACCTTCATTTATGCTTTTGTAAAAGCCAAGAAAACAAACGCAAAACCAACAACAGTCGAAGTCACTTAGGGTTCTATAACTTCTAAGTAAACAACTAGTCTGTCATTCTCAACCTGCTCCAACATACCTAGTAGAGATTGTGTAGCTAGAAATATCATTTATTCCTAAATTTATAAATGGGAAACCACTATGCATAGTAGGGAAGGAAAAAATGTTAATTTTTGATTATAGAAAGGCTAATGAGTAAAAGCCAAATGAATTCTGTTTTTTCTTCTTTCAGGTCTCTGTGGTCAATCAACTGGATATGCAAGTCATTGTTTCTAATGTACCCCCTACTCTAGTGGAAAAAAAGATAGAAGATCTTACAGAGTAATGATTTTTCTTTACTTATATGTTTATTTTCATATGGGTATAGTTTTTATTGAATTAGGTCATTTTAATAATTACAATGTTCAGACTAAACATATATTTTATAATACCTTCTTAAAAACAATTTAGCTCACTCTTTTATTGAAATAGGTAGCTTCATTTGGAATATGTGAAGATTCTAAGAGTACGTTCAAATAGGAATGAAAATTAGATGTGAGAAGATCTTATTATTCAGAATGCTTTGACTGATGGGTCAACATAAACTCAAAATGCTGCATATAAGAAATCATAACTTAATTATTTGAGTATATGTCTTGATTTTGTGGCCCCAGATTCTTGAAAAAGCTCATTATCTCAGTAATCCAGCTAGTCTGGGGAATGCTATTTCTCAAAGTGATGTATCTAGATGGCTAAAGCTTATTCTTTTAAAAACTAAGATTGCTAATTTTAAACAACATATATTTAAATTATTCTAAAATGTATGTCATTTCCTTCTGCCTTTTTTTTTTTTAATATATAAATTTATTTATTTATTTATTTATTTATGGTTGTGTTGGGTCTTCGTTTCTGTGCGAGAGCTTTCTCTAGTTGCGGCGAGCAGGGGCCACTCTTCATCGCGGTGCGCGGGCCTCTCACTATCGCGACCTCTCTTGTTGTGGAGCACAGGCTCCAGATGCGCAGGCTCAGTAGTTGTGGCTCACGGGCCTAGTTGCTCCGCGGCATGTGGGATCTTCCCAGACCAGGGCTCGAACCCGTGTCCCCTGCATTGGCAGGCAGATTCTCAACCACTGCACCACCAGGGAAGCCTTCCCTCTGCCTTTTGAACAGTGTACACTGTACATGGCTGAATATGTTATTGTTGACTCAGACAAATTGTGATTATTAATTCACAGTTCTCTAATATTCTAAATGTTATCAAGGATTATTAAAATGTCTTTACTATTTCACTCTTAACTACCCTAACCTAGCCTGCCGTCATTTAATAATTTTATAGTTGTATTTATTAGTTATTTCTTGTCTTCTGTTGAGTTCAGGTTGACAGATGTCAATTACTGTCAATTTGTCTCTTTTGAGCAAAATATCTGACACTTCCAAGTTGCCAGAAGAAGCTTCAGATAGTCATACAGCTAACCTTTTAGTAATTATGTGTGAAATAAAATACAATAGGCACTGATTAAGGCATGAGAGACTCTCCTGTAATAAAAGCATATGTGCTTTGCAACCATTACTTGTTAACGTTTCAGAAAATTCAACCTATGAGTGTCACATAAAATGTCCTATGAAAGAGGTGATTATTAACATTTAAGTGTAGAATAGCAATCACGCAGTGCCTTGTTTACTTCTGCAAAAGTGGTTTATACATGCTTAACCTTTATTAAAATAATAGCTGATTACACCTGAAAAAAGTTAGAATTATGCCTGTCTCTTAGCTGCTTTAATGTCATCCATTGAGGCAGGCTTTTCTGATTACCCTATCCAAAATAGATGACACTCTTCTCAACCTCTAACCCTTTGTTCTGCTTTTGTTCAAAGCATTATCTAATGTTTATATTTATATCAATTTAATATAAGCTTCATAAGGATAGGAAATCTACTTTTCACTACCATAGTTCCAGTTATAGAGTAAGCATTTGATGCATTTTACTGAATGAAAATGTTATACAAGCAAAATCATGATGCCCTTTTCTTCATATTGAGACGAAATTTATAAAAACTGGAAAAAATGGCAATGTAAAAGTATAATTTCGTAGCAATTATATGATTTATTCCTCTTACATGGATATGAAGATATGGAAGAGAAAAATCAGGCATCTTTCAAGTCTTGAGAGAAATATATCACTGTGAAAGGAACTTTGACTTCATATAATATTGGTTTTGAAACACGAGCTTGGGCAAATAATTTAATCTTCCCCAGACTCAGTTTCACCACTTGTTGACCAGATAAAACTCCTGTCATAGAATTGTTGTGAGAACTAAATAATATAAGCCATCTAGGACAATGGAAATTGTGAACATTCAATGAATAATAGATATCCTATACAAATGAGGTTAGTGATCCAAAGTCAGTAAGGTAAGGCAGAGAGATGCCAGAGTTTTTGCATGTTCTATTAAAAGAGCATAGTTTAGTAAGGGAGCTCAGATTATGGATTCAAATAAACAAGTTTGAATCCTACTGTAGCTGTGTGACCTCTGAGAAAGATATTTAACGCTTAGGACCATATTTTCTCATCTTGAAAACTGGAATAAGGATGTCAATCTTGTGTTGCTTTTGATAGAATTAAACATAAATTTGCTAGTGCAGTAAGCACAGCAGGCACATGCCAGATTCCCTTTTATAGTTTTTTTGTTTTTACAATCTGTGTTAATTTAGAGATTCTTAAGCACAACAATTTTGGATCCCTTTTTAAAGAGGCTTTATTTTAGCACTTTTATGTTCATAGGAAAATAGAGTAGAAGATACAGAGAATACCCATATACTTCTTTCCCCCACACATATAGCTTCCCTCACTATCCACATCTTACACCAGAGTAGTGCGTTTGTTATAATCAACAAACCTAGTTCGACACGTCATAATCATCCCAAATCCATAATTTGCATAGGGTTCACTCTTGGTGTTGTACATTCTGTGGTTTGGACTAATGTGTAAAGACATATATCTATCACTGTAGTATCATACAGAATAGATTCACTGCTCTAAAAAATCCTCCATGCTCCACCTATTCAAACCTCCCTTCCCCACTAACCCCCAGAAATCAGTGATCTTTTTACTATCTCCATAGTTTTAGCTTTTCCAGAACATAATACCCTTGGAATCATATAGTATGTAATCATTATGATTCCTTTTTGAAAGCTACTTTAGTAGATGGAAGATGGAAGTAGAGATAAAGACTATTAGATCTAATCCAGCACCATGAAGCCCAAAACGCTCACTCTCAGTGTCTTGGGGTGGCGGGGAGGGGATGGAGGGCATAATGAAAACATACATATAGCCAAGGTAGACAGCAGAGTACTAATTTATTAATTAAAAATAGGAATGGGATAGGGAGGAAGGGAGGGAGACTCAAGACAGAGGAGATATGGGGATATATGTATATGTGTAGCTGATTCACTTTGTTATAAAGCAGAAAGTAACACACCATTGTAAAGCAATTAAACTCCAATAAAGATGTTTAAAAAATATATAGGAATTTATTGTTCCAGTGACCAGACTAACCAACACATTCATTTCCTGTAGACATTCTTAGATGACAAATCACATCATCATCAAAGCCATTTTCTGTATTTCCTATGAGACTTTCCCTATCTTAAGAAGGGAAAACTTGAACTCCATATGATCATCACTTTTATTTTTTCCTTTAGGTAGACCCATATATGAGGCCATGTATGAGGCCAGATCATAATCCAAAGTTTTTCTTATAAGAAGAAAATCAGTACAAATTGGGAGAGTTGATGAAAGAAAAATTTAATGACCTATTATATCCATTTCACAATGGGGAAGGTTTTTCAGAAGGGGTCAGTATCCTTTGATAGCTAAGAACACAGTGCCTGGAAAACAGAATGCTCAAAGAGTAAATGTTAGGTGCTATAGGAATGCTAATAATTACTTTCCACTCCCTTGGAACTGGCTGAAATGGCTCTACTGAACAAAATTTTTATTACTTTGTTTTTTAATGCTTATAGAATTAACCAGTGACCCTTTGTAATGAAACACATATCTTTTTAATTATATTAATGTATTCAGCAAATTCCCCCATAATGCGAAGCTATGCCCC
This sequence comes from Balaenoptera physalus, assembly GCF_965194825.1. NCBI lineage: Eukaryota > Metazoa > Chordata > Mammalia > Artiodactyla > Balaenopteridae > Balaenoptera > Balaenoptera physalus. Next base: position 64,680,854 of record NC_138893.1, on the reverse strand, counting down.
TTACAAGTGGCCTCGCGTGTGTATGTTTTGAAGTATTTTAGGTTGACCTTAGCATGTATCTCTTTGTGAGCCTTGTTTTTCTCTTACAAATTCTTGAGATTAAGGAGTAGAAATAGCTGTGAGGATAAGGTTAAGGAGACCTTATTATAACTACAAATGATTGGCAATAATGTCTAAAGAAGCTAAGAAATGTTTGCATTTTCTGTCTTCTTCCTTTCTCTTTCCACTTCACCATGAAGCCCAGATAAATAAAAGAAGTTTGGGATTCTAAAATTTAAATCCTTAAGAATCTATGGAAATGACATTTTCAAAAGTATAAATAAAAGAGTTTAGAAATATTGTGTTACAGTATGAAGCAGAATTGATAATTTAGATCTTGGAGTTGATCAAATGCTTCTCTTACTTTCTAAATACAATATGAAAATTCAGTGAAATCAGGACTTTATTGACGTAGTTATTGCTTTAGTTTGGAAGAGTCTATTTCCTAGAATATTTACATAGCATATGAAATGTGTCTGTGTAATTAATTTATAGCTTCTGGAATTAAGGTTCCAAACATACTTTAGAAATCTAGCCAAAATGTGTATTTCTGGGATAAGAATTATAAAGTCTCTTGGGAAGAAAACCTATGAAACAGTAAAAAATAAGTGCCAGCACTTACACTGTCTTAAATCTGCATAATAGAGACTTGGTGTTGAGGGGAAAGGTGAAGTTGAAAGGTAAATCAATAAATACATTATCTTTGATCATTTTTACCTACCCTTTGCTTTAGAGTTGAGGAGCTCAGGGAACTTTCTATAAAGGGATATATTAATAGTTTAGTAATTATAAATTTAAAAATAATATTTTTACTTTTAATGTTATTTAAATTTTGTTATTTCATTAAATTAATTCTTTTATTATAATATTTAAATATTAACAATAATTAGTAATTTTTATAGCAAAATCCTTTTACAAATAAAACTTTATTTCCAAAATGAGGTAGTAGGCTGGATTTAGCCTGAGGGCTCTAAGTTAGCAACTCCTAATTTAGAGCATTATACTTTGTAGAGAGAAAAGGTTATAATGCATATCTATTCTATTCAAACTCCTATAAGAAAACACTTTGGGGAAAATCTTGTGTGAAATTCCCAAGTGATATATATTAATAATTTTTACTAGGAAGGCTGTTCCTTTTGAATTCAGAGGACCTAGGCTCAAGCCCTGGCCCACCAGTGACTAAGAGGTCTTGGGCCAGGAAATTAAACTTTTTGATTCCTAATATCCATATCCTGAAGCTGGCAATTTAGTCATTAAAAAAAGGGTAGTTCCTGGTTGTAAGCACTGTAGATTTAACAGTGAATTAAAGCAAAGTCCCTGTTCCCATGATGCTTACATTCTGTTGGGGGAAAACAGCAAATAGAATAAGAATAATAAATTAATTTATAATGTGATGCTAGGTAGTGATAACTATGATAAAGACAAATTAAAGTAACAATATAAAAATATGGAAGAGAAGTACTATTTCATATAGGATGATTGAGGAAAACCTTTCTAATAAGGTGAAAGCCGAGCAGAAACCTGAGAGAAGTGAGGGAGAAAGTCATGGGTCTGTGGTGATGTGGGGAGGGTTAGGTGTGGTGGGAGTTATCCCAGAAGGAGGACACCACAGATATGAAAATCAAGATTAAGGGGCATACTGGTCATATCAAGATATAGATGTCAAGGTAGGGAATGAGTTATATAGGATCTCATAGGCCACTTGAAGGATTTAACATTTTACTCTGCGTAAGATAGAAAATCCTTATAACTGTCCAATATAGTAGCCACTAGTTCCATGTGGTTATTGAGTGCTTGAAAAGTGACAGGTCCAAATGAGAGGTGCTGTAAGTATAAAATACGCACCAGATTTCAAAGACTTAGTACAAAAAAGAAAGTAAAATATCTCCTTAATATTTTTATATGGATTACATACTGAAATGATCATTTTTGGATAGATTTGGTTAAATAAATATATTGATCTCACCATTTTTATTTTTAATTTTCTAATGTGGCTACAAAAAATTTGAATTTACATGTGCAACTTGCATTGTATTTCTTTTGGGCAGCATTGCTTTAAATGTTTTGCACAGAGAAATAACATTCTAGCTTCAGTTTTAAAAGGTTGTTGAGTGGGAGATCAGGAGACAAGTTATGAGTCTAGAGCAGTAGTCCAGGAGAGATCAATGTGGCTTGGACTGGTGGTAGGTGTGGGTATAGGAAGGGGTTAAGTTAAGGGTATATTTTTGAAGGTACAACCTACAGAATTTGTTATGGATTGGATGTATGAGAAAAGGTAAGAAACAATAATGACTCCTAGGTGTTGGGTCTGAGCAAATAAAATAAAAATAATATTTGCCATACTTGGACACTGAAGAATTTGATAAAATTATACATGGCGAAAGTAATGGTGTGTTCTTAGAGAGGATTGACTTTATTTAGCAATAGTTGATTCACATCCATAAAGGCCCCAGATGTCAGCTTGCACTGTCACCATCGCCCTGATGGTTTCCCAACTTGGTGATGGATTAAAACTCCACTATCTATTACCCACAGTCACTTTTTTAGCCGTACATTAAGATTATTTTCTTTTGTCTCATTTATTCCATGTGAACCGAGTATGTTATATGTATCAAGTATGGTGCTAGCCTATCAAACCAATGAAAATCTGTTAAAAAATATAAGCCCAGCTGGGACATATGAAATATATTATTGAATTGAAAGTTTTGTTGTGTAGCTTTTCTTATCTGCTGTATGCTAAACTGAATTGCTATAAATATTTCCAATCACATGCCAATTTTGTTCAAGTATCCCTAACACAAAGATGTAGTTGAAGTTGAAGAGGTTATCAACAGAGAATGACCATAAATGACCTAATTTTATCAGATAGTAAAGTACAGACATTTCAATAGCATAGCTTTGGAAAGTAACATTTTCTGTAATAGGCATATAATAGCTGTAAAATAAATTGAAACCAGTGATAAAATAAAACATAAACTTGAAATAAAATGAAATCCTACTTGTTAATATTCAAGGCATAAGTTATGATTCTTTTTAAAAAAGATAACTGTACTTTGGTTTTATTCAAAGTCTAGGTGATTCATTGTTGTGACACAAAAGGGACGCATCTATTGTTTTTCTGAAATACTTTGGGGCTTTATTTTGATAGAGAAAGAAGTAACTTCCTGCCTTTCCAAGAAGAAATACTTACTTTCAACTAATTATGTTTTAAGAAGTCATAGTTTTTTTACAAAATTAAGATAGCCCAGAATACAATTTGATTTGTACAAAACAGTGTCTGATATTGTTACTCATGCACTTTGCAGAGATAACCAAAAGCAAATTGTCAACTAGATTTTACTTTTTCTTAAGATTCCACTGTATATTGATTTAGTGAAGAGTCATATATGCTGATGTGTTTGCTTTCAATAGGTTTATTTCATATTTTAATGGCCATGTTCACCATTGATTAACAAATTTCTGAATGTTTATCAGAACTGTACCAGTTTCCATTGTGAGAAATAAAAAAGTATTGAAGGATGATAAATAAGCTTTCTCAGTTAATATTTGCCATCTGATATATATGATATAGAAAAATTTAAATACATAATTGTATCCCTCTTCCATTTTTCTCAGCAACATATATTTTAAAAAAAAGTTTAGCTGTTATATTTAGATGGTGTATTTTGTCAGATTCAGTATTTTTTCTCGTATCTTTTTTTTTTTTTGCTTTTTTTCAGAAACAATGAAAACAAAGCAAATAAAAAACAAACATAATGCTATTTATAGTTCCATTGAGGATATTTTAATTTTACTTTTATTTAAAAATAAAGTTTGATGTATTTGAGCAATTGCTGTTGTTTGCAAGAGAGATAAGTAGACTCTTTCTTAACTGAAAATAAATATAGTTTAATGGAAGACCAATTAAAAAAACCCTATTTTGTTTTAGTTTTAGAGCAGATAGAGACATTTTTACATTGTCTCTGTTTGCCCTGTAAGAAAAATACAAACATTAAAAAATAAAGCGGAGTTGGAGCAAGTATTCACTTAAGAAAACAGCAAGCTTAAAGAACAGACTGAGTTAGATTATGGAAAATAAAAATACATTTAATTCATAAGAGAATTATAATGAAGGTATCAGTATATTGGCTGTAATATTTTTATTTTAACTCATGATTTTTGCTATATATTTTAGAAAAGTTTTAATAAATATTTTAAAACATACAATAGAGGAAAACATTAATCTATACAGTTATATTCTATGCTGTGACTTGAGGGAAAGTGGTTATTCATATTCCAAAGGTAAAATCCATTAACAAAACAGTGAAAAATGGCATTTTCCAGCCCCTTATTATCTTCTTATCAAAAAAAATTTGGACACACAGAGAAATTGAAGAGGGAAGCAGAAAAGGTAAAGTGTTATAATCTCTGTTTTACTTTTCCCAAATATCGTATCATTCAGTTCAATTTATTTTTCAGAGCTTTTGCTTGCATCAAAGAGAAAATAACTAGAAAGCAGCTGCAAGATAAAAATAGGATCATGATATATGGTTCCATTAAAACATTTGAATCACAGCTGCTTTATAAATATTTCCAAAATACATAGTGGGAGTTTATTCCTTTCAAAATGCTTCTTTCTCTCATATTCTTTTATGTTTTATGGTCCAGAAGTTTTGTCAAATAGAATGGCTTATTATCTTTTATAATTAGTCCCAATCCATGATACAAGGTAAAAATATCATTTTCTTGTGCAGCCACTCAATTCATATACCTGATCAGCAATGGCCAGTGCCTCTATTCTCTTAATCATATTTATACTTCTCCTCTTAACTTTCTCCAACTTCTACACAATTTACCTTTCTGTGCTGCTGTTTTTTTAACTTGAGAAATAAATTCAACCACATGTTTATATAAGAAAATTCCATTTGTGTCAGCAGTAACACAAATGGTATTTTAGATACTTTCACTTATGTCTAAGTTGTAATGGAGGCTACATTTAATTTTTTTTTTAATGTTTGACATGATTCAAGGAGAACTTAAGGCAGCTTGTAATGATTTGTACAATGAAACAAGGTAAAATACATTTAACATGAGTCAGAAAAATATGGCAAACAATAGAAAGACATTACAGAAGGAGTCAAAGTGAGACTAGTAATAAAGATGCTACAGTGTCCTGCAGAGTCACTAGAAAGTAGGAAACAAAAACTTGGTTTTCATCATTTTAAGGCCAAAGTAAAAAAAAAAGCAAGCAAACAAACAAACAGAAGAAGAAGAAGAAAAAAGAATCAGTTAAAAAATTCAAAAAACGAAACCACTTCTGGTGGAAAGGCATAACTATTTCTGAGTGAAATGCCGGATTGGAGGGAAATGTTTTTATCCTGTGGGACATCATGGACAGGATATCTCCTTATGTCATGAACAAAATGTTCCATGGAAGCTGGAACATTGCTGAGGATATGGTCTGGGTAGAGTCTCTACCAGTCTGTATTAACAGAGGAAATAAGTTCACAATATTAGGAAAGCCTGTACTGTGCTGCATATCTCTCCAGCCATCTGCAGTGCCTGTTGATTCTTTTAGCCAGGCTTTTGAAAAAATATTGGCAAGTACCTGGAGTGCAGCTTCCTATGCTGCTAGGTGAATATAAAGCATTTGTTTCAACAAAAGGCTAAGTAGGGTTTACAATCATGAAATCTGAGGAGTTTCTACAACCACCACAACGAATAGCTAATATTTGTGGCACTCGTTTTATTTGTTGGGTTTTGTGCACTTAATGGGTGCCATCTAATTAACTTCTCACAGAGACCTTTGAGGTAGATATGATTACTTTCCCCATTGTACAGAAGAGTTCCCTAAAACTCTGAGAGGCTGAGAAATTTCCACAGAGACACAGATAGCCAGTGGTGGAAATTTAATTAGAATCTACATCTATGGGCCAGCGGCAGGCTGGGTTCCTAACCACTCCCTCTTTACAATGCTTCTTAGAAGGCAAACCTCACTAAAAACCCAATCCATTTTTTTCTTGGGAATGAGCTGCTCTAGCACACAAGGCCAGAAACTCTCATCAAATGGTAATTTTATCTTGGCTCATTCACACAAATAGGTAATTGAGAAGATGGCTGATGTAATAATTTTAGTGTGAAAATATAAAAGTTAAATCGGCCGTAAGCAAATACTTGTTTTAGTTATAAAACTATTTCAGTAAAGCCTCTACACTTATTTTTTTATAAAGCAATTTCTGGTTAAAACTAATTGAAAATGTACATATAGGTAACTGGATAAGTGATGTTGTAAGTTAAAATTTAGGGGAATCAACCAAAAATAACTTGGTTTGGTAATAAATTAGTTAATGAGCCAGTTGTTTATTTGTACCGTTAGTTTGTGATTTAAAAAAAAAAGCATTTTGGGGCTTCCCTGGTGGTGCAGTGGTTAAGCATCCGCCTGCCAATGCAGGGGACATGGGTTCGAGCCCTGGTCTGGGAAGATCCCACATGTCGTGGAGCAACTAAGCCTGTGTGCCACAACTACTGAAGCCCGCGTCCCTAGAGAAAGCCCACACGCAGCAACAAAGACCCAACGCAGCCAAAGATCAATAAATAAATACATTTATTAAAAAAAAAAACTTAGAATCTTTAAACAAAATGCTATCATTTAAAAAAAAAAGCGTATTGTGTTTGCATAAAAAAAAGTTTTAGTTAAATATGCCTTTCAACATTTATTGCAAGAAAGCTATTTACATTACTAATTTTAGTTTAAATTAGAAACTAGTTTAAATTTTATTTAATTAGTTATCACGTGGTAGCACAGTAAAACGTTCTACATACATATATTTATATATAAACATATATGTATATATGTATATGTATAATGAAATATGTTAATTATATTAACATATTTCCTCAGTTTAGAGTTTTTGAAACTGTTTAAAGATCACATAATAATATATTACTAAATACTATCAGTATGTTACAGACCTTTTAAACTGAAGTAGAACAATAAACCCTAAATGAAAATTTAATTTTTATTTAATGATTGTAATTATTATACCAATTCATTTGCACTGTATTTGCTTTTTTAGAAGATCAGACAGTTCTTTGTTTTGACAAATTTTGCCATAATTGAATACTATACTGCCATATATTTGGTTATACTACTTATATTTTCAGTTGACATATTGCTTCTAAGAATTTAGATTCAGGGCACTATTAACATTATATAAACGTCATCACAGACATCTCCCTTGATACAGTGTATGTGTGTGACACAGATATTACAGATTGATAAATATTATAGATCCCTCTCTCTCACGCGTGCGCTCTATGTATGTGTGTATGCATACAAATATATATATTATAAATTATAGAATTTCTTTTATTAATTAAAGTGTTTAAACAAAATATTGTGACCTAGTAGCATGCAAATACTTTAGGCTGGTAGACTGGAGAGACATGTTTGCTATTGATGTAATTATCAATACATGTTGTAAATCCACATGACATTTGATTCCAAAATGTATGTGTGAATTGGCTTTGTATATTAATAAATTAATTAATAAATTAATAATAATTAATAAAATAATTAATAAATTAAAGTGAAATAACCATAAGGGCAATTTAAATATTGGCATTAGTTTATATGAACCAATTCAAAGTAAGTAGCTAGAGAGTTATATTTTTTAAAAATATGAGGTAAAAAAAATTTTTGGAAGCAACCATGTACCTATGTACATATGAAGATCAAGGGCTAAAAATCCATTCTTAATGAATATCATATATATATGTAATGTATATATATGTAGACATGTAATGTATATACATATATATTGTAATGGAGACAGAGATAGACATTGTAGAAATGCTTAGGTATATAGACATAGATGAGAAGTGGAAAGATTGATTTTTACAAAATGTGTTCATATTTTAAAACAATTAAATTTAGTTTTACATGCATCTATTAGAAAAAGGTAAAAAAAGGAATTCAAATATGAACACATTCTGCTTTATCATAACAGATATCTCATCCCAAAATATCTCTAAATGTTTAAGGAAAAAAAAAAATGTTCATGAGAGAAAAGGAAAAGAATGAGTAGTACTTAAGTAAGAGAAACTTCAACTATGCTCCTCTATACCAGTTTAAAAGTAAACAAGAAAACACTTCATTTACGTTGGCGTGTCCCCTGGTGTGCACACCATAGACTTGTGCTCAGGGGTACAGCCATTTCCTCCAAAGTTTCATATCCTGTTTGTTCTTTAAACAAAGGCAAGCCAAGCACATACCAGACTCTGAAGGCAATATTTTTTTTTTTAATAGAGCAGAAAGCAGGTCAGTTTTGGCATCTAAAGTAAAAGTTATTTCCTGTTGTATCAAAGGTCTTTAGAATATATTACTCCTCCCTCCCCCTAAATGCCACACAGCTTGAACTCCAAAAGGAACATTGAATCTATAGATAAATTTTGAAATATTTGCCATGCATAGTTATTAAAATTAATTCATTTACATATAAATGTCTATAAATATTTAATAGTATGCAGTCTAATGTTAATCTTCAAGGATTAATAATATAAAGTTTTTAATAAGGAAAAGAACATTAAGGAAACTGCCATTTGTGGCAGTACAGATAACAAATACTTATTTGGCAATAATTTGTACTTTTAATTAAAATCAAGTTATCTAATTAGAAACAAATTGTACCTTACAGAAAATTATCTATGGTTTATCATTATTTCTTTCTTTTCTGTTGAACATTACTGATTCTATACTAAATGATGTATCTTTTAGTTGTTTGTATTCTCCTAAATAGCTTCTGAGATTTGCATGCAATATTTTTATCTTAACCTGGTAAACCTGACAAAGCAAAATATCTCTACATTCTCACTGCTATAATGCTCTAAGGGTCTTTACACTCTTAGGAAAAAAGGTATCCTACTGTTGCACCTTGACATATCACAAAATCTGGTGGAAGGTGTAATTTATAACACCAGCCATATGAACTCAAGAGTTCTAAGACCCCATGGCTCCCATAAAGCATAGACAGTTTTATTTGTACAACATAGTTGGCATTTCTCATGAGCCATGTGAAAGCTCAAATAGTATCATAAATTTTAAAAGTCTAGACTTAAATAGGACATGGTTGATGACCTCTTTCTACCTTATTCAGCTTCTAGCATCATTGGGAGTTAAACCCTCTAAATATATAGAGAACTTTTTTCAAGAGTTCATATTCAGTAAACATTAACAAAAACCAGGCTGTCATCATTTTTCATTTACTAAATGTCATTTCAGGTTGAAGGTGATTTTTTTCCTCAGCGAGCCTGTCAGAATGTCATGTTTGTGCTTTGTTTGATTTACAGGATTTTGGATCGCTATGTTCAGGAGCAAATTCCTGGTGCCAAGGTTGTGGTAGAGTCCATTGGAGCTCGCCGGCATGGCGATGCCTTTTCTCTAGAAGATTACACAAAGTGTGACTTGACTGTCTATGCAATCGACCCCCAAACCAACAGAGCCATCGACAGAAATGAGCTTTTTAAGTGAGTATTTTTATTGTCTGTAACAGCTTTATGGTTACAGTATCACCCATAGATAATCCTGATTTAAGGCTATAAGTAAATAGTTTAAAAACCCATCAAATTTTTCTTGAAAGTGAAGTGTAATCAAAACAAAACAAAACAAAATCTAAGAAACAATACCTAGGGTGCTCACGCCTAGAATTTTTAAGTCTAAGTATGAGATAAAGTGACTTCGGGAGATCTGTTCTCCTTGACATGTCTGAGGATCCATTATGCTTAAGAGCAAGAAGCAGTTCACCGAGATCACCTTGCATCGGCTTCCACTCTTGCTCCAAGACCCTGCTCTTTGAGAAGAAAGCACAGATCCCTTCTTAAAGTGGCAGGTTGCCTGCAATGATGTCAGTAGGCTTGAATTTTAAGAACAAGCCTAGCTTTCTTCAAGGTCTTATTGAATAGGCAAAAATTAACATCTGATTTTTCCCTTGACTTGGGGGTAGAGAGCAGAGGGGATAATCACTTCCACCTAAGTCCATGTGACATTTCATCCAGGTATGAATTTGAATATTTGAGTTTTAAATCCTAAAAATAAGGAATATACACAATCTTAAACAAAACCCTGCTACATATTCTCCTTTGGAAATTATTCTAGAACAGCTTTAGTTGTTGTTGTTAGTTTCTCCTTTACTCTAGTGACATCTAGTGTCCAAAAGATTATTGGCATGTAATTCTTACCTAAAAACATGTTTTGTAGTAAAAATACATATTGATATATAATCATATGTATATATTCTAAATATTCAGAGATGTGTGTATATATACATACATAATCTCCAAAATCCATTATTTCAGAATTTAGTCTTTCTTTGTCTCTATATATAATAAACATCATGCAAATAAATATATGCATATACAGATTTACATGCATATATCCATATATGGGTACGTTTTTATTTAGTAAACATCTATTTACCCATTTATTTATTAAAACTCATAAACTCTGAATTTAGTTTTACTTTATATCTGTTCATCAACAAAATTTCACTACTCCTGTTTTAGCAGCAATGAAATAGTGATTTAGTATCAACTTAATTTCTTAAAAATCCAGTTATTAAGTATTAATAATTAAGTATGTATAATCAATTTATATATAATAGATATTTGGGCCATATGCAAGAGAGTATACTAATCACTATGAAGAAATACAGATGACTGAAGCAATGGCTTCTTCTCAGGTTTTAGACTCACCATCCAAATGAAGGAGCATTTAGGTCTACTAAGACAATAATTGCTTACTTTATTAATTTAAAAAATTATTTAGAAATATACTTTAAAAGTAATATTTATATTCTTTCTATTAATTGTCATTATTAACATTTATTTAAATCTACCTGCATTGTTTTTTAAAATTTATTTATTTAATTTATTTATTTTTGGCTGTGTTGGGTCTTCGTTGCTGTGCGCGGGCTTTCTCTAATTGTGTTGACAGGCTTCTCATTGCGGGGGCTTCTCTTGTTGCGGAGCATGGGCTCTAGGCGCATAGGCTTCAGTAGTTGTGGCATGCAGGCTCAGTAGTTGTGGCTCACAGGCTCTAGAGTGCAGGCTCAGTAGTTGTGGCACATGGGCTCAGTAGTTGTGGCTCACAGGCTCTAGAGTGCAGGCTCAGTAGTTGTGGCACACGGCTTAGTTGCTCTGCGGTATGTGGGATCTTCCTGGACCAGGACTCGAACCCGTGTCCCGTGCATTGGCAGGCGGATTCTTAACCACTGCGCCACCAGAGAAGCCCTGGATTCTTTTTTATATACACTGGTTTTATTTTAAAATATGATGATAGATTGTTCAAATTTAAGGTGCTTTCCTAAATTTAAAAATATCTATTTTCTTTAGGCTGACAGCCTGGCTCTAAAGAGTAAAATAATGATGATTATAATTTGAATTGTACTTGTAAATATTTTAGAGATAAAAGATTTGGAAACTGAAGCCAATTTGGTTTCAGCTGACACTGAAGTACAAGATAAACGTTCTTCATTCTATCAAGTTTTCCAAAACCTAGATTATATTGTGAAAGGTAGAGTTCTAAATTCAACTGAATAACTATTATAGCCAAGAAGAAAGGAAGAAAATATAGAATAACTATAAATTTTAAAAAATTACATTGAGAAGAGGATGGAATAGCCATGAAGTATTAAAATTTTTGCCTTAGCGGTCTTCACCTTGAACTGTTAGCTGAGAACCACTGGTCTAATTTAAACCCTAGAATTGTTCTTTGAAATATTTTGTAATGAAATTATATAGATATATTTCAAAATGCAAGGTTGATATGCATAGATATTATTATCAGATATTATTACCTATTCTGAAGTTATAAAAGTTTTTGTATATTTAGTTTTAGCACTGAACAAATATACTAGAACATTGATGCCCAGACCAGTGGAAATAGGATTATCCTCTCAATTTCTCCTTATGCTAAAATCTAAGCTTCTGAGGCTGTTAGAATTATTAGGGCAAAGATTTAGAAACAAAAAACATACTTCCTCCAAGGAGTTCACTTAGATATTTAAAGATTGATTTAACTATATCAAAAAAATTTAAAAACCTTATAACTGCATAGAGAAGACTGGAATGGCTTTACAACTCATTAATTACATATTTTGTTTCACAAGGTTATGAGTATGTTGATTTTTCTTATTTTGGGATATGTGAATTGCTTAGATTTTCTACAATAAATGTATATTACTTTTATCTTCCTTTTATTCTTCTTGACGTTCTTTCAGCATGTTTAATCTGCATTTTGGGGGTTTTTTTGTTGTTGTTTTCATTTCTGGAATATTCTTAGACAATATATATTCAAGTATTTCTTATACCCTATTTTTTCTTTATCCTTTTCTGGGAATCAAATTAAAATTTGTTTTTTCTCATAGCTTTTGGATGCTTTGTTCTTATTCCTCTCCCTTCCCCCAACATTCTTATCTCTTTGTGGGTTTTTTTTCAGCTAAAAGTACTATTTTGTTTTTTTGTTTTTATTGTTTTAATTAATTTATTTATTTTTTAACATCTTTATTGGACTATAATTGCTTTACAATGTTCTGTTAGTTTCTGCTGTATCACAAAGTGAATCAGCTTATATGTATACATATCCCCTCCCTCTTGCACCTCCCTTCCACACACCCTCTCCCACCCCTCTAGGTGGACACAAAGCACTGAGCTGATCCCCCTGTGCTATGCGGCTGCTTCCCACTAGCTATCTATTTTACATTTGGTAGTGTATATATCTCCATGCCACTCTCTCACTTTGTCCCAACATACACTTCTCAATCCTCGTGTCCTCAAGTCCATTCTCTACATCTGCGTCTTTATTCCAGTCCTGTCCCTAGGTTCTTCAAAACCATTTTTTTTTTTTTTTTAGATTCCATATATATGTATTATCATACGGTATTTGTTTTTCTCTTCCTAACTTACTTCACTCTGTATGACAGTCTCTAGGTCCATCCACCTCACTACAGATAACTCAATTTCATATCTTTTTATGGCTGAGTAATATTCCATTGTATATATGGGATACATATATACACATGTATGTATATATGTGCCACATCTTCTTTATCCATTCATCTGTCGATTGACACTTAGGTTGCTTCCATGTCCTGGCTATTGTAAATAGAGCTGCAATGAACATTGTGGTACATGACTCTTTTTAAATTATGGTTTTATCAGGCTATATGCCCAGTAGTGGGACTGCTGGCTCGTATGGTAGTTCTATTTTGTTTTTTAAGGAACCTCCATACTGTTCCCCATAGTGGCTGTATCAATTTACATTCCCACCAACAGTGCAAGAGGCTTCTCTTTTCTGCACACACTCTCCAGCATTTATGTTTGTAGATTTTTTGATGATGGACATTCTGACCAGTGTGAAGTGATACCTCATTGTAGTTTTGATTTGCATTTCTCTAATGATTAGTGATGTTAACCATCCTTTCATGTGTTTGTTGGCAATCTGTATATCTCCATTGGACAAAAGTCTATTTAGGTCTTCTGCCCATTTTTGTATTGGGTTGTTTGTTTTTTTGATATTGAGCTGCATGAGCTGCTTGTGTATTTTGGAGATTAATCCTTTGTCTGTTGCTTTGTTTGCAAATATTTTCTCTCATTCTGAGGGTTGTCTTTTTGTCTTGTTTATGGTTTCCTTTGCTGTGCAAAAGCTTTTAAGTTTCATTAGGTCCCATTTGTTTATTTTTGTTTTTATTTCCATTTCTCTAGGAGGTGGGTCACAAAGGATCTTGCTGTGATTTATGTCATAGAGTGTTCTGCCTATGTTTTCCTCTAAGAGTTTGATGGTGTCTGGCCTTACATTTAGGTCTTTAATCAATTTTGAGTTTATTTTTGTGTATGGTGTATGGGAATGTTGCAATTTCATTCTTTTCCCAGCACCACTTATTGAAGAGGCTGTCTTTTCTCCATTGTATATTCTTGCCTCCTTTATCAAAGATAAGGTGACCATATGTGCGTGGGTTTATCTCTGAGCTTTCTATCCTGTTCCATTGATCTATATTTCTGATTTTGTGCAAGTACCATACTGTCTTGATTACTGTAGCTTTGTAGTATAGTCTGAAGTCAGGGAGCCTGATTCCTCCAGCTCTGTTTTTCTTTCTCAAGATTGCTTTGGTTATTCGGAGTCTTTTGTGTTTTCATACAAATTGTGAAATTTTTTGTTCTAGTTCTGTGAAAAATGTCATTGGTAGTTTGATAGGGATTGCACTGAATCTGTAAATTGCTTTGGGGAGTATAGTCATTTTCACAATGATGATTCTTCCAATCCAAGAACATGGTATATCTCTCCATCTGTTGGTATCATCTTTCATTTCTTTCAGCAGTATCTTATAGTTTTCTGCATACAGGTCTTTTGTCTCCTTAAGTAGATTTATTCCTAGGTATTTTATTCTTTGTGTTGCAATGGTAAATGGAAGTGTTTCCTTAATTTCTGTTTCAGATTTTTCATCATTAGTGTATAGGAATGCAAAAGATTTCTGTGCATTAATCTTGCATGCTGCTACTTTACCAAATTCATTGGTTAGCTCTAGTAGTTTTCTGTTAGAGTCTTTAGGATTCTTTATGTGTAGTATCATGTCATCTGCAAACAGTGACAGTTTTACTTCTTCTTTTCCAATCTGGACTCCTTTTATTTCTTTTTCTTCTCTGATTACTGTTTGTAAAACTTCCAAAATTATGTTGATAAATAGTGGTGAGAGTGGGCAACCTTGTCTTGTTCCTGATCTTAGTGGAAATGGTTTCAGTTTTTCACCATTGAGAATGATGTTGGCTGTGGGTTTGTCATACATGGCCTTTATTATGTTGAGGTAGGTTCCCTCTATGCCTATTTTCTGGAAGGTTTTTAATCATAAATGGGTGTTGAATTTTGTTGAAAGCTTTTTCTGCATCTATTGAGATGATCATATGATTTTTATCCTTCAGTTTGTTAATATGGTGTATCACATTGATTGATTTGTGTATATTGAAGAATCCTTGCATTCCTGGGATAAAACCCACTTGATCATGGTGTATGATCCTTTTAATGTGCTGTTGGATGCTGTTTGCTAGCATTTTGTTGAGGATTTTTGCATCTATGCTCATCAGTGACATTGGCCTGTAGTTTTCTTTTTTTGTGACATCTTTGTCTGGTTTTGGTATCAGGGTGATGGTGGCCTCGTAGAATAAGTTTGGGAGTGTTCCTCCCTCTGCTCTATTTTGGAAGAGTTTGAGAAGAATAGGTGTTAGCTCTTCTCTAAATGTTTGATTGAATTCACCTGTGAAGCCATCTGGTCCTGGGCTTGTGTCTGTTGGAAGATTTTTAATCACAGTTTCAATCTCATTACTTGTGATTGGTCTGTTTATATTTTCTATTTCTTCCTGGTTCAGTCTCGGAAGGTTGTGCCTTTCTAAGAATTTGTCCATTTCTTCCAGGTTGTCCATTTTATTAGCATATAGTTGCTTGTAATAATCTCTCATGATCCTTTGTATTTCTGCAGTGTTAGTTGTTACTTCTCCCTTTTCATTGTTAATTCTATTGATTTGAGTCTTTTCCCTTTTTTTCTTAATGAGTCTGGCTAATGGTTTATCAATTTTATTTATCTTCTCAAAGAACCAGCTTTTAGTTTTCTTAATCTTTTCTATCGTTTGCTTCATTTCTTTTCATTTATTTCTGATCTGATCTTTATGATTTCTTTCCTTCTGCTAACTTTGGGGGGTTTTTGTTCTTGTTTCTCTAATTGCTTTAGGTGTAAGTTTAGGTTGTTTATTTGAGATTTTTCTTGCTTCTTGAGGTAGGATTGTATTGCTATAAACTTCCCTCTTAGAACTGCTTTTGCTGCATCCCATAGGTTTTGGGTCATCATGTTTTCATTTTCATTTGTTTCTAGGTATTTTTTGATTTCCTCTTTGATTTCTTCAGTGATCTCTTGGTCATTTAGTAGTGTATTATTTAGCCTCCATGTGTTTGTAGTTTTTACAGATTTTTACCTCTAATTGATATCTAGTCTCATAGTGTTGTGGTCAGAAAAGATACTTGATATGATTTCAATTTTCTTAAATTAACTGAGGCTTGATTTATGACCCAAGATATGATCTATCCTATAGAATGTTCCATGAGCAGTTGAAATATTCTGTTGTTTTTGGATGGAATGTCCTATAAATATCAATTGAGTCTATCTTGTTTAATGTATCATTTAAAGCTTGTGTTTCCTTATTTATTTTCATTTTGGATGATCTGTCCATTGGTGAAAGTGGGGTGTTAAAGTCCCCTGCTATTATTGTGTTACTGTTGATTTCCTCTTTTATGGCTGTTAGCATTTGCCTTATGTATTGAGGTGCTCCTATGTTGGGTTCATAAATATTTACAATTGTTATATGTTCTTCTTGGACTGATTCCTTGGTCATTATGTAGTCTCCTTCTTTGTCTCTTGTAATAGTCTTTATTTTAAAGTCTATTTTGTCTGATATGAGAATTGCTACTCCAGCTTTCTTTTGATTTCCACTTGCATGGAATATCTTTTTCCATCCCCTCACTTCCAGTCTGTATGTGTCCTTAGGTATGAAGTGGGTCTCTTGTAGACAGCATATATATGGGTCTTGTTTTTGTATCCATTCAGCCAGTTTATGTCTTTTGGTGGGAGCATTTAATCCATTTACATTTAAGGTAGTTATCAATATGTATGTTCCTATTACCATTTTCTTAATTGTTTTGGGTTTGTTATCGTAGGTCTTTTCCTTCTCTGGTGTTTCCTGCCTAGAGAAGTTCCTTTAGCATTTGTTCTAAAGCTGGTTTGGTGGTGTTTAATTCTCTTACCTTTGCTTGTCTGTAAGGGTTTTAATTTCTCCATCAAATCTGAATGAGATCCTTGCTGAGTATAGTAATCTTGGTTGTAGGTTTTTCCTTTTCATTACTTTAAATGTGTCCTGCCACTCCCTTCTGGCTTGCAGAGTTTCTGCTGAAAGATCAGATGTTAACCTTATGGGGATTCCCTTGTATGTTATTTGTTGTTTTTCCCTTGCTGCTTTTAATATTTTTTCTTTGTATTTAATTTTTGATAGTTTAATATGTGTTGGCTTGTTTCTCCTTGGATTTATCCTGTATTGGACTCTATGCATTTCCTGTGCTTGACTGACTATTTCCTTTCCATATTAGGGAAGTTTTCAACTATAATCTCTTCAAATATTTTCTCAGTCCCTTTTGTTTTTTTCTCTTTTCTGGAACCCCTATTAATCGAATGTTGGTGTGTTTAATGTTGTCCCAGAGGTTTCTGGGACTGTCCTCAATTCTTTTCATTCTTTTTTCTTTATTCTGCTCTGCGGTAGTTATTTCCACTGTTTTATCTTCCGGGTCACTTATCTGTTCTTCTGCCTCAGTTATTCTGGTATTGATTGCTTCTAGAGAATTTTTAATTTCATTTATTGCATTGTTCATCATTGTTTGCTCTTTAGTTCTTCTAGGTCCTTGTTAAACGTTTCTTGTATTTTCTCCATTCTATTTCCAACATTTTGAATCATCTTTACGCTCATTACTCTGAATTCTTTTTCAGGTAGACTGCCTATTTCCTCTTCATTTGTTTGTTATGGTGGGCTTTTACCTTGCTCCTTCATCTGCTGCATGTTCTCTGTCTTCGCATTTTGCTTAACCTACTGTGTTTGGAGTCTCCTTTTTGCAGGCTGCAGGTTCGTAGTTCCCATTGTTTTTGGTGTCTGCCCCCAGTGGGTAAGGCTGGCTCAGTGCGTTGTGTAGGCTTCCTGGTGGAGGGGACTGGTGCCTGTGTTCTGGTGGATGAGGCTGGATCTTGTCTCTCTGGTGGGCAGGACCGCATCTGGTGGTGTGTTTTGGGGTGTCTATGAACTTATTATGATGTTAGGGAGCCTCCCTGCTAATGGGTGGGGTTGTGTTCCTGTGTTGCTAGCTGTTTGGCATAGGGTGTCCAGCACTGTAGCTTGCTGGTCATTGAGTGGAGCTGTGTCTTAGCGTTGAGATGGAGATCTCTGGGAGAGCTTTCGCCGTTTGATATTACATGGTGCCAGGAGGTCTCTGGTGGATAAATGTCCTGAATCTGGCTCTCCTACCTCAGCGGCTCAGCCCTGACCCCCGGCCAGAGCACCAAGACCCTGTCAGACACACGACAGATGAAAAGGGAGAAAAAAAAAGAAAGAAGGAAATAAAATAAAATAGAAGTTATTAAAATAAAAAATATTATTAAGAAATAAAAAAATAAGTAATAAAAAAAAAGAAAGAAGAGAGCAACCAAACCAAAAAACAAATTCACCAATGATAACAAGCAGTAAAAACTATACTAAAAAAAAAAACGGATAGACACAACCCTAGGACAAATGGTAAAAGCAAAGCTACACAGACCTAATCATACAAAGAAGCATACACATACACACTCACAAAAAGAGAAAAAGGAAAATAAAATATATTTATGTAAAAAAAAGAAGGAAGAGAGCAACCAAGTCAATAAACAAATCTACCAATGATAATAAGCTCTAAATACTAAACTAAGATAAACATAAAAACAGAAACACATTAGATGCAGAAAGGAAACCCCAAGTCTGCAGTTGCTCCCAAAGTCCACTGCCTCAATTTTGGGATGATTCATTGTCCATTCAGGTAATCCACAGATGCAAGGTACATCAAGTTGATTGTGGAGATTTAATCCGCTGCTCCTGAGGCTGCTGGGAGAAATTTCCTTTTCTGTTCTTTGTTTGCACAGCTCCTGGGTTTCAGCTTTGGATTTGGCTCCGCCTCTGCGTGTAGGTCACCTGAGGGCTTCTGTTCCCCGCCCAGACAGGACGGGGTTAAAGCAGCAGCTGATTCGGGGGCTCTGGCTCACTCTGGCCGGGGGGACGGAGGGGTATGAAATGGGGGGTGAGCCTGCGGCGGCAGATTCCAGCGTAACATTGCAACAGCCTGAGAGCTCCGTGTGTTCTCCCAGGGAAGATGTCCCTGGATCACGGGACCCTGGCAGTGGTGTGCTGCACAGGCTCCCAGGACGGGAGGTGTGGATAGTGACCTGTGCTCACAGACAGGCTTCTTGGTGGCTGTACCAGCAGCCTTAGCATCTCATGCCCATCTCTGGGGTCCACACTGATAGCTGCAGCTTGCCCCCATCTCTGGAGCTCATTTAGGCAGTGCTCTGAATCCCCCCTCCTCGCGCACCCAGAAACAATGGTTCCTTGCCTCTTAGGGAGTTCCAGACTTTTTCCCGGACTCCCTCCCGGCTTGCTGTGGCGCACTAGCCCCCTTTAGGCTGTGTTCACACAGCCAACCCCAGTCCTCTCCCTGGGGTCTGACCTCCGAAGCCGAGCCTCAGCTCCCAGCCCACAACCACCCCGGGCGGGTGAGCAGACAAGCCTCTCAGGCTGGTGAGTGCTGGTTGGCACCCATCCTCTGTGCAGGAATCTCTCCGCTTTGCCCTCTGCACCGTTGTTGCTGCGCTCTCCTCTGTGGCTCTGAAGCTTCGCTCCCCACCACCCCCCATCTCCGCCAGTGAAGGGCCTTCCTAGTTTGTGGAAACTTTTCCTCCTTTACAGCTCCCTCCCAGAGGTGCAGGTCCCATACCTATTCTTTTGTCTCTGTTTTTCTTTTGCCCTACCCAGGTACCTGGGGATTTTCTTGCCTTTTGGGAAGTCTGAGGTCTTCTGCCAACGTTCAGTAGGTGTTCTGTAGGAGTTGTTCCACATGTAGATATATTTTTGATGTATTTGTGGGGAAGAAGGTGATCTCCACATCTTACTGCTCTGCCATGTTGAAGGTCCCTCCCTCTTTGTGTTTTAGTTTGAATAATTTCTGCTGCCCTGTTTTCAGGTTCACTGACTCATCTATGTTAGCCTACTGATAAGCTCATTGAAGGAATTCTTCATCTTCATATCTTTTTTAAAAATTCTTGCATTTCCATTTGGTTCTTACAGTTTCTACCACTTTACTGAGTTTCTCCATCATTTCAGACATGTTTTCTGCCTTACTACTAGATTCTGTAAAATATTAATCAGAGTTGTATCAAAGTCCCTATGTGATGGTTCCAATATCTGGGTTACCTCTGTGTCTGGTCTATTGCTTTCTTTATCTTTCAGCAGTCCCTGAATGCCTGTGACACAGAAAGGGTTTCTCTCCATTCTCTTAACTCTCCCAATGTAGTAAACAGCTCTTGCTTGTTGCTTGGTTCTACTCTAAAGGTGGGAATGGGACAATGAGAGGTTGGGGTATTCTGTTTTCCTTGTCTAGCTGGTGTGCCTAGGATTTGGGGTGGGGCTTTCTCAGCTTTTCTTCCACGCCTTCCCATGGCATCCATACTCTACTTCATATTTGTGGAGGTTCTTGGGTGTAAGAGAGTTCCCTGCCCCTCCCCAACCAGTAGTAGACCTCTACTTTGCAGGGTCTTAGGCCCAAGAGAGCTCCTTCTCCTCCCCCAGATGGGGTGGATTTTGCTCATAGCTCTTCTCCAGAAGCAGTGGACCTTTACTTGAGCCTTAGGGATGGGAGTACTTCCTCCCTCTCTCTCTATATGGCTCTTGCTTTATGTGAGATACAGGTCCAGAAAATTGCAGAGCACCCCAGCCTTAGCTGATTACTTCCTATATCCCTGCACTATGAAGAGGATTTCTCTGGTCTCCTGCCCTGTACCCAATCTATCTTATGGTGGGCCATGGAAAAGAGTTTGTGAGTGAGTGCAAACCCCCACTTGTGTTTGTGGGTCACTTGTTCTATCTAACCTTACATGCTGATACACACTTAGCTTTTAAGCATTTATTAAAAATTTAGCTGGTTTGTTTTATTTGAATTTATGGTACCTACTTTTAGTTTGTTCTGAGAAAGGTGAAACAATACATGGTCTCATCCCACTGTTGGAGGAAATTGTCACTCTTTGGAATTTGGTTTTATGCTTGCAAAAAAATTTATGATTTTAATGTTATATGACTTTCCCATCATTAGGGTGGGTGCCACAATCTCTTGTGGCTTTCTGCCTTCTGAGCAGAAACAGACCATACTATTTTAAAGCAAAACTTAATTAAATTTAAAAATAAGCAAATACAATTTTAGCTTGTACACTTAATAGTCCAGTCTGCTTAAAATTAGTCTGTCCAGATAGTAAATGAGAGATAAAGAAGAAGGTAGAGAAAGCTGGTATATTTTAGAAACTGCATTTAAAAGTACAATGTTAAAAAAAAGTACTTTAAAATGAATCTAACTACCAACCTCTGATAAAACTTCTTTCAACTTCCTAAGTACAGAAAAAAAATTCAAAATACTGAAAATTCAAGTAATTAGAAAACTAAATGTTAGAATCTAGTTAAAATAATTGTGGAACTGTATAGAGGAAATAGTGGTCCACCCTTGATTTCTTTTATTAAGGGAACAACCTTATCCAAGTGGAATGGATGTGGGCAGATATGTTAACCATTGCCCATTCTGTAAACCTATTTATTTCAGAGACCCACATTATTTACTGACAAAGGAAATAGGCAGTTGCCCCTCCACTGTTTAGGTGTGTGCTTTTCTTTTTTTATTATTTATTTGTATTTATTTATTTATTTATTTATTTATTTATTTATTTATTTATTTATTTATTTATGGTTGTGTTGGGTCTTCATTTCTGTGCAAGGGCTTTCTCTAGTTGTGGCAAGCAGGGGCCACTGTTCATCGCAGTGCACAGGCCTCTCACTATCGCGGCCTCTCTTGCTGCGGAGCACAGGCTCCAGACGCGCAGGCTCAGTAATTGTGGTTCACACGCCCAGCTGCTCCGTGGCACGTGGGATCTTCCCAGACCAGGGCTCGAACCTGTGTCCCCTGCATTGGCAGGCAGATTCTCAATCACTGCACCACCAAGGAAGCCCCTAGGTGTGTGCTTTTGTGAAGTACGGAATACATTCTCCTGCTCACCCTCCCCTTTATTTCTACATCCATATGTACATTGCAACACTGAAATCCTCAAGGTAAAATGCAGAGTGGTCTGTAGTTAGTTATACATTGTAATTTGAAAGTTGTGTTCCAGTGAATGGAGCCAGGGATACCTGTTTGCTTGTGTTCCATCAGTTGGGTGAATCAGAAGACATGGAATTGGCTTAGGAATTTACCTCATCTCAGGAAAACAGAGCAGTAATTAATTAATGTTGGCTAAACACTAGGAAGGGGTCTGTTCACCTCACCCTTAGACTTGAAAAGCATTTTAACCAGCAGCTAAGTAGACTATGGATGAGAATAAAGAGAAAATCACATTTCTTTATTGATATTGAATCTGACAGCTTTATCTCCTTTCTAAATAAGTAAGAAAGGTGAAAAGTGGGATCAGTAATAAATACTGTAAAACAAAATAAAAGAAATAACACCCTGATGACTCAGAGGTAGACTATATCTCTAGAAATAATTCTCTTACAGAAACCACTGGAAATTAGTTTAATATTTTCTGTAGAAAACAAGACCATATAAGACAAATGGTGTATGTGTTTTGCATGCCCTGAATCCTTACCTGCTTCTGGTAAAAAATGCTCCACAAAAGAATAGTGAGGATTGCCCTTCTCCAACATGGTGGTGGGCTTTTGTTTTGTTTTGATTTTAGCCATGTGGCCTGTAGGATCTTCGTTCCCTGACCAGGGATCGAACCCGTGCCCCCTGCAGTGGAAGTGCAGCGTCTTAACCACTGGACCGCCAGGGAAGTCCCTGGTGGTGGGCTTTGATGAAGTGCTTTCCCCTCAGGCCATTTGGAGTATGCCTTTCCTCTGCTCAAATTGAGTAGGTGTGGGTTAGTGCACATTCACGAGAAGGTCAATTAGATTTCATCTTCAAGGATTTACATGGATGTTAGGAGACAGTAGAGCTCTTAGTCCTGAAATCAGAAAAAGTATAAAACAAAAGCCTGAAGTTTCTTGGGGCTAATTTTTCGATCTTAGGGAGAAATTCTCTTAAAATCCATTGACCATCTGGATTCAACCTTGCCTAGAATGAAAAAGCATCTGAAAAATGAATTGGCAAAATGAAGTATAAACATAAGAAGCTCACAGCATATTACAGAAAAGAAAATAAAATCATAAAAGAAGTCAGAATATATTTAGAGGACAATGAAGATACAACCTGATAATTGCATGTATCTCTGAGGTAAAAATGTAATTAAAATATTTCATTACATTACAGGTGAAATCAATGAAAATGTTGTCATATGTCCTCGAAAAGTACCTGAGTATGTTTTAAAACTATTGAAACAAAAATAAAAATGACTTAATTGTAAAGGAGCAAAAATTAGATAAGCCTTATACATCCCATCTGCATGATGAAATGCCAAAAATCAATGGGATCAAATCCACAATATTTTAAGGAAAATGTTATGCCTCAAGAATCTTGGCCTAGGCAAGTTGTTTCGCATATATACAGCAAAAAAGAAAGATATTCTAGATCAGTTATGTATTCAAAAGCTATCAACTCTTCTAGTAAACAATTACTTACGATTACCAAAATTGAGAAATAAACCAAAATGAAGATCTAAATAATGGAGTTATTGTAGTGTAAAAAGACTAATAAATCTTCCTTTAGGTGGTTTGGATATCAAATAGAATCCAGTAGGAATCCAATAGAATTGTGATCCGTGGATCCACATGATAGGAATAATTTTTCCCTGCGATTAATGATCTTCCTCTGCTTCTGATCCTTCCCAGTTTCTAATGATACAGTTCTTGCGACATAACTCTTAACTGTACTTCATTTGGAATGTCTTACTTTATCTGATAAACAATTCAAACAAAGTGTTTTACAATTCTTTTCCAATCTAGTACTTAGAACAATGGATACAACTTTATTGTACTTCTTAATGTATCTGAAAATGGCCTAGAAAAATTGATATAAAAAGTGCATTTTCATCTACAAAAGCATATTTGTAAAAAAAAAACCAAGAAAAGCATCCTTACTGCCTTAAGTTATAGCATGAAAACTTGAATGAAAAACTGTGTAGCTTTAAAACTAAAATAGAGTTTTTTGAGCCATTAGGTTTCCTAAATTGGAAGATTAATAAACTATCCAGTGGAATTCATATCTGATATCAAGCATATCTTTATTTTTTCTCTATGGAAACTATGAACAGTGTGTTTAACTAGATTTAAAGTCAGCATGATCACTTGGAAAATCAGAATAAAAAGTATTCAAAGGGATGAAATAGCCTGTAAAATGCACAAGCATAGCATTCTTCGGTTACCATTTGATGGTGAAATTTTGGGCCATATAAATCTTTTCTTTCACATTTCTTTGTATTTTCCACATCTTCAGCATAAGTATGGTATTTTATATTAAGACATGTATTTCTAAAATATTTTCACTTTGTGTATGCTGTGTAATTTCAAGTATATAAAAATGTTTATTAATAGAAAAAAAAAAAAGATTAGACTTGAGTACACCAAAATATTAGCAGTAGTAATCTTTGCATTGTGGGCATTTGAGTAATTTTGCCTTTTGAAATATTTTGTGTTTTTCAATTTTCTATAGCAAGACATTTCACCTTTATAGATAAAAGTCTTAAAATTTTTTTAAAAATACCTAAGACATATTGTGGCTTTGTGGGTTTTTTTTTGTTTTTTTTTTAAGATTAGTTTTGTTTTGTTTTGTTTTAATACTTTATTTATTTATTTATGGCTGTGTTGGGTCTCTTAGTTTTCGTGTGAGGGCTTTCTCTAGTTGCGGCAAGTGGGGGCCACTCTTCATCGCGGTGCGCGGGCCTTTCACTATCACGGCCCCTCCCGTTGCGGGGCACAGGCTCCAGACGCGCAGGCTCAGTAGTTGTGGTTCACGGGCCCAGTTGCTCAGCGGCATGTGGGATCTTCCCAGACCAGGGCTCGAACCCGTGTCCCCTGCATTAGCAGGCAGATTCTCAACCACTGCACCACCAGGGAAGCCCTGTGGCTTTGTGGTTTTAAGAACATAATTGTTGCTTCAATATTATAGGATTTGTAAAGGATCATTTAAGTGTTCCTGGGGAATTTTGAAAAAAAAAAAAATTGCCTGCATAAAATCTGTAAAAAAATTGTTCAGTCTAATAGAATTACAGTTATTCTTTAATTCTCCTCCCCAACACAATGCTTATAGTTGGAATTGCATTATTTAGAGAAAGGGTTTGCAAGAACTACTAGATTAAATTGACCACCAATTCCTGTCATCCTGACTACACTGATTTACTACCTGCATCATTTATTTAGTTTTCTCTTTCCAGGAAGAAAAAAACTTTTTAATTTGTTCACTCTTAGCCCATAAAAATATTTTGGTTTGAGATTTGAGAGTGTCAGCATTTAAGGTGGTATGTTGAAACACAAATATACACTATGAAGGCTTGGGTTGGTATCTCAGATTTGTTTCCCTAACTGTGTAGCTTTGTGGTCTGCAGGAAGTCAGTATTAAGGTTCTGTTTTACAGGATTACTTTGAGAACCGAAGGATATATAATGCAGGAATATATTTTAAACTATACTATATAATTTAGAATATTATATTTTATCCCACCTGAATAACTTAAACTAAATAATCTCAACATAGTGATATAAATTTCAGTGACATTGGTAATTATTTTCCCCCAGTCTGTAAGTGTATTAAGTAAGGGTCATTGTTATTAGTATCTTTGATATGTGAATATAGAGGCGTTACTCTTCTTTATTGCTCTTGCTTTTTATATATGCTTTTCTTATTCATAATAAGACTTCTGACTTAGCTTATGTTATAGTTAAAGAAAATATTAAAAGATATCACAAAAAATATTTTGTTTAAAAAAAAGCCTTTCACTGTTAACATCTTTGCTTTTACTGTTTAACAATAAAGATTTTTAGATGGCAAACTCCTCGATATCAATAAAGACTTTCAGCCGTATTATGGGGAAGGAGGACGCATTCTGGAGATCCGGACTCCAGAGGCAGTAACCAGCATTAAGAAGCGAGGAGAAAGTCTAGGCTACACAGAAGGGGCCTTGCTGGCTCTGGCCTTCATCATCATCCTCTGCTGTATTCCTGCCATCTTGGTGGTTTTGGTCAGCTACAGACAGTAAGTATTCATACATGCTGAACATGGATAGTTCCTCAAGAAGGCATTATCAAAAAACTATCTCTGGTAAAATGGCTTTGTAGCTGTAAGATATTAATGCTGCAGCCATTTTGGGAGTGCTGTATTTTTCTTGTACCAAATGACCTTCCTTTAAGGGAAAACAATACAAACTGTCAAAACATTTGTCACAGATTGCTCAGTGTTCCTGTGCTCCTAAAATATTCTTATCTGCTAGGAATATTAGGTTACCTCCTGTAGCTTTGTTTATGCTCTTCATCAGGTTAAGAGCCTTGGGAGAAAAGGTACAAGGTATCCTGGGGCAAAGGCAGTGGAATGTCATATAGAAATAACCCAGTTCCAAAGGAAGGTCTGTAACCTAAATACATTGTCATGCTAGGTTTTTATCCATATTGTTAAATTTACCTCTATGCAGATGATTACAATGTTTGAAAAAATCATTTAAAAATCATAGCACACAATATGTAATTTTCCATATGGTTTCTTCTTTCCTGGCTAGCCTTGCTAGAGCCTATATTATAACATCTAACAGTATATTTTGGCTGTAGAGGCCTTACATTTCTCTGGTTCCTACAGGCAAATACATCCATTTAAAATATCTATATTTTTCTTGTTTAGGCTCTTCAAAGTAGTCAAGTAAATTTTTCCTAATTTAAACATCTATATTTAAAATAGTCTAGCGAGCTATTCTTTATTTGACACTAGAAATGGGGACCCTTTGTGATACAGGGCTATACTTTAAGTATATCCCTATTGATGATGATTGGTGAAAAAATTGTGGACTAGGTTAAGAAGAGATGTAGCCCTGAAGGTGCCACAAAATGAAAGTAAGTAACAGACAGGAACCATAAGCCATATAAATTACTTGACATAACAAACAGTAAGAAATAATGGTAGAACAGCTTACTCACCATTTAAAATACTTACAGGGAAAGGACTGAAAAAGTCCTTATATATTCTTAAACTGTTATCTTTGTTGTCTAACACTGAGAATTTTCTATTGAATTAAATAAGGTAAGGTAATTCCAACCTGAAAGTTAAAAAGTACCCTCTGCATGAAGATACTATAGGAATATCTTCCTTCACAAAAGCAATGTGTAGTTGCAAATATAACATTTAGGTTGATATACTGGAGTTCAACGTGTGTTAGTAAATCAGTTGATATGCCAAATCTAAAGCCTATGCACAAACTTAATAATGGACAAATTTTTAGATTAAGCTATCAATCCAATATTAATTTTCATGTTAAATTTAGTCTATATTACAGTTTTTCTTTTTCATTCAAATGTTTCTCAAAGGAGCTTTATTATATACTGCTAACATTAAAATCAGTGAGAAAACTTCTTATATTTGGCACACAATGCAGTGATCAAAACTGAAGCACCCTGGACGTTATGCTAAATGGTCTGAATTTTAACAAAAAATTAAGATGCTTAATATTTAAACATTGTAAAGATGCATTATTTAATCTTTTTAGTTACGTAATCAGCCTGACACTCTATGAATGAATTTTGGTAACTTTTTTATAGATTAACAGAAGTAAACATGTTTCAAAGTAGAATTCTAATATTTTAAAACCTAACTTTTGTACCTTCGTATTCTGCTTATAAATAGATTAGAATGGTTATTCTTTAATACTAAGATGTGTCTTTGAAATTTGCTATGCATGGAAAACTAGGAGGCAAATGTGAAAAAAAGTGTCATAAATTCATTACCCAGGAGTGGCACCTTCCGATTCTAGCTTCGGCTTCAAAGTGAGGCCAAGAGTATAATCAGGGCTTGCTGCCTGACTCCATTCTTTTAATATTGTTCAAGTGTAGTAAACCAAAACACTAACTATAAAGATCAGATCATCTTTAATATTCCATTTCTCTATCAGAGTTGAAATTCACATATGCATGTTTTAATCCAGCTTTTTTTATTCCATTTAGTTAATTTCTTTGTTTTCCTGCAATGAATGTTTTAACAGCTTGTAGGACTGTGACAGTGGTCACCATTTTCACTTTCTGAATTGAAATACTAGTTCTCCTACTATGTAATTAAGTCTGTGTCATTATGAGTTTAATCCATAAATTATTCATAATTTAGATTAAATCAAATGTTAAAATATTATGAATGCCGTATTTCTCATGTAGCTTTCTCTTTTTTTTTATTCATTGCTTTCCCAAACAGGTTTAAAGTGTAAGTATAATTACCAATATTTTGCATATGATTTTATGTGATATAAAAAGAAAAAAAAAGAGATAACGCTGATAAAGTAGGCAGCCTGCCCTGAACCATGCAATATTTGTCTATTTTGTATTTGTATTTTGTATTTGAACTACTTTTTAGTTCAAATTCCTTTGTGGTTTTGTATATAGAGAATTGAGCTAGTTTTAGACAATTGGATACAAGTGGAAGAAATATGAAAAAGACAGTTTGCCCTTATAGCCTCCACCCTTTGGGATCTTGATTTTGAGGCAAGAATTAACAATCAGGATCCAAGAAAGTCAAAAAAGAGCAGCTTACCTCCAATGCAAGAATCACAGGCATTCCTAGGAATTCAAAGGAAATAAAAGCTAACCAAATCTCCCTCCTAAATGTGTACATCTACACAGCCCCTGTAAACTAATGTCAAAAATGTTTTAAATCATTTTTAAATAACTTTTCTTTAAATAGATGGAAGACTAATAATAAAGGAAAATTATCTATCTTCTATATGCCTCACATTATGAAAGAGATCCATTAAACAACTACCAATTATCAATCACATTTTTTATAAATATTTTGCCTTCTCCCTTTAATATTATCATTTAACTTAATTTGCAAATTTTTCTACTGAATTCTACCCGTTTTTCAAGGAGTAAATATTTTAAAGAACTAAGGAGAAGGGGTTATACATAAAAGATACTCTGTGGGGATGCCTTTGTAATTTTATCAGTTAATAAGTTCAAATATTTCTGTAAAAATGTTTGAGTTCCCCTGATAACTGGACTTTATTATTGAAAGGTAGCCTATTGATAAGTATATGACTTCTAAAATGAGTTTTACAAAACCTCCTTACTTTACCAAAGACGCCAAGCTGAGTGCACCAAGACAGCCCGAATCCAATCCGCCCTACCTGCAGCGAAACCCGCAGCGCCTGCCCCTGCACCAGTGGCCATGCCCCCGCCACCTCCGCTGCCTCCGGGGGCGCATCTCTATGAAGAACTGGGGGACAGCACGATGTAAGTAGACCTTTCAGGGGCTTTTAGAAGTGGGTTTTGATGGATGCTGTGTGGTGAGTATTTAATTTCAACTTGATGTGGAAATACCTTTTACGGCCTGCTTTATTACATTATTTTAAACAGAAAATTGTTAAGATGAGAACCTAAGAAAAGTTAATTGAAAAGTAATAACCAAAAAACAAACAAAAGATCATTAAAAAAAACTGAGTAACAGTAAAGAAGTATTCAATTTGAGGAGACATTTGCAGATGAACACGTTGAGTATCATATTTAATTTCTAAACCTTCAGAATCAGGCATTTTCCCCCAAATTAAAAATTAATTCTGAAGATATATTTTCTCATAAAAAATGAGGAAAATAAAGCACAATCATAAAATAGTAATTTCTGATTTGGTATCAAAAGCCAACTCCTATTTGGTAAGAAAAAAACAATTCTGTGGTCTAAAATAATAGACTTTTCTAAGATACTACTTTAAGATGTTATAAAATAGAATAATTAAAATCTGAATGAAAATAAAGAATTAATATTAAATATCTAACCACTTAGGAATATTCTTTTCATTATATTCCTCTCTAATGAGACTGCTGTCTTGTTATATATAACTTAATATTTATAACTCTTGTATATACTCTCGTATATAACTTAATATTTCTCTTGCACTATTTGGAATCTCTAAGCAATATTAAATCATCATTTTTGAAAGTCTTTTAAATTATTGCTAAAAGACTTCATAGCTTTATAGTTTCTATAATGATGCTACCCTCAAACCCTTATTTCTTTTGGAGATGTTTAACTTGTCTATATTTTTAAAAATTTCAAAAGTAACTATCAACATGAAATGCAGAACAACCAAGGATATTATACAATTTTGAATATGATTAAATTAAATCCAGGAAAATTTTATTAACTGGAATTTGGTGGAATTGAGGGACTAAGACACATTCTACTGTGTTACATTTGTAGTATTTACTAGTAGGAATAAAGCAAGCCTCTAAAATTATGAAATGTATCTTTTAATGGGAAAACTGTTTTTAAACATATATATCATATTATAGCTGTATTAATACTATTATACAAGGTTATATTGAAAATAGTTTTTAAAATGTTAAAACTGATTTTAATATATATTTTAATGCTAAAATTGAATTTAAAAGAACTTAATGCCTGGCATGCTACTTCTAGAGTAATAATATAATACAGGATTCATGCTTTAAATATTTTTTTTCATTTTTTTATAAGTTGAAAATGATGGTCTCTTTTTGAATTACTGGTGAATGTAGGAATTGAGCCAATAAGATTTGATTCTCTTTGATTGTGTTAACCACATTTAGCAAAACATGTTTGAACTAAAAAAAGATTTATGTGGAAAGTAGAATGTGTTTTATTTGAAATTAGTGAGGGATATATATTATTATATGTATACTATGACATCATCTGGAATCATATATTTGATGGTGATAATTTTCAAATAGCAACACTTAGGGATTATTTTTATTTGGAAAATTGTGGTAGATAGTAGAGGATTTTGTAATTCTAATATGTATTTATTGAAGTGTCAAGCTCTACACATTTAATTATCTGACAAATGTTTAAATTATCTATTCAAAAACTTTTTCAAGGATTCTAAGCATAAATTACTAGAAAATAAGCTATCTCGAAATGAATTATTATCAAATATTTTCTTTAAAAAATCAAGTCATTTTGAAAAAACAAAAAAGCCTTCACAAAATAATTAACAACTTCATGTAGATTCAACAATTACTCTGTAAGAGTCATCATAGTACTTCTATATTCCTTCCAAACAATACTTATGTCTTCTTTATAAATCAATATGGAGTAACTTTTCACTTAGGACATAGAAGCAATTCTTAGAATCTCATTTAAAATTTCTGTTTTAGAATTGAAGTCATCCACGTTTAATAGAGGTGAATTTTACCTATGTATAGGAGATAGATAGCTAGGTGTAATTTTATGTGATAAGACAAAATAAATTCCGTATGATTTTATCTAAAGCATTATTAAAATTATTCATATGAATAAATACAAAGAAAATATAAGATACATGCATTTTCTTTTTTTGATATGAATATTAAGTGTTTAAAGCAAGTTCCTGTTAATATTTTCATAATCATCTCAATTTAACTATAGTTAAAACTTCTTTTTTTCTATCACATGTTTTCTCTTTCTCTCCTGTGGATACATAGGCATAAGTAAGTAAATAATATCATTCTAATACAAGGGTATTAGAAAAAAAAGATGCAATAGAATAGATTAACTGCTGTTTTAGACTATATACAGTAATCTTCATCTTTTACTGTACATTTACTTTTAAAAAGAAAGTTATCTTCTATACCTCATTCCCTCTTGATATCTTGAAATTGCATGAGTTTAAACAAGTGTTCCCACTGATAGTATTTGTGCCTAGCAAAAGGAGTTTCAAAATTCTCCTTATTTTTTAATTTGTTAAAAATATTTATGGATATCTTTCCATCAAAAATGATGTGGTATCATTGTATAGACAGTTCTTTCCAAGAAAAAGAAAACCAAGAACAGATCTACACAGAAACAACTGCTATATAATGTCAACCCTGATTTTTAAAAACTACTTTTTAAGGTTTTAAAAGTGATTGCTGTTTATTTAATCCAAGTTGTCTCCACTTTTGAATTATTCAGGAGGTCCTGACCACCTGTAAGAATTCTCTCTTCCAGTTTGTATTTTTGCCAAATGCCACAATAACAACTTTGGCTTTATATATCATTTTATTGTCTCACCTCTCATCCTAATTTTTATTAGGATGTGGCTTTGTGTCAATGTGGCTTTTAATTTTTTTTCAAAAAATTTCCCTTTTATTTCATTTCTACTATGTTGGTAAATATTAAATAATGAAAATAAATCTGTTACTCTGAGCTTGAGAGCAAAGTCTAATGACAGACTGTTTAAAACCACAAGTCCCCAGTCTTTCTGGGGAGAGGGTCCCAATGCTTTCATTAGAGACACTTATTTGTGCCCTTTGACTTATCCAATTTTATCTCTGACACACAGCCACTATGACTCAGTGACCATGTCTGAGCAAATCTTTCAGTGATATAAAAACTATGTTATATTAGTATATCTTTTCATTAAAGTGAGTCTTGACTAAAATTTGATCCATATCATGTTCAAAAGAAACACCAGAAGCCCCTCTTCTTATTTGTAATATTTATAGTGTTTTTAAACTATTAAGCATAAAATTGAGGGGCTCTTTCTGTATCCTCTTGCAAGCTTTATCTCAAATAGGAGAGTACTTTTAGCTCCAGGACATAATTACTAAAATGAGAGATAATGGACAGGTACTGAATCAGATACAGCTAAGGATCCTTTCCTCAAAACAGTCAGCTCTGAGCATCCTTAAACAAGGCAAAGGGTATGAAACCACTAGCCAACATGCTGGTCTGCAATTTGGAGAACAGTGATTTATACGCGAGAGAACTGTTATGTGTGGTCATGGAAGCTTCACATGGAAACTAAAAAAAGAAAAAAAAAATCAGTGTGCAGATTGACACATTTTTTAAAAAATGAAAATTTCTCATGCTGCTCACAGCTCTCTAGCTTTTCCTGCCCTGCCTTTTTGAGAACAGAAACATCAAAGTAATGGCTTGCTTCAGTAGATTAGTGTTATTTGGCCTTTTATATTTTGAAGTAGTAATGAGAACCATAAAAACATCTTTCTCATAAAAGCTATGTCACAACCTGTTTCCTTACATTTCATTATCTTCTTTTCTTTCAAGTCTTTTCCTTCTCTACCATTTCCAACAAAGCAGGGAAAATAAATCAGTCTCAGAAGACAGGAAACATCAGCACTTTTCTTCCAATACTGTTGAGGCTCACAAGCAGACTCATGTAGATGGATCTGTTAAGAACAGCTGGCCCAAGTCTGCAAGAGAATTCACACTGATGTCTGATGACGACGACTTAAATACCCACAGTACCATTTACAAGGAATATACAGATCAAAGACCAACAAATTCGGACTTTTTACTAAGAACAGATTTTGTAGAGCCATTTTTACCCAAAATGCAAGCCAAGAATGAGTTTCTGAGGGGCCCAAGAGAAAAGATTCAGAGGATGTGGAATCGGCCAATCTGCTTACCTAGGAGACCAATGTGGGAACTTCCCAATAGGTCAGAAACCATAGCTCTAAAGCAAAGGCAAAGCAACAGGCAGGAAGCTGAAAATGAAAGTACTGGAACCAATCCAAACAAAAGAGGTAACAATAGACCCTTGCTTACAGCTGAAGGCACAAATGTAACAGAAAAAGAGGAAATAAGGCAAAGTGAATCATTGATTATACAAGGAACAGAACAGTTGCAATCTCTGTCTTCAGACTCTTCACTTTCCTCTCCTTGGTCTCACTCCTCATTCTCCACTTTGCCAACCGTTTCAAGACCTGTGGAACTCAAATCAGAACCTAATGTTGTTGTTTCTCCTGCTGTCTGTTCCTTGGAACTTTCTCCGTCAATGCCTTGCATTTTAAGTTCTGCACTCCTTAGCAGAGAGGCATCCACTTGTATGATGACTTTTGAAACCAAAAGGGACATTTTCGAAAACCTTCCCCATCCACTAAAAATCTCTCCTCCTCCTCCTCCTCCTCCTCCTCCTCCTCCTCCTCCTCCTCCTCCTGTGCCTCTTATCCTTACTCCTTTTGCTCTTTCCAGTCTTCCTCCTTCCCCTCCTTCTATTCTTCCTCCTCCTCCACTTCTTCCACTATCTGGTCCCCCTCCTCCTTCCTCTACTTCTCCTCCACCTTCGCTTTCCTCTCTTCCTCCACCATCTCCTCCTCTTCCTTCTTCACTGCCTCCTTCGACTTCAGTTCCATCCACGAAGTGTGTGTTTACACCAGCTATTAAACACACTGTCAATGTGACACCAGCCAAGGAAATGAAGTCCACTGTGATACAGCTGTCAACATCAACAACAGTGTGTAATGCAAATCCTCAAAGGGAACCAAAAGGCATCCTCAAGCATATAAAAAACTTAGCAGAACTTGAAAAGTCAGTAGCTAACATGTACAGTCAAATAGAAAAAAATAATCCACAAGCACACCTCTTAAAACTTCAAATGAGTTGCCCTTCAGAGACAACAAATATGGAAATGACATCTGAACAAAACCAGGAGAATTTGCACAATATTGTTGAGGGAATTGAAAAACAAACTCACAGTCATTCTACTTCACTGTAATGTTGCTTTTCTGGTTTTAAATGGACAACTCTTTTGTTGACCATAAGCTTCAAGTGGAGGCAAATTTGAACATTAAAGAAGATTCCATTCTTTTACTTGAAACTCAATGCAATGCTGGTTTTTCCTCATTTTTAATTTAAAAGATTATTAATCTCACCATTACTAACTCATATTATAGATTTACCTTAATTTTCTTAACTACGAAGTAGTATTATTTGTCTACATTTATTTAAAAAGTAAGTAATTTCAATCTATTTTTCAATGGGCATATATGGGCATGAAAGTTAGATATCCAACTTAAACCAATGTTTGTTTATCATGTTAAGTTTTACATTTACTTTTTGATCATAGTTTTATATGAGTGTTCCAGGAAAACTGCAGACTGTTACAAGTAAGCTAAAAAATGATATCATATGTTCTGTTATTTCCTTGAAGCCTATGTATTTGGTAAGAAGAAATACTACCAAAGTAAAATGTTATGTATCTAGAAATGTAGGAGATGACAGACATTATGGTATTCCAAAATAAATCTCAGGTGCTATAAGATGTAGACATCTGTTTTCTTATAAGAACACCCTTTACTCTGGCTTGCTTTTATCTTCCTAGTATGCTTATACATTTGATAAATCTTTTACTTTTTTCAATTGCTGTCTTATTCTATTTATTTCTCATTGTGCTTTCTCTTCCCTTCTTTATAATGGAAATAAATCTTGAGTTGCTGACTTCTGTAAGACATTTCATTGTTCCCACAAATGTTTAAAGTGCTCTTTAGTTTTGCTTGTTCACATTATTATATCATCTCCTTAATTATAATTTTATCATAAGATTCTCCTTCAAAAATATTTATCTCCAGTTTAATAAATAAATTCTCATCTGTTTCAGCAAAAGAAGGTTAAGTAAATGCCTACAAAGTTTTATCTAGTGTGAATTCAGTTATTATTTCATTGTTGAAAATTATATCCATTAAGTTTATCGATAGTATAAAACGTGCTTATGTATTAAAATTTAGAAAAATGCATTATCAGTTTTATTCCTAGTTACTTTTAATTGCTATGGATAAATCATCCAAATTTAGCCTATAGCATGTAAATGAAATATAAAAATTTCAAATAGAAATCAAGTGGAATATATCTGGTGAACTGTCACCAGTTTTATATATGTCTTTCCTCTTTGGTTTAGGCAAAGAAAATAAAAAATTATACTCTAGGTAGAAATTTCGGTAGTTGTAGTTGTTCTTACATCTTAGAGCTAAACTTGTTAAATTCTTAAAGGCATCAGCTAAGCTAAGTACCATCTTTCTGTCCTAATGAAAGCTACACTGGACCATCAAGTAATTACTTTGTTTTTTCCATCTCACACATGGAATAAATTTTGTTTACTGGAAATCCCCACTTTGAATACAAGTGTAATTGTTTATTATACTCTTCAGCTTTAATATTTTAGAAGATATAAGTCTGCACAGAGAAAAACACAATTCCAAAATATAGGGAAAGTCTTGCTTGATAATTGCCATTGTAAGTATATTAATATAGATTCAGAGCCCTACAATGAATGCATCATTTCATTGGTTTTGTTTGACTCATATTATGTGACATTTTTTCAAGAATTTGATCTGGCATCCCCAATTAACAATATCAAATAAAAAACGTAAAGTTAATTATTTTCATTAGTTCCTCTACTTCAGATTCTTTTCATCCAAATCAAGAGTAATTTTTTTTCCTGGGGTTCTTGAACATGAATTTTTTCTCTCTTTCACTGAAAAACTTCAGTTGGAGTTTTTGTTGGCAGCTGGTCATATGCATGAGAACTTGTGCTATTTGGCGGACTCTGACAAGGTATTATTGACAACTGTGTAAGCCTTTAATGTGCAAGTGTGCGCGTGTGTGTGTGTGTGTTTATGCTATTTTGTATCAACCTCTTGGAAATGTTAAAGAAATGTCTTGATAATTCCTTAGAATTCTTTGATAATGAAATCTCTAAATAATTACCAAAGAAATATAAGAAATCCAAATAACAATTTTATGTAAGTATGTATAGCCTTATTAAATTGTTACTTTGTCCTTTTTTATAGCATTTTTATAATTTAAAAAATTTATTAGTATCTTTTTTTGACTGGGAACTCTTTTTTCTTTTTTTTTTTTTAAACATCTTTATTGGAGTATAATTGCTTTACAATGGTGTGTTAGTTTCTGCTTTATAACAAAGTGAATCAACTATACGTATACATATATCCCCATACCCCCTCCCTCTTGCATCTTACACTTTTCAAATGAAACGTCCATTGCCATGTTTTATATTTAATCTAGTGTTTTACTGACACATTATATTTAGAGATTCCCTTCATCATAAAAGTCAATTGGAACATCTTCTACATGTGACCTAAAAATATTCTTTGAGTATACAAGCCAAAATATTATTTCTCTCCACAGCTCTTAAGCCCCCATAACCTGACAACCAACCTCTAAAAACAGAATGCCCTTTTTTCATTCTGCATTTATTATGATCCAGTTAGTGCACAAGAAATTATTAGGTACCTTATTAAAAGACATAAACAGGTTACCATACATTATCCTTATTGTTAAAAGTAAACAGTAATACATACAAATGGTGTAAAATGAAAAATTAATACACATTGGATATAAACTACATAACAAGACGCATCAATATCACATGAATGGTTTTATAAGGATCAGTAGGAAGTCATGTTAATTGAAAGCAGACAGATAACTACACATATTGATTCTGTTGTTTACTTTTTCTGAGTTACTTTTTGCCTTTGAGCTAAGACAAACAATACAAATAACTAAATAAAAGGCAACAAAAAGGTTCAAAAAGTATAGTTCAACAAAAAGTATAGTTCATCTATTGATATTTTTTAGTTCCTACGTTATGGAAAATATTGCTAATGAAAAGAAGCAATTTAAATATTCTAGAAAATAAAGTATAGGTTTTATTGGATATTTTATATTACATATGTGACTCAGTAGTCATTATTAAAACCTAAATATGAGCTCTCAACTCTATATATCTCTAAAAGATACAAATTGAGTAAAAGCTGAAAATGTCTAAACTTCTAAATGCTTTAGGATTATCATTCCCCTATTGGCAGAACCATATAATATAAGCACCCTGCAACACCCCCAGTGGATGCCTGAAACCTCGGATAGTACCAAACCCTGTATATACTTTTCTGTCCTATACTAATGGGTGGGTAGTGTATACAGCATGGATATACTGGAAAAAGGGCCTACTCATATCCTGGGAGGGACAGAGAAGGACGGTGTGAGGTTTCATAATGCTACTCAGATTGGAGTGCAATTTAAAACTTACAAACTTTATATTTCCAGAACTTTCCATTTAATGTTTTTGGACCATGGTTGACTGCAGGTAGCAGATAGAGATACCACAGATAAGGGAGGACTATTGTAATAAATTGCTGATAGCAATATATGCGTATAAGCACTATATTACCATTATTACCAACGATTTCAATCAGCAATGCCTTAACCACTTAAGATGCATTCAAATAAGCAGACTTATTTTTTAAAGTCCTTGAAATATTTTAAATAAATTTTCTACAGATTGTTTTGCTGAACTTTAGAAAGTCTTCATAATAAATCTTCATTGCAATTGTTTATTAATTTCATATAGCATAGTCAACAGCACCAGTTTTATATTTTAGGTCAAGTGTTTAATGAATAATAAATGAAAAATCTTCATAATTAATGACATTCAACATTGAAAAGATCCCATGCTTTTTTCCCTCTCAAGTATAGTCAACTGTTTCACTTACTTGTCCATTTAACTTTATAATCTTTAGGTAATATTGAATGTTTGGCTATTATATCTCTAAAAACTCTTTTACTTCATGTTTAATAATGTAATTGACCTTTAAAGGCTAGTCAATATTTTGCATTTATTATTTTTAGAATAATTTGACACAAAAAAGTCTTACAAACATTTGGAAGAATATGTTCTAGTCATGGAGATTTTTTTTTTGTCCTGTACCAATATGTTTTTCATGTATGAAGCATATCTTTTCCCCAAATGAGTATCTTACATGTATCAAGACTTGTTTAGGACAGACATGATGTAGAATATTTTTAATACAACTGATCATAACAAAGTATGTTATTATACACCATTGAGATAAAATAGATTGTGAATGGTTTGGTGTTCATATGGAATGAGGGTCTGGAGTGATAATTATTTTTAATAATGCAGGCATGAAACCTTGATTCTCCTGTCTTGATACTGCCACAAAATATATTTCTCACTGAGACAACATTTTAGAAAAATTTACCTTCTCAGTTTTTCTCTGATTTTCTTAAATTACCCTTATCTATAATTCTATTTAATCTGAAAATCCAAGATGTTTAATACTGATTTCTTCGTTTCTGCCTTGCAGGAGAGGTTATACATCAGAGGTAAGGGCTTTATGGTGTTATGTTACATTATAAGCTTATTAGGACAATATTTATGTTATAGGCAGGACTGATTTACATTCTTTCAAAATGAGGGTATTTTCATTTATTTTAACAAAACTTATAAGTATGCTTTGCTATTCATTTTCTTGTATATTTGTTGCTTCTTTGTTTTGGGGTTTTATGTCTATTATTCAATGGGTGAACAAAGATCAACTGCCGAACTTTTCAAAGATAAATTTATTTTTTCCTGAATTATTATCTCTCAATATTGTGACATTCCCCCAAATTTATTTTTCTAAGGCTATAAATCTAATCTAGAAACTGTTTCTAATTTAGATACTTTTTTTTTTTAATCAGTCCAAGGCTCATTCCTACCATGTTTGAGCTTGAGCTTTTGAAGAGTTAAAAACAAGTCAGACTATTAGAAAGCTGTGGCTTTTCTTTGTGTTAATTTGACTCTCAGTCTACAGAGAAGATACTGGGCATTCTGGCCAATGGTATTTGGTGAATAATACTGTAAGTGGTGCTATCAATGAATCACTGAGAAGTTAGTATAGTTTGGCATACAGCTCTTCAGTTAAGAGAATGAAATAAGCATATGACCTAATTGGCTAACAGTTTAGAATTCATACGACCTAGGTTTTCTGTAAATCAAAATAAATGCATTTAAGAAAAACTGATTTTCAGGAATAATTATAACGGCTAACAGATTGAATCAGAATATCTCTAATTCCAACTTCCTACCCCTTTAAGTGAATACCTTAACTGCACTAACTCATTAACATCTGTATCATGGAAAATCTATCCCTTCAGTCAAATAGTTGTTCTATTGGCCATTTCAAACAGTTGGTTCATTGGTAGGATTATCTCCCTGAACTTCTCTGCCCGCTTTCCCAATGCTTACTTTAAGATTTATGTTGTATAACTATTCCCCTCAAAAGTTGAGAAGCCAAAATTTGAATTGTGTATCTTGTTTTCATCTGGTTAAAGTATAAATTATCATGAAGCAGATCAATAGAGACTGTGTTTTTTTGAAAAATATGGGTGAAATGGGGGGCAGTGGGAAATGATCTCTGCAAAAACTGAGGAAGGACAATTTCTTTAATCACAAAAGAATTTCTGAAAACGTGCTTAATGCTTGAGTTCAAGCAATCCACATTTTGGTAAAAAGAAAAATGGGGAGCATGTCTTAAATATAATGATGAATATATTACAACCATATCATTATTTTGTGTGCCCTACCCTTCTTCCTCATGAACCTGATTATATATAATATGACTGGGGAGAAAAAAAGAGGGGCAATTTAAAACAAGGTTAATTTGCTAAAAAGAATTGTGTGATACTTAAAGTGCTTCAGAACCATAAATGACTCTTTGTACTATGAAGCTTAAACCAAAAAATCATTTATAGATTTTTATTTATTAAGGTTATTAGCTTTGATGTTAATTAAAACAATGATGAAATTAAAGCACATTAATTAATTATGGTCTAACATTAATAGTCAAAATATTATTTAATGCTGTTAGTAGCTATCACATGAATAATAAATCATAACCCAAGGTAACCAGTTTTAAGCTGTGGCCTTTTTTTCTCTCTTTTCAATGATAATCTACTTTTTCCACCTGAATTATTTTCTAAACCTTTTTCTATTTTACTTTCCTTTGGCAGCAACAACAACTGCTGAGGCCTTCTCTCCTTAAACCAGAGGTATCAATTTTTTTTCTTTTCAACCTTCACTGAGTCTTGACAATACTTTATGTGACTTCGAGGCCCATCTAACATGTGGACAGAGTGGGTGGCTGCCAGTATGGCATAATTTTACAAGGAAGAGAAGAGGTGTTTTTAAATTAAAACAACTAAGCAAATAAATAAGCAAGCAAATCACCTCTCTGCTGTTTTCTGGTGACTGAAATTCCAAATTTTTAGCTTCATTCTCTGGGAGTTAGATAAATAAGACCTTTGTTCCTATTAAAAACAAGCAGTCATTAAATGAAGCGAGTCATGAACCTGATCTGTCAGTTATCTTAGTGAATCTAGATTCATCAGAACTGTTCTTGAGATCAGATTTAGGTTAGGCAAAGTCTGAAGAAAGAACGCTGACATCTGTGCTGAAATCACAAAGGTAGAAATTAGGTTGTGATAAACAGACTTTAATCATTGAAATGTGATTCAAAATACTGCCTTTGGGCACATGTCTGTTTTAAGATGCCTATGACATGTTCTTCTGCAAAAAGAAAAAAGATATTTGGAGTTATATAATAAATGCATATCATTTTTATTTATTTATTTATTATTCGTATATACTTCCTAAATAAAAAGCATATATATTAAAGTTAATTTTAAATATCTCCTTACTTTGGAAAATTTAGTATTTTATAAGCTCCACTTTAAAAAATTATTCCTTTATTCCTATTTCTCAACAATAGAATCTTAACTTTGCTAAAGACAGGCATTTTGTGGTTAGAATTTACTCCCCAAAATTGAGAGGTTGAGTGACAGGAATATTCAACTTTTATACATTTTATCAAAAATTTCCATGGAGACTTCTCCATAAACTGTTGAATCTGATAACTCAGAGTTAAAATCCAAATGCCAGTTACTGGATGCAAGGCCTTAGTCAAGCTATGTATCCTCCTAAGCATCAATTTCATCTTTTATAGAATGTTGGCAGTAATATTTAATATATAAGCTCCTAGCTCAGCAGCTGGGACATAGTGGGAAGAAATTCAGTAAATGGTAGTTATTTTTCTTGTTTTGTTTGCATCAGTATAAACTTTTATACTTTGGTCAATAAGATACTAGGTTAATTCTATGTGTGTGTGGTCAGCAAAAATTAATTTTTAAAATAACATTAAGCATTTGATCTGCCCATAAAAGCACCTTTGGCATCAGGGACTGTGTGGAACAGCAAAAAAGGCCACTATTCCACTATGTTTTCGGGCTGACTTAAGGAGCTTCATGGTCACCAAGTCCTTCCTCCATTGTCTTTTTTTCTGGGTGGTAGAAGTATCCAAGACTGACCCTTCAGAGTATTCCCTTCTGCTAGCTCCTATCTCTCCCTACAGACTATAGAGTGACAGATTAAATCTATGATTGAGTTTCCTGGGTTCTTCCCCAGTTGCTCTATCCTTCTATTGTATTTTTTAAAGTCATTTGATGCCAGATATATATTGTAGCTAGCAAGAGCTGAGTTTCATTTACTGTTCAGAGAAAAAGAAAAAGTACATGTCTGTAAAGAAAATTGATTATTTTAAAATCTGAAATCCACTCAGTCGCATTATGTTTCCATAAATATTTTTCATTATTGCTAAAAGTTATTAGACTTCAACTTCAAAACCTTTGGTTTTTTTTAAAATTGTTGTAAGAACACAACTTGAGATCTTCTTAAATTTTTAAGTTCGCAATACAGTATTGTTAGCTATAAGCAGAATGCTGCACAGCAATCTCTAAACTTTTTCATCTTGCTTAATTGAAACTTTAGACCTGTTACATAGCAACGCCACATTTCCCCCTCTCCCCATCCTCTGGCAACCATCATTTTACTTTCTGCTTCTCTGAGATTGACTATTTTAGATAACACATGTAAGTGAAGTCACGCAGCATTTGCCCTTCTGTGACTGGCTTATTTCACTTAGCACAGTGTTCTCAAGGTTCATCCATGTGGTAGCATATGGCAAGAGTTTTTTCTTTTTTTTTTTTTTAAGGCTGAATAATACTCCGTTATGTACCAATTTTCTTTATACATTCTTCCATTGATGGACATTTAGGTTTCAACTGAAATCATTTGGCAGTCTTTGCTCAGTCTCCCTATGTATTAGATAAAACATGCATTGGTCAAGTAGTTAAGTCTTACTTCTGAGACCTATTTGCTTCATTTAAACCAGTATAATTACGTTGTGTTTTGGATGCCTCAAAAGTCTAAGCCTACCAATATGAAATGTGTATTTTTTTAAGTATTTAATTTGAATAAGTCAAATTTAGACTTTAACTTTGTCCCAATTTCTTATTGGTCTGAATTGGCTTCCTACAATAAACCTTTTCCTACAATGAACATTTTTATTGGAAATAAAACTGCAGACATAAAATCATATAGTGCAGCAAAATGAATTTTTACAGCGTGCTCATGCCCTACTAGCTCTCCAGAAGCCCCTCCATGTTAACACTCAGATATTATTTCTCCTTTCCCTAACCACTCACCTAGCTTCTTTTTTCCCAAGATAAGTATTTAATACATATATTTAATTTCAGCTTTATCGAGGTATAAGTTACAAATTAAATTGTAAGATATTTCAAGTGTCCATTGTGGTGATTTGACATATGTATACACTGTGAAAAGACTAACACATCCATCCTCACATATTTATCTTTTTTTTAATTTTTATTTTTTTGGTGAGAATATTTAAGTTGTACCCTTTTAGCAAATTTCAGTCATACAGTACAGTGTTACCAACTGTAGTCACCATGTTTTATATTAGACGCTCAGACCTTGTTCATCTTATAGCTGAAAATTTGGACACTTTCACTAACCTCTCCCTATTTCCTGCACTCAGCAACCACTTTTCTACTCTGTTTCTATGAGTCTGGCTTTTAATTTGTTTTTTTATTTTCAGATTCCACATATAAGTAATACCATACAGTATTTGTATCTCTCTGTCTGGCTTGTTTCACTTAGCATAATGCCCTCAAGGTTCATTTCATGTTGTCATCACAAATGGCATGAGTTCCTTCTAAATAGAGCCGTTTATTGCTCAGTAGCAGCAATATTGTAGCCAATGAGGTTTTTCCAAAGTGTGATTACTGCTAATTGAAAACTTTTTACCTGGTTTCTAACACCTAGATTGGCTTGTCTGTTTTTGAAGTTTATATAAATAGGATAATATAGAATCATGTTTCATTTTGTACCTGACTTCCTTTGCTCATCATTCTGTTGGGGAGATTCATCTCTGCTGTGTGATGTAGTAGTGTGCTTATCTCATGGACTTTTGCATCAGTTTCAGTTTTAGGCTGTTATAGATGATGTATTTTGGTGAACAATTTTACATATATATGTTGGGCACATAGACTGAACTAAATTGAATTTCTGTGAAAAGAGATGCATATATTTGACTTTGGTATTATTCCCAAACATTTCCCAAATGGTTTTGCTAATTTATAATCCCTCCAGAAGTATATGAGAGCTCCATGTCCCTGACACAACATGGTATTGCTGATCTATTTATCTATCTATCTATCTATCTATCTATTCACTTTTAGTTAATCTTGTGGGTAAACTGAATCCTTTTTAACATCAAAACTGGATTCTTTTGCAATTAATTCACAAAGTATTTGTAACCGCAAATTCATCAGAGAGTACATTT
The DNA here is from genome assembly GCF_965194825.1 of Balaenoptera physalus. NCBI lineage: Eukaryota > Metazoa > Chordata > Mammalia > Artiodactyla > Balaenopteridae > Balaenoptera > Balaenoptera physalus. The sequence goes on along the minus strand of NC_138893.1, from coordinate 64,636,569 downwards.
AGTAGACGAATTGCAAACTTATAAAAATCTAGGGAAGTGATGTAAATGAACAGAGTTTATTCAATGTAAAAAAAAAAAAAGAGCAGATGGGGCATCCTATTGTGACTGGGGGTGTAGATGTAAAGAATAATGTGGTTGAGAATACAGCAGTAACCAGGAGAAAACAAGATTGCTTTAAGGAGTAGTACCACCAACTAAATTCATGAAGTATAAAAATATGAGCCCAGTGTTGCCATCTTTTTATTTTTTGAGAGAAATCAAAACTCAGATCTTTAACAGCATTTTCTGATTAGCATTTGGGCAACTAATCACTTTTTTAAAATGATATTTGCCAAACAAAGCACAAGTGAAGGCTATTGTCCATTTCCATCATTCAGGCTGTGAATTTCCACACTTTTTAAATGATATATTAGTGTCCACAGAGGACTTTTCCTGACTCATACTATATCTGGATCAACAAAATTAGTTCTTATGAATAGTAGATGATCTTAGAAATAAGTATCCACTCATTTTCCTGTGTATACCTATACGTTTTCCTTCTTCCCTTTTCTTACTTCATTGCAAATTAATTTGGTTAAACCTTGGCAGTTCAACTTATTTAAATGTTAAAATAGAGTTAAAGAGGGAAATACAGTGAAATTGAATTTAATAGTTATTTAAAGCTAGTTCTATATGTATGTCTCAGGAAAAATATCTTTCCATAAGTGTAGAGTGACAAAAATCAATATTGTCTGGAATTTAAAACTGGAAACCTCGAAAGGGCCTATTGTCTGACAAATTTCTTTAAAAAAAAATTAAATTCAGAATTAGCAGTATGTTTTAAAGTGTAAATATCCTTGGGATATATCACACATTAGCACATTTTTTATTAATGTATAAATGATTATTTTCAGATCCTTTCATAAGAATAGCATTTGATGAATGGAAGAGCTCTAGATACTAGAAAATTGTTATCAGGATGATGAAACAGTGCTGAAGATAATGTTATAATTTTCTTCAAGGCTAAAGTGTATTAGTAATATGTTAAATAGATTGAAATATTAACTGTCTATTGATAGTTTTTAAAATTATCTAAGAACAAATGATATGCTTATCCATTATCTTTAACAGGTTTACCATTAGACAAAATTTACTTTCCCCCTCCTCAGTTCTAATAGCATAACTTAATTTTGTGTAAAAGAGTTAACAGCCAAATATATATATATATATATATATATATATATATATATATATATATATATATATTTGAATATGTTTAACTAACATTTGTAATTAAAGTTATTTTGACAGCAGTGTTTTTTTTTTTTGTTTTTTTTTTTGACAGCAGTGTTTTGAGTCATCGAATACTAGGTCTGGAAATCTGACATTGAGCTGAAATGTGATAAGAATTTATTTTCAAATGTGATTTCTCTTTTTGAATAATAGGAGTTATCCATGGAGTCTGGAATTGATCCTGGCCAGGAATATGGACAAGATTATTACAGTTATGAGCATGGGTACATCTTCAGATTTTTTATCCAGTATCTTAATATTTTTATGAATAATAAGGTGTTATTAAATGACTATTATTACTAGCATTTTTATGAGTGTCATTTCATCAGTTTCATTTTTGAAAATGAGTTATGTATCTAGTTTTAGCTTCAATCAAGTTTAACCATGTTTCTATATTGAATTCTGTTTTGATGTTTATATTGATATTGGCTACAACTTGAAAAATGCAATAAAATTATTCAAATTATTTAAATCAGAAATAGAAGTCAAACATATTTGCTCAATTCCTGAATTCACCATTTCTTTCATATGAGATATTTAACATTTTATCTAACCAATCAGCCTCAAGATTTGCCCAAGAGAAATGAAGAAGAAAACATACTTTAGAATCCGGTAATAAGCATTTCAAAAGTCAGTTCTACACACATAAGTTAACTGCTTTCTAAACATACAGTAGAGGAAAATAAAGACCATTACAGATCATATTTGAAGCAGATTTTTACTATAAACTTAGAGAATTTATGTTTTGAATAAGCTATCATACTTTCAGAAAGAATCAATTTGGCGCCCTAAATTCTTCAGTTAGTCAAGGAAAAATATTCCTTTCTCTTCACTCTAGTCTCTCCTAAAACTTAAATCTGAAATAACTGTTCTTCTTGTTATTCCAGGGTACCATTATGGCAAAAGTCATTGGTCATCAGGTTATAGTTCTTTCTCTATGATTTTGTAACTAGTTTACAAGGAGCCCAACAGGTGCTGTATAAATATCTGTTGATTGAATGATGAAGAAAAAGAAGAAAACAGAGATCAGTCATGGTTATACAGATCAAATGAAAAACTGCTTAAAGTTGTAAGTTTCTGTTACAGGTATGAAATGCCTCAATATGGAAGTCGCCGTCGTTTGTTACCACCAACTGGACAAGAGGAATATGGTGAGGTGGTTGGCGAAGCTGAGGAGGAATATGAGGAGGAAGAGGTAATTACTGTAATTTTTTTATGTAATGTTAATATTTCAAGAATAATATTTTTTAGCCCTATTTGAATAGCAGGCTACAAAACATTTCAAAAATCAGAAATCCTATTCACTTAGTAGTTGATTTCCATAGAACAATTTAATAACGCTAACCATTCCATTGCCTTGTCTATAGAAAGAAATTATTTTTATATAAGTTTTATTTATTTCTATAAAACATTAAACACTTGGAATAAAGCCACAATAAAATGTATATTTTATAAAATCCTAAATGTTATTCCATAAAGATAATATTATAATCAAATACGTTAAAAAGTATTTTGCAAAACAAAATGCTCCCACATTGTCTAGCAAACCTAAAAATAATGAAAAAGTACAATATCAATCTTTTAATTATAAGAGAAAAATAAAACCACCAGTATTCTTAATGGAATTACATCATTTAAGTTTAAATTACCATAATTCATCTATATCAAATTCTTATACTTTGCCTGAAATATTTATTTGGAATACTTATCCAAAAATTTTAAAGAAAAAAGTTTTGATGTCACTGTAGTTTTACCCTGTTCAAAATTTTAAAAATAGTCAGATTTTACATTAGCTATTCAGATAAGCTATCATAATTTCCTGATTGCTTAAAATTTTGTTAAAGCAAATACATAAAACTAAACTATTAATCAAAGTCTAGGGATGGGAGAGGGAAGAGGTAATGATTAATTTATTTCTTTCTCTTTTGATCTAAGGTGCAAAATAAGTTTTGAATAAGAAAAAATGAGAAAGCATTAAATTTTGGTATTATAAGGTATAAGCTAAAATAAAATAATTTACATTTCCTTGAACACCTTCTATCTATATGCAGTGGGGATAAACAGTAGGGAATTGTGTGATTGTTCTATGAAGCCAGTTTTATAACTTGCATGAAGCTGTCAGCCTGCAGATTCACTCTTGCTTAACTTGTGTGAGACACGGTCACATAATAACCATTCCCCAGCTGACACTTCAATTGCATTTTCATGATTTTCAGGAAAAGGCAAAGAAAGTTAAAAAACCAAAAGTTGAAATTAGAGAGCCTAGTGAGGAGGAAGAAGTAGTTGTCACTATTGAAAAGCCACCAGCAGCTGAGCCAACATATACGACGTGGAAGAGAGCCAGGATATTCCCCATGATTTTTAAGAAAGTTAGAGGACTAGCTGATAGAAGAGGCATCATTGACCTTGAGGATGAAGAGTGGCAGAGACGCCTTGAGGCAGAAGATAAAGATTATTTGAAACTAACACTGGACCAAGAGGAAGCTACAGAAAGCACAGTAGAGTCGGAGGAGGAATCCTCAAGCGACTATACTGAATACAGTGAAGAGGAATCCGAGTTCAGTGAGTCTGAGACGACAGAAGAGGAGTCTGAGACAGAGACACCCTCTGAGGAGGAAGAAAGTTCTACCCCTGAATCAGAAGAATCGGAATCCACGGAGTCAGAAGGAGAAAAGGCAAGGAAGAACATTTTTCTTGCAAGAAGAAGGCCCATTGCTGAAGAGGTCAAGAAAGTCAAAGATAGAAAAGAGGAGCTACCTGAAGAGCCAGAAGAACGGAACGTGGAAGAAGAGGAGGAACGCCCAGCAGAAGAACAGGAAAGTGAGCTGGCCCCTGGGGAAGAGCCCACAGACCTCGAATCTCAAGACATCACTGAGGAGGGCAGTGCAGAATCAGCTTCAGTGGAAGGAGGTGTGGAAAGTGAGGAGGAGTCAGAATCGGGTAGGAGTAGCAGTAGTAGTGAAAGTCAGTCTGGAGGTCCTTGGGGCTTTCAGGTGCCAGAGTATGACCCAAGCAAGCGAGCAAACCAAAAGAAGTCTCCAGGAGCAAGCTCAGAAGGTTACAACACAGCACTTTAAAAGAGATCACAGTAGGTGAAAGTTTTGCAGTGATGAGTGCTCTTGTGTGCAGTGCCTTCTGTGTGTTCTCTGAAATGACACTTGAAGGGGAGGAAATTGATCATGATTCTTATCTGACTTAAGATTTAGAAGCATGCCAGAGAAGTGAATATATATGCTATCCAAACAAACAGATTTGTATATCAGAATATATTAGGGTAAATCTGACTGATCTTTCCTGTATTAGTAATTCAGAAGACATGCAATCAGTTACTCAGTATTTAATATTTCATACTGTGATTTCTGTTAATGCAGTGTGGCATTATGTATTGCCAGTGATGCTCTGACTACTGGAATGGACTATATGAATATATATATATTATATATATATATACAGCGGTTTTGTATCATCTTAAATCCTTAGGACAAGCTGTAACAAATGAGATCTCTACAAGTCTACTTTTGCATATATGTACATTTCAAATGGCAGACATATTATCAAAAATATCATGAACATGTTCAGTTAGGTTTATAGCTGGCAGTTTCAAATATTAGAAGTTAAATTATATAAATTTTAAAAAATAAAAGTTATTACCATTTCCTTTCTGTTGTGGATAGGAATTAAAGTGGATTTAGAAAAAAAATTGAATTGTAACAGTTATAAATTTTTTTTCTGGGTAACATAATAATTTTGAAATATATATCTGGAAATCCAAAATCATGGCTTACTTAGTGCAACACGTTGGTACTTCACATATCCCAAAAATGACAATACTATTTTAAGAATAACCAAGTAGTTTTTCACCTCTGCACCTTGTCATTTCTAATGTGGATTGGTAAAAGAAAAATAAATTTGTGAAAATTTCCATTGTGTTCCAGTTGCTTACTAAAGGAAAATTTACAATCATTATTTTTCTGTTTTGTGTATTACAAAATAAATTGTGCAGGATGGGAAGATATTTTCTTTTAAGTTAACATATATTTAAATGGGATGATCCAGAAAACTAGGACGCTTCAAGTGAATAAATGCATCAAATTATACAAAAAGTTTGGCTAATAATGGAGGATTAATTAAGAATTACAATATTGTAGGTTTAAAAATACCTTTAAAATATTGGGAATGGAAGTATTAGCATGAACAGAATATACTAATAATGCTGGGCTTTCCTTTCAATTTAACTTTCCCGAAAAGTATAGCAACTGTCAAAGAATGGATCAGATTCTTAAATATAACCAATATACTTTTTTTTTCCCCACAGTATAGCAGTAATTTGATCTAAAATAATACAAGTACTTCCTGAAATGTCTACTTTCCAACCTAGCAACTTTTTTCAGAAGTTATTACGCTCTCAAACCAATGAAGAATTTGTGGAAAAGAAACTGATGTTAATAAAAAGGTTCTTCCCTCTACCTCTTGAGTTGTTACCTTTGATAGCTTTCTGTCAAAGGTTTTGAATTTTGCAGGCATTGTAATCTTTACCCTTTTAATTCCTTTAATAATGATTCATGCTTTTTTATTTTGACAGTGGGCAAGAAAAAGAATGATAAAGTTAGTTGTTGATCGAGAGTATGAAAGTAGCTCAGCTGGAGAAGACAGTGCTCCTGAATGTCAGAGAAACCGTCTTCACAATCCTAAAATCCACAGTAATATCAATGGCAATATATACATTGCACAGAATGGCTCTGTGGTGAGAACCCGCCGTGCCTGCCTCGCCGATAACTTAAAAGTTACTTCCCCTGTTCGATTGGGGAGGCACTTTAAGAAACTAGACAAGTTGGCAGTGACACATGAGGAGAATGTCCCCTTGAACACATTATCGAAGGGGCCATTTTCTACTGAGAAAATGAACACAAGACCAACTCTGGTTACATTTGCCCCTTGCCACGCGGGGACTGACAGTACGACAGTGAAGGCTTTGGGGAACAGGCTGAAAAGCACAGTTGAACAGGAGTCCATGGTTGACAGTAAGAACATCAAGGAGGTTCTGGACTTCAATAGTGACCACACGCAGTCAGATGACGAGGAGCTTTGGATGGGTCCCTGGAACAACCTCCATATACCAATGACAAAACTGTGACTGATTTTTTTTAAAGTTATTTTAATATTTACTTCAGTTTTTAATAAACTGCCCTTTTTATTGTCACCGAGAAACCAACGTATGGGATTTATATCATGCACACAAGCTAAAACATTGAACAACAGGCTTTAAAGTTTAAAAAGAGACAGATTTACACTCACATTTGTATCAACTAATTGTTCTTCCCAAATATCTTTTTGGGCAGACTCTCAATTCACTATATAACATCATTTAAACATTTAGCTGTTTTGTTGGGCCTTGAAATTTTTTTCATTTTAATAAAGAAGAAATAATTTACTAAATAATCATTTATATTTTGTTGATTAACATAGATTACTTTTCATCTCTAGCTTCACGGAACTTGTTTTGGTGCATGTAATTTTACTTTTCATAAAAAATGGGAAAAATTTATATTAGAGGATTTTACAGGTAACGGGTTTATACAGTTGCTGTCTATACCATCCTGATTTTTTAAATGAAAGATTGAATTACAAAGAGTGATAGTTAATGTGGGGATCTTCTGTAAATTATGTAGAATCATGGGCCTATTTTCCTTATTGTCCAATAGAAAGTTTTTCAGAGTTTTCGTATGTATATGTTGACCTATTAAACAACACTTGAAGTCATATCTCTTTTATAAATATCATTTACAATTTTCCCTGGTGTGCGCCCCACACTCTGTAAACACTCTAACCATACCAATCATAATAGGCAATTTAGTGTAGCCATTTGAAGTTAAATAATTATTTGGAGCATCAGAGCAAAAGCTTCCTGAGGCAAGAAAGGGTCAAATAGGCAGTAATGCATCTAGAACCACAATTTCAGTATGGAAAGTATAGTAAGATCAGAGAAGTCTCACATTAATGCCACCGAACATGAATATTTTATTAACTAACTCAGTATAAAGGAATTCGGCAGGGTCAAGAATTTATATAATATGTGAAATGCCAATAAAGGCTGTAAATTCATAGCTTCAAACATATTATAGTATTTCACTTTTCCCAGCTCCAGTTTATTCATAAAATATTTTAATGCACATAATGTTTATGTGCATAAAATGCAGACCAGAAAATGATCGCCTGGGTCCATTTTTTTAATCAAAGAACACAGTCTTGATTTTTCACCATTAAACAAAGCACAGTGTTTCACCATTAACAGAAATGAAAAAAAAATATATCCTTTCAGAAAAAATCCCCCAAACTTGCCTTGTGTGTTGCATTCTCTCCAGATATAAAAAGGATGAAGTAATATAATTTAAGAGAATTCAGAATTTTATTATGGCTTAGTATTTTATAGATGTAGCTCACTTCAAATTTTGCACAGTATTGACCAAGTTCAGATTTCAATAAAATTCTCTCATGCACGCTTATTATATGGTTGAAAGATTGAATAATGTGTTACTATTTCCCTCCTACATGGTTCATATTTTAAAACTTGTTTATTATAATGCTATTTCCTTATTTCCAAAGTGAACAAATTGTATGTAGCTTAACTTACATGAGTAGTATGTTTTAATTTCAAATTTTAAAAAGTATTTGAGATCTAATACAGTAACATCTCATTTATCTGACATTACTCGAAATTAATGCATGCTACACTCTTGCCATAAAAACTATCAGCATTAACTGGGAGCTTATTAGAAATATAGAGTCTTGCCCACACCCCCAGGTCTGCTAAACAAGAATCCATGTTCTCACAAGATCCCAAGGTGGTTTGTATGCATATTAACTTTTGAGAAGTAATTACCATTAATACCACTGAACTCCAGGGCTTACTCCTTGAAACACCAAAGCAATTGTTTTTAGTATAAAATATTTTGGATAGAAGTTATATTAAGCATATTGTGTTTTCCTACATGCTCAATCAGAAATCACTAAATATAAGTTAATAATTTCCTGATGTCCCAGGGTCATCTCAATTAGCATCCTGGTATTCTTTCTGCATATAGATTATGTTGGGTTTTTTTTTTTCTTTCTCCAATTTCAGGCTGTGATATTTAACTAATTTTGTCACTGTGCCTCTCTCTAAAATTCATCTTCCAGTTTACTTTGAATCTTCTGGTGAGAAAGTTTGTGTCTTTCTTTGTTTTGCTTGTTATTGAAAAATCATTAAAACCCAAGATAGGGATAAGGTATGTGGATTCAAGCAAAAGTCTTGTGATTCTAAGAAGCTTTTCAGGGTCACTATTGGGATCTGAGCACTGTTCTTGAAATCTGAAAGTTGGCAGAAGACTAATACCCTGATATATGAGATGTCGCTGTATTTTAATGTTCAGTTTTTACAAGGAAATATGCAAAATATTTCCAGCTACTTAGCAGACATATTTCAGCTATTTCAAGTTGACCAGTTCAGTAAAAACAATCATGAAGTTAATATGTCCCTAAGTTAGTGGACATACCTAAAGATAAGCAGTATTTACACAGAGTAGCCAAATCAAATATTTGCTCAGTATATTTTGAGGTAAAGTATACATTGCAGCAAAAGCATTACCAACTAACAGCATAAATCTGGACTGATTGAATAGTAACTTTGATAGGACTTTATTCTATAAAACTCTGACTCAGGATTAAAATTGTGGAATCCAGGGGAGATATTCAAGTGTGTTTAAGAATACTTCATGTAAATGATGTTTCTATGTAAATGTTTATAAAGAAAGTGGTGGTTATTTTTCCTAGATGGGTATAGCAAATTTTTGTGGTGGTTCTTAATCAGCACCAGCTTTCAATCAGTCAGAAGAAACAGCAGATCTTGGCTGGTTAAGATGAGAACAGACTGATATGACTATAATATCGCTAAACCTGTTGATTTCAAGAGAAGGCCTTGTTGGCATGAAGGGCAAGGCAAGGAAAATGAAAAATAGATTCAAGGTGACATAGGGCATTTGTGACTCAAAGATCATGAAATCACAGAGGCTAATCTCTCTCTCTTAACTTCTCTTTTTCATTAGGTACAAACTGTGAGAGTTGTCATAGAATGATAACTGTAGGCTGGCCAGAAGCATCTTTTTAAATACAGAAAAAAAAAGTTTGCCTTGAATTTTGTATGTGATATGGCATTCATGTTATTAAACCACGTTGTTAACAGGAATGCTAAAACATGTTATTTATGCTAAGTGGTTCTTCCAAATGGGATATGGTAGCTACTATTAAAATATTGTTAATTATATTTATGTATCATAGAGCCAGAAAATATTGAATATTGATCCTTGAGGGAAGACATTTTCTTTCTTTTACTTCATGAGCCTTACTTTTTCTCTTGCTCTGCTTCACTTTCTGCACTTTCTGCCATGAGTGGGGCTTATATACCACTTAAATTAATTAGTAAAATAGGCAGAAAGTTCTAATAATCCATTCTCAGGGCAGATGCCCACTGGTGCCTGCAAATAACATAGCGATAAGGCTGAGAGATAGGTTCAAAATTATATTGAGGACCTCTACTTTTTATTGATAATTTCCTCTACTCAAATGATAACATGGATTCTTTTGCTCTATTTTTTTCCTCTCTTGTTTTTGCATTTGTTGACTTTGATCTTTGTAATAACAATCTTTACTTTTTAGATTGGTGTTTTTTCATTGCAATCTACTTTATATTTATGATAAGTTAAGCACATATATGGAAGGCTTGAACATTGTCTATAGTTTGGAAAATTATCAATACATTCACTGCTCTCCCAATTTCTTTTATCCAAACACTTTTTTTAAACAAATATTATGTTACTGTATGTAAAATATGAATTAAAAATTTAAGTTAAAAATGCATTGTTACTCACTACACAATGTTTCAAAAATAAATTTCCATTTGAAAAAAAATGGCCTCTCTTTCTGTCAGGTGGGGATAAACACCAGTAACGATTTTCCTATTTACATGTTTAGTATTTCAGTTTGATAACACAAAGAAAATCCTGCTCTGCAAACTCTTATCTTTGAACAATCTGGAGAAAGGATGTGTATTTTAAAACTATCATCCTTTCTGATACATTTCATTCATGTATACGTGTTACCAAGTTCTAAGAAGAGTGGGACACTGTGTTTTCTAACATTCCACCTATCCACTTAACTTTTAAAAGAATTTTTATAATCCCATAAACACTAAGATGTTAATATATAATCCATCAGCATGTCCATAGAAATGCTAAATGACAGCGTAAATATATCAAGAAGTATAGTCAATATGAAGTTACATTATGCCTTTTTACATGATTGAGTTGGATGTTTCAGGTTCATAATTTGTGTATTTATATCTTTTTCTATTATTCATCCATCTATCTAGCTATGCTCATGTTTCCCTGGATACATGCAGCTTACCTTAACTTTATAATGCAGTTGATGATATAATAACTTCAATCATCTTTTATCTCAAACAATCAGTATAGGGAAGAATAAGTTTTCTAAAACAACTGTCTTGAATACAGAGTAAATTCTTGGCCTTTTGCCCCTTTGCTCTTCATATCATAGAATAGAATTTTATTTATCTTTGTATTTCTGGTGCTCACACCAGAAAAATATTGCATTTAATAGAATGAGTTAATTCTAGCCCTGTCACTGCATGACCTTGGGTGGGTCATTTGACAATTCACCCCATTGGGAAATGACAATAATAACGTCCACCTCAAGAGATAAAATCAGAGATTTGATCTGAACATATTTTTCCATCTCTATAATGGTATATAGAGATGGAAAGAGAATAAAAATTAGAAAGTGTTCTTCATATTCTTCACAAATATGGCCAGATTATAATATTTTACTTGCTAAATACCAGTGTAACTTTTACTGACCTATGCCAAGTAGTTGATATTCTAAGTTATAAGAAAATACATCTTTCCCCCAGGTAATGAAAATGGTTTGTATTTTTAAAGAGAAATAAACTTATAGGATGTTTCCCCTATGACTTGGGCTTCTGTATGGTAAAAAAAGTAATAAAGTAAAATAAATAAATAAATAAGCACTGTTAAAGAACATCATGCAATGCCTGAGCTCCAGGAGGACTGTCGAGAGGTTTCATGGGTATGCATGTGAGGGACTCCTGAGCAGTCTCATCTAAAATATGTCCCATTTTAATCTAAATACTTACCCTAAGTACACCTTTTGTGTAGGGTAATCACTGAATTAGCAATGGCTCTTCTGAATTTGTTGTGAAAGAGACAAGATGTTTATCAAACTCTAGCTAAGTTTAGGGGCTTCCCTGGTGGCGCAGTGGTTGAGAATCTGCCTGCCAATGCAGGGGACACGGGATCGAGCCCTGGTCTGGGAAGATCCCACATGCCGCTGAACAACTGGGCCTGTGAGCCACAACTACTGAGCCTGCGTGCCTGGAGCCTGTGCTCCGCAACGGGAGAAGCCATGACAGTGAGAGGCCCGTGCACCGCGATGAAGAGTGGCCCCCACTTGCCACAACTAGAGAAAGCCCTTGCACAGAAACGAAGACCCAACACAGCCAAAAATAAAAAATAATAAATAAATAAATAATTTTTTTAAAAAGGAATTCCTTTTAAAAAAAATCTAGGGCTTCCCTGGTGGCGCAGTGGTTGAGAATCTGCCTGCCAATGCAGGGAACACGGGTTCGAGCCCTGGTCTGGGAAGATCCCACATGCCGCGGAGCAGCTAGACCCGTGAGCCACAACTACTGAGCCTGCGCGTCTGGAGCCTGTGCTCCGCAACAAGAGAGGCTGTGATAGTGAGAGGCCCGCGCACCGCGATGAAGAGTGGTCCCCACTCGCCGCAACTAGAGAAAGCCCTTGCACAGAAACGAAGACCCAACACAGCCAAAAATAATAAATAAATTAATTTTAAAAAAAAATCTAGCTAAGTTTAGCTTAGAAAATTTAAGCTTTTTTCTTAATCTCAACAGCATGATTTACATAAATGAGTGTACTGACAAAAGATGGTTTGGAAATGTAGTATCTGTGACTCAGTGTCCTTACCCCCTTTACTATCTATTCCCCAGCAGATTTCTTTACTTTTGTCATTTCCTACAAAGGACACTGAATTTTCTAACTCTATAAAAATATTGATCATAGTACAATGAGGAGAGAAAACAAAATTTTAGTCAGCTTGAATACATATATATATATAAATAGTATAAGCCAACATTCACATCTTTAAATTGATACTTTAGTTACACAGACATATTTAATTCATATAATAAAGTCATATCAAAATATTGCTTTTATAGATTCTGATTTGCCATATAATTTTATTTATACTATTGAATTCATCATTAATATCAATCACTAAGGTTTTTCCAGAGGTACAGGTACTATTCATGTAATAAGACATTTTGGGGCGGGGGGGAGGTAGGAGGAGACTAGAGATGTATATTCCTGATGCAACAAATGTATGCCTTTTAAAAGGAAGGCAAGTATACTGTATGCCTTTTAAAACTAAGCTTTAAAGGTTTACTTACATTAACATGTATAATTGAGATAGCATTACCATAACTTGCTTGATAAGCAATAAGTATAGGCTTGAAATAAGTGTCTAAATAGCATTATTAGGTTTATATCAGGCTCTTTCTACTGAGAGACAAATTCACCCAAAGACCTTAGGGCTGAAATAATTTGGGCCCTAAGCTACCAACATGTCATTATGTAGTCATTTCCCAATGTTTGTGTATAGGGCGGGGCTTGACAAATAAATTTTGGTTGTAGTCATTCCTTTGTTACTATATTACACTGGTCACATCCCAAACTTTCTAGTTCAGTTTCCATAACTACAAAATGAGTTTGGATATAGGATTCCTAGGGCCATTTTGAGTAGAAGCTGAAATAATGGGCACAATATTACCTCGAAACAAGCAAGCCGTATAAATACAACTATGCTTTACAGAACCAGCTGCTGTGCCCATCTCCTGCCTGTGTTATTTATTTATATCCCATTTCAGAACAAAAGGTCTCATGGTGATTTACAAAAATGCATAGACTACAAGAGGTGAAATAAGGTTGAAAGAATGAGACAAAGGGAAATAAAGATAAGTGAAGAATAAATATAGTGCTTAGATTAGCACTCATTATGTGTGCCACGGTTCTATACATTAGTTATTTAAGCCACAAATTTAGTCCTAATCTCCACCAGCTGTCAGATCAAAAAGGAAAGTACAATTAGTTACAAGATTCATAGTGTGCATAAAGTTAGAAAACAATTATTGAAGAGAAGTCAGCTTTGCTTGTTATCAAGACAGGAGAGAAATTTTTCCTAAGGGACCTTATAAAAAGTATACTATATGATATATTGCCTTAGATGTAGTCATGCAAATTTTATTTCTTTGCTTCTCAATTTTCTCTTGCAAAGCTTGCAAACACCAGCCTTCCTTCTAGATCTTAAAGTGTTTAAGTCACTGACTCTGTCACCCTGCTACCAATGTTTCCTACGATGACAGCTGGAAGGGTAGATTGCCAGAATACTTTCTACTTTCACTAGCATTCTTTCTTGACAACAGATTTATATTAATCCCACTTTAATTAAGTCATTAACCAAAAGCCTGGTTGTAAAGCTCTATAGCTGTGCTGTTCACTGATGATGGCATATATAAACGCTGACCTATTTCTTTATTTCTTCAGAATATAGATTTTCCCCCTTGAAGTTTAAGCCTGAATTTAGGGAATATTGTTTTAGACCAATGAAACCAGCTCTTATAAGGTAGGTAAAAATATGAAGACTATGCTATCACCTTAATTGCTTGAGTAATTTAGCCTAATTATGTCCAGTATATTAGCATTTCATACTCATATATTTGGACAAGGATGGGTGTAGTTAGTGGTATTTTCAGTGATGTCCTGGTAAACCAGCTCTCTAGAAAAAGCAAACAAAAATAAAGCAAATCAAAATGATTTGTTGTGTTTTCAGATTTCTGTGATATAAGAACTCCTACGACAGCCATATCCAGCTAAATTACCAGCTTGGCAAATTCTTGAAATTTTAACAAGCAAGTATGGACTTGTTTTACATGTTTTGTACTACAGCAATTATTAAGAGCACCTACTTTCACTTTTAAAAAGGCAGCAGAGGGGCTTCCCTGGTGGCGCAGTGGTTGAGGGTCTGCCTGCCAATGCAGGGGACACGGGTTCGGGCCCTGGTCTGGGAGGAACCCACATGCCGCGGAGCGGCTGGGCCCGTGGGCCACAACTGCTGAGCCTGCGCGTCTGGAGCCTGTGCTCCGCAACAAGAGAGGCCGCGATGATGAGAGGCCCGCGCACCGCGATGAGGAGTGGCCCCCACTTGCCGCAACTGGAGAAGGCCCTCGCACAGAAACGAAGACCCAACGCAGCCATAAATAAATAAATAAATAAATAAATCCAAAGTTTAAAAAAAAAAAAAAAAAAAAAGGCAGCAGAAACTTTCCCTGGAAGTCAAGAAAGGCTTTACAGAAGAACCTGCCAGAAAGATAATAGAAAATGATCAAAACAAGTCTTTGTATACAATGGGGGAAGAGAAGAGAAACAGAAGGACCAGCACCTTCTCTCTAAACAGGAGAGAAGATCTTTCTACCTCCCTCACCTTATCCTGGTCCACATACCTCAGTAAGTCAGTATGGTCACTGAACATGGCTGTCCTCCCAAAAAGAATCATCTTGGCTGCTTTCTGAGTGATGAACAGAACAAAAGAGGTTGGGCGGGGTGGAGGTGGGGGGAGGCTACAGAAATCTATTTTAAATTTGGGGATTTTCTCTTCATCTGGAAGAGGGAAAAAACTGTCCTTTAATGAAATACTTAGCATGACTAATTGTACACAGTTACTGCTAGCTGCCTGTCCAGTGTCCATCCCTCCTTTCTTCTTTACTAACAGAGGCCTGCTTTGGGAGGGGGTATACATGTGCCCTTCTAAAATTCTCACCTTCTCAGTTACAGGTGGTCCTGTGACCCAGGTGTGGCCAAAGAAATGTAAGTGAAAGTGAGATAGGCTGGGACCTGGGACCGTTTACTCCAGCAACAAAATACAAAGAAACTGTAAGGGACTAAAAATAACTGCATGTGTGTGCATGCGGGCAGTTATGAAAAATAAGTTACAAAAAGGCCACCAACTACCATTTCTGAGGTGCTGAGAGCAAAAGCAGGGTCCAGTGCATGATCCCTGCACACGGCACCACCAAGGGGGTATGCAGACCACCTAAGCCGCCCCCCTGGCCCAACCCACCGATGCACCTCCACACTCACCCCATTTAGAGAACCAATTCTCACCCCCTCATCAAGCAAGCAAGGGAACTTGTTACTTGCTTTCACTCCCTTGTGCTGCAGCACAAGTCCCAAGAAAGGCTTGCCTGAATTCCTCGTCAGGCCTCTTATCAATTTCTATTGATTAAAGAGTCCAAGGACCCAAATCAGTAACAAAACGTTCTGGGGCAAAGAACCCTTTCTAAATAAAAAGTGAAAGCTTTGCTGGAAGAAAGACTGCCTTTTTCCTTTGCCTCTCCCTCCTTCCTCCTCTTCTTGCCTGGAAAGGAGATGTGATAGTGGAGATGCAGCAACTGTCTTGTGACTATGTGGTGTGGAGATGTTGTTAACTAGTGTGAGGGAGCCAGAGAGATATGGAAGGCTAGGAGAGAGAGGAGAGATGTGAAATTGTGGTGGGTGGGAGAGCAAGCTAGTCAAGAAAGTCAGCCATGACCCCACTCTCAAGGAATCAAGGCAGGAAGTGCTAGGAGAGGAGCACACAGCACTATGGGAACATAGAAGAAAGGAAGACGAGGAAGGGAAGGGAGAGGGCAGTCCAGTGAAGTAAATGGCCTTGCCAAGCGTTTTCTAATACCATCCATCACCTGGAGCAGGAACAGTGCCAGCAGTGATACTCACAGTGCAATGAGCTATACACTTGTGTTTCTCCCAATCTATTTAAGCGGTGTCAAAAAATAAAAATGAAACCTAAATCAGCATTAAATTTTTAAATTAAATGGTATTAATAAATAGTTCACTCTTGCTTTGGCCAGTTGGCTGACTTTCCTATAGAATAGGGAGGTCAAGAAGATAAGTAAACTCCTAGGCGGGGCTTTTTGGCATTCAGAGGTGAATCTGGAAGGAGAATCTAATGACTGAATGGGGGCATGTGCTTACAGACTGGCTAGTCCCCAGGGGCCATCTGATGGAACAATGGGACCGAGAGCAGGACATCAGGCAGCAGAACCACAGATTCCTCGAATGGGCAGGAAAGTGTTGGGAAAGCATGATTTTTTTCCCATACTCTCACAGCTTCTTAGAGGCCATCCACTGAGTGCCAGCCTTGTGCAGTAGAGTCTCTCACTGCATGCATTTCCCTCTTCCAAGAGACTCGTGTGGCAGGATGCATAGACTCATCTCTCTTTTGTAGATGCTGCCCCTGCACCCAGGACAGTTAGGGGACCTTCGGAGGACATACAAAAAGGAAGAGGACCAGGACCAGGAGCCCACATTTCCTAGGTGTCCACCACGGCCGGAGGTCTACAGTGCTGCACACATTCATGGGTTCAAGGATGGGATCTCATTTAATCCTCACAGACCCCTGCAAAGTAAGGATTATACCCCCATTTTACAGATAAAGTAACTGAGGCTAAGAGAAATAGAGTAATTAGCCAAAGTTGCTTGGCTGGAAAGCTACGGTGCTGGGATGTAATCCCAGGTCAATGCTTGGGGTCACAGCTCTGCCCCCAGGTCCAGTTGCTGGCACCTGTGAGTTTCTTTAGGAGAGTAGGTATGTAAGCATTTGTCATTTATAATACAGAAGAGCTGAAGAGTGCGGTGAGCTAGACAGCTTCAGTTTGATTCCCAATTCCACTACTCACTGGCTGTGTGACCCGGGGCAAGTTTCCTAACCTCTCAGTGCTTCAGTTTCCGCATTGGTAAAATGCGGATAATGAGAGTAGCATCTAACACTTAATTAGACCATATAAAGCCCCTAGAACAGTGGCTGGCACATGAGAAGCCCTGAGTAAATATCGGCTATTGCTATTTTATTGTTTTTATTGTTGTTGTTGATAATGATGATGCCAAAGTGAGTGGAGGAGCCCGTGAAGCTGCGTGGCGGAGGCAGTCATGGGGGAAAGCATCCTGAACTCTGCCAACCCTGGAAGCCCCAGAAGTCCACCTCAGCGGTGGCAGGTGTAAAGGGTGGAGAACTGTGCTTCTACCCACCACCCCAGGCCCAGGCACAGCTTCCCCAGCAAGAAGTGGTTTTGGTTTTGTCTGATGTTTGTTCTGAGTATTCAGACCCAGGTCCTCTTGAGCTCCTGTCCCCACAGAGTCTCCCACCCAGCTCCCCGGGGGAAGTGAACATGCCCATGGTCATGTCCTGGGAAAGTCCCTGCTGAGGCCTTGGCTTCCCTCAGGGGAGACCAGAAGAGTGGGACTGGACTCCCGCCAGGCACCTGTAAAAAGGTCAGCCGTCTCTGCTGGGGGACACTTGTGAGTCTGTGGCCCAGCCAGTGTGAGGACACTTGCCTCTCATCCGTGAGCTGTGGGTCCGTGTCTGCCCCTGGGAAGGCCCAGCCACCAGGGAAAAAGGCTGGGGGGTGGGCGCACCTCTGTACTGCTTATCTGCTCTCTGTGACCCTCACATTGTTTCCCTGGGGAGTGCCATACCTCAGGGCCAGGCCACCCTAGCACACTCTCAGGGTACCTTTGGGCCTGGCCAAAATCACCCAGGCCCACATATCCTGAGAGGGAACGCAAAAGCACTGGGTAAGCAAGGATGCTGGATCCTCATTGGCAATCCCCTCAGAGCTTCACTCCCCTCTTAAAGTGCAAGTTCTGAGCGGGAGGGGATGGATTCTATACAGTTAGAGCCCGTCACCCTTTGCCATGTCCCCAGATGGGAGCCCTGCACAGCAGGCGGTTAAACTGGTCAGAAACAGTCCCCAGTAGCCTAATGAGTCCAAATAACCATAAAGCCTTCCTGTCTGTTGCAGCCTGTCTCCACAAAAATAAAGCTGCTGATTAGAACCTTCCAGAAACACCAAGGCCAGAGCCATCCAAAAGCTCATCCTGGTGAGCTTTTCCTGCCCCACTCTATCTTTTAAAAATTGCAAGAAATTTATCTTGGGTTTTGAAAATTAGCACAGCATCTTTGATAAGAAATTTGCCGCTATCTTTAAAAAGCCATAAAAATATCCATTCCCATTTACCCAGAAATCTCATTTCTGAGATTGTAGCTTAAGGAAATCACCGAAAGTCAGGGGGAAAAAACAGTAATAGTTAAAGCTACCGACTGCAGATTGGACTAAAACATCTAAGTTGACTCTGGAAATGGCCTCCTGTCTGTCCAACACCAGGAGGATGGCTATATTTGTGCGTGGCTGTCAACTCCATGGCATCCTGTATGGATGTTAAAAATTATGTCTGTTTCACAAGGAAAAACCTATAAGTGACAAAGGAACACAAAATGGCACGTGCACCAACTGACATGAAATGTGCCTGCACATGGCCCAGAAGGAGGTGTGTGTAGGGATGTTGGGATTGCAGAGGACCCTCCCTCCCTCCTTCCTCTCTTTCTTTTTTTCTTTCACTCTCTCTCCCTTCCTTTAACTGAGGCCATTGGGTTTACTCTCTGTCCTCAAGAGGCAGGGACAAGAGCCCTTAGGAAAGAGAAGGAAGTGCCCTCAAACTGCTTCCCAGCTTTCCCCATTGCATCCAAATCCTTGCTCTTCTTCTCAGCCCCTGTCGAATCCAAACAGCAATGAAATAGCATAATCATCACCGTTGCGTTGTCATCAAAGCCAGAGTCATGCATGCTAAACCTCAGAAGCCCCTGCCTTGAGACTCCAGCTCCAGAGAGGCCCGCCTAGGAAGGTGCCATAAAACAATCACGTCACTGATGTGTCCTGGAGCCCTTGTCCTGAGCACAAGTCAGACGCAAGTCATACTGGCTAGTCTCGGTACGAGGAAGCACGTTAGATGGAAAAATAAAATTCCAAGGCCAAAGGAGGCACTGATGATGGTATGTAAGGGAGTTATCAGAGCCCAAGGGGGTTTAGGGGATCATCAGAGGCCAGGCTGTTCCTGGTAGGATTGGGAGAGGGCAGGCATCTCCCTGGCTCACTCTGGCCTTGGGAGGCCAGACTTGTACAGACAAATCCTCAGAAGGAGCATACTGGGTTAGAACCTGGGCACTAGGTTACCCAAACATCTGAACCACTGTCTGTTCCCGCGTAAAGTGGGGATTGAGACCTCGGCCTAGGAAGCCTTCACAAGCAGTAAACAAAAAGGCACCAACCGGAAGGGAAACATTAATTCATTAGGCCACATTGCATTATGAATTGTTATCAAGTCATCATGAAGAGAGTAAACACAAGTCACACACACTGACAGTATTCACAATAATTATAACCAACAAAGTTAGTATTCAAAGTGTGAAAGAATTCCTCTGATCTGCCATGGAAAAGATAAGCAGTCCAATGGAAAAATGAGCGAAAGACACACAGAGGCATTTTTCAAACAAAGAAGCTCACATTACAAAGAAAGGAAAAGTTGTTTAACCTCCAATGTACAAGAAAGTCACGATAAGAATGTGGAGCAATGGGAATCCTCTGCTGTGGGAATGTGATTAGGCCCAGCCGCTCTCAGAGACAGTCTGGCCACAGCCAATGAGGGATCTGGCAGCACCTAATGAGGGGATACGTAGCTGCCCTATGATGGAGCACGTCCACCATTAGATGCGAGTTGTAGAGGAAACTTGTGCACAGGTACCCTAGGGTCCAGGGAATATTCACCCCCCATCGCCAAAACACAGAAAACTGGCAATGGTGCAAATAACCCTCAAAGGTAGACTACCTGCTTTTTAAATGTGGTCTATTCATTCATTAACCAGAAAAATCTCAAAAACGTTGTTTTGAGCAAAAATTGGGAGAGAGTCACTTTAAAAAGAATATCTTTGATCTTATTTATATAAAGTACAAAAATAAGGAAAACTATCCAATACATTAATTTGAGATGCACACATACAAGGATGCTAAGAGCCTAAGAGTTAATTTTACTCCTGCTATCTGTTTAAGATGTACCTAAAATGATGTTTGTACAGTAGGATTCATTGCAACATTGTTTCTAATAGCAAAAGATTTGAAATAACTTGTGTCCATCAGTTGGGGCTGGTTTAATAGATTAAGGCTCACCAAGTGTCACTGTGCAAAAGAGTAGAAAATGAAGAAAATAGGAAAACACATTTTTGTTTGTGTTTGCCTGCTCTTACTCACAGAAACCAGGATGAACATCTTCCCCATCCCAGGTTGTGCCTGCTGTCCTGGCATAATTTAATCATACCTTTCCCTGTTGGTAAGGTCCTCGTTTGAACAATAAATTACACAGGTCATCCTAATCCAATCCATTTCTGCTTTGTCCTGTTAGCAAGGCTAGACTGCATTTCTTAGTCTCTCCTACAGTTAGGTTTGGCCACGAGAATGAGTTCTAGGCAGTGGAATGTAAGTGGAAGTTAAGTCACAACTCTCAGGCCTGGCCTATAATACCCCTACATGTGAGATCCTTTCCCTTCCAGCTGCCTGGGTGCCAATGCCAAAGGCAACCTCAGAAACCCTGAGCTGAACATAGCACAGCCCCTGGCAGCCTGGATCCCGGAGTGACTATGTGGACAACAGCTGCCCATCCTCCTCTCCCTGCCTCTGCTGCCCTCCTTTGGTGAGTAGAAGGAAACTGCTTTGTGCTTTAGTCATTAGGCATTTGGGGGTCTATTATTTGTTACAGCAGTCACTGTAACTAATGCAATTGATTTCTTATTGAAAAAATAAATGTACAAATATATGTTACATGCTTCTTTATTTGTAGGATATATTCTACAGGGAAAATTATTTGAAATAGAGATCCTTAACCTATAGAATTACTGTGAAGACTGAAAAATAATGTATATAAAGCCTTCTTTAGTGACTGGACAAGAGTTGGTGCTCTAAAATTTGTAGGGTTATTAATTTGTGTATTTGTTAAATTGAGGACCATTGTCAGGGCTGAACACTGGACTGTCCCATCACTCTTTCCTGATGAAGACCCCCCTCCCCGGGATACCTCCAGTAGGTCCCAGAGCTTAGCTCTGCAGGAAGCCTTGGCAAACCTCTCACTGGGGTCAGGACTTGAGGGCCAGTGAGAGCCTTCCTGGTTCCTGGGACTGCAACTGCCCCTCACCTCCACCCACCTGGACAATACTCAGGCCCTGCGTGGGAGGCAATTAACTCCCTACTCCCTCACTTTTTATTTTCTTTTAAATTCTTAAAGTGTCCTTCTCTCCCTCTCCAATTATTAAAGTAATAAGTGCTCTTTGTATGGAATTGGGAAAACATATTAAGGCTCAAGGAAGAACATTAAGATGTCCACAATCCTACCCACCAGGAATATCCTCGGGGCTTCCTATGAAGTAAAGCACTGAGGGGCAGGGCCCAGCTCAAAGTGTGTGTGTGTGTGTGTGTTAAATGATGCATACACAGAATATACCATCTCAACCATTTTTAAGAGCACAGTTCAGTGGAATTAAGTACATTCACACTGTTGTGCCACCATCACTACCCTTCATCTCCAGAACTTTTTCATCTTCCCAAACGGAAACTCTATACCTTAAACAATAACTCCCCATTCTTCCCTCCAACCAGCCCCTGGCAACCACCATTCTACTTTCTGTCTCTATGAATTTGACTCCTCTAGGGACCTCATGTAAGTGGGATCATACAGGATTTGTCCTTTTTGTGACTAGTTTATTTCACTTAGCATAATGTCCTCAAAGTTCATCCATGTCGTAGCATATGTCAGAATCTGCTTCCTTTTTAAGGCTGAATAATATTCCATGGTATAGATAGATGACATTTGTTTATCCATTCATCCAAATCCTGACTTTTAATCTGAGTGTTTTCTGTGAACTTTCCTCCCTTCTAACACTTACTGGGACCCTGAAAGCTATTTCCTCCCTCTCAGTTCACAAAAGTCTCAAAGAAGGTGCAAGAGCAGGAAACAGAGATTCGAATAAGTGCCTGCAGGGCAGGTGGGGCAGGCGGAGAGCAGAGGCTCTGAGTGGGAAGAAAGGAGAGGCGAGGGTCGGCTGGAGTCATTGGCAGACAGGATGGAGGTGGATGGGTGACTCTCTCGTGACCTGGGCCTACAAGTGACCCACTGCCCAACAGTCCTGGACACCTAGAGGGGCTGGGAGTGAAGGAAAGACCCTGTCCCTGAAAAGGGGACAGGAACTGAGCAAGGGATTGCCTCAGGAACCTTCCTAAGAAAGACAGAGGTGGACACCTGACCTCTCTTCAATTTGCACAGATCTAGGGCCAAAACCCTCCGGCCAGCTCTGGGTGGGTTAATTGAAAAAGGCAGTTAATATGGGGAATAGTGAAATAAAACCACTCATACAATTTATAGCTTCTTAGCTTCTTTTTTTTTTTTTTTTTTTTTTTTTTTTGCCATGGCTAGTGGCTTGCAGGATCTTAATTCCCCGACAAGGGATCAAACCCGTGCCCCCTGCAGTAGAAACGCGGAGTCCTAACCACTAGACTGCCAGGGAATTCCCTACAGCTTCTAACTGAAAGCACACTTAGTAACTACACTTTGATGTAGGTTCCAGGCCCTCATTTGAGAATGAGCCACTGGGTGGAATTCTGTATCCGCTTTTTTTTGCATAAATCATATCCATAATGCAGGTCTTTGATTTCCAGCTTGGTTTCCTTTAAAGTGGAGCCAAAAATGACTTAAGGGCCGAGTCCCCACACCTGGGTTTTCTTGACCTTCATAGCTGCCTTGCCCATATCTATTTTGAGAGCAATATTTATTAAAATGACTCACCTTGTCAAGTGTTTCCAAAGCATTCAATTTACATATCGTAGAAACAATGATTCATTCGTATTTCCCTCATATCTCATTGGTTTGCACCATATTTAATTAGATTGCATCCTTATTATAACAAGTGCTACTGGCATAAACAAGATTGGGAATAAAACCACAGACTCCTAGGGGCAGCTCACCATGCTTTCAGAGGGAATGGTGAGCCCCAGGTGAGTGAGTTACAGCCCACACCATCTGTGTAGGTCACAAAATTGGGATCTTTTTCAATAGCAACTATTAATGAAATAATACTTGTAAAGTGCTTAAACTACTGCTGACTCATACTAAGCCCTCTGTAAATGTTAGCTATTATTACTGTCATCGGTTTCACACCTTTTGAGCATTTCTCACAGGTTGTCCTCTAGATGCCAAGAGCAACTCAAGAGGCAGAAGCAGGACTCTAGAGGCAAGACTGGGGAAAGGAACCTGAACATCCCCAAATTAACAGTGTAAGCACAAAACAAGTCTTCCAAATAGCACCAGCAAAAACAGTACAAGGTACACACGATTCATGGACATATTAATGTGTAGCTTATAAAAGCTTGCTCCACAATACCTGGGTTCAAGAAACACTTCTTTATTTTTAAAATAAAAATTTCTAAGGCGAAAAATAGAAAAATTGTTTTTGAACAAGTCATACCTGAACACATCCCGTGACACAAGCCCAGTACCAGGCACCAGCATCCATGCTATTCCCTCCAAGCTCCAGCTCTGCCCACTCAGGACTGAAACACAAAGATGAGTGGCTTCCCCATGGGAATGGCCCAGCTTTTTCCAACACTCAGTGGCAGCTTCCCCTTCCTGGGCTGGGGTGGGAAACCCTCTAGGGAGAGCACAGCTGCAAAAGGAAAAAGCCACACACTCAAAAACCACAACAAAGAGACATCAGGTCATGTTTTCTGTAATTACTCACTTTTTATCACACCCTCCCTCCAGTCTCTGCAGGTCCGGTGTTACTTGGCTGGGGCTGAGCCTCTGCCCAATGCTGCCCCGAGGTGTGGGTAGGAGAGGTGGGAATGCTGGATGTCTTCCTCGCAAGCCCACGCCAGCCACCACAAGAATTATTTTCTCATAAAGACTCACCCTGTTACACAAGGTACAGAGAGGGAGTGCACAACACAGAGGGACAGGGCAGGAAGGGTGCTGGAAATCAGAACACTTGGAAAGCCATCTCTCTACTCCACGACTACTGGAGATCCCTAGAGGGAACAGCCCTTTGGGCCAGACGTAAAAGAAAAGAGGGCATTTCTGTGTTGGACGGGCTAAAAGGCTTAACGGTGGGTGGGCTCATGCTTGGAGGGACAGATGAAAGAACCAGGAACAACGGGGATTTGCATTAGTGAGAACTTTCTCTGTTATCAGTGATTAAAACTGAATTCAGGTCAGCTTAGGCAAAAGGGAATCTATTGGCTTACGTACCTGAAATATCCAGTGGGGGATCTAGTTTCAAGTATGGCTGGATCCAGGGACTCAAATAATAATATCATTCTCTATCTTACTAGCATTCTCTCTTCACTTTCCTTTTCTTGACTCATCTTACATTTGTGTGTTGACCTTTTTTTTCTTCTGCAGATGGTCTACACTGTCAAGGAAGAAGCCAGTAGCCCAGGCTTATATCATCCCAGCTTGGCAAGACAAAGAGAAAGAGACATTTCCCTAATAGCACACAGATTGGCTTGGATCGCATGTCCATCCATTGAGCCAACCCCTGATACCATGGTGATGGGAGCACTAAGACTGGGCAAGCCTAGGTCACGCGCCACCGATGTGGCCAGAAAGGGGAGGGACACTCTGACACATAGTCCCACCAGAACTATTTCTGCAGGAGACAGAGGAGGGTGGTTCTTGTGCAGAGAAGAAAAAGTCTTTCTGCTACAACTGTCCAAGTTGTTGGAATGGTAGAAACAAAGTCCAGAAAATGGAAACATATAGCTAGAGCAAAGCATTCTTGCTGGGAAAAGCAGAAAATGAGATGGAAGGTAGATCAGGGCCACCCCACAGAGGGCCCTAACATGCCATGTAGGGCTTATCTTCTCAATCCCCTTTGCCTTCCATCAGAATCATCTCTGGATGCAAGTCAACAACAAAAAAACAACCCAACTAAAAAACGAGCAAATGACTTGAATAGACATTCAAAGAAGGTATACAGTTGACCACAAGCACATGAAAAGATGCTCAATATCACGAGAGAAATACAAAACAAAACCACAATGAGATGGCATGCATGATCTGATTTTATATTTAAAAAATATATATATATATACTTTTTCTGAATGAAATAACAATAACATTTTCTCCCCCTTCTGGTTCCCAAGTACCAAAAAAGAAAGTGCAGGCAACATTTCCATCATAAACACTATTTACTGAGCACATGCCATATGTTTGGCTTTAGCAAAAGCATTTAACACTGATTATCTAATTTATCCTTATAGAATCCTTGTGACAGAGAGAGTATGCTTACCCTCTGAAGATGAAGATCTTTGGCAATTTCCTCCAAGCTTACATGGGTGATAAACGGTAAAGGGAGGATTTGAATCTTGGATTCCCTGATTCCAAAGTTAAACCTTGACAACTTCAGCAAAATCTTTTCTACTGATAAATATCAGACAATCTCACACATATTAATCAACAAAAGCAAATATTATAATATAGTTAAATATATTTATGATAATCTATAAAATGATTTAGGTATTCAACCAAGTGAAATATTAAGTTATCTCTATTCTTGCCAAACTTCTGTAAAATCTTTAGTAACTTGATAAGGCACTGAAAAGATGCAGCAGCTTCAAAGTTAAAGATATGGCATTTCTAAGTGCAATTATGCCCCCGAATTGTACCCAGGTTAGTCTATCGTGGTCTACAGAATTTTTCTTCTGAGCTAGTATCAAGTCATCAAGAGACAAACTGGGTTCTCACGTGATTGCTCGTAGGTAGAATGAGCACTGAATGTTTTCACACCTGGGTGAGGGTGTGGAATCAAGGGGACTAACCCAATCTCACCCTTGTGCACCCAGAGCCTAACCAATAGAGCATGTAACAGGGAGGTTCTGTCTATGGACTCCTTTAGAAAAATAAACCACAGCAGCGGTCCCCAACCTTTTTGGCACTGGGGACCAGTTTCGTGGAAGACAGTTTTTCCATGGAAGTAGGTGGGGTGGATGGTTCAGGCGGTAATGCGGGCGATGGGGAGCAGCAGATGAAGCTTCGCTCACTTGCCCGCTGCTCACCTCCTGCTGTGTGGCCTGGTTCCTAACAGGCCGTGGACTGGTAACGGTCCGTGGGTCCAGGGATTGGGGATCCCTGAACCACAGTACAGAATGTCTCAGATTAAAAGAAATATAAGTACACTTACAAATAGCTGAAGATAAATAAGTTCTGTCTGAACCTACTATGAAATATGGAAGATTATTGCTGATAATTTGAAAACGCAGAAATAATTTTGAGCTCTTGAATATAAGTGCTAACTACATAAAGCTTATATAAGTGGTAAGTTTTAAACTAAATGTTGTCTCTCTTTCCTAATGCTAGCACCAAAAAAAAGAGTTAACCTGTAATATACGATTGTTCAAAATGCATTGACCATGGGTAACTTCTTTGTATGAATGTTCAACCTCATGAATTAAATATATTCTAGGATAAGAGATTTGTACAACTATTTCGTGGGTTTAATGAGCACACGAGCTCTGGGGCCCTTTGATAACAACTAGAAATGTTAACTGAAACTTAAATGCACTGTCTTTTGCCAAGAGCGCAGCATCTCTTAAATACTCACACTGGTTGGTAACCTTTGAAGCAACTAATACCCATCTTTTTAGACCAGTAGTGCACATACGTCACCATGTTCTTTACATTACATCTTCATTCTTTAGAAGACCTTAGAAGTGGCAATCAATAAGGAAGGTGGGTCAAATAATTCTGTTATCTTGAAAATGAGTAAGTATGAAGACATTCTGTTACTTTTTCAAATCTTGGCAAGACCAAATGCCAGATATTGGTAAAAATGTTAATAGAGCAGCTCTGCAAACTAGGTCTCAAGTTCAACTCACAAAACCCGCATATTCATATCTTTTCTCCCTAAAGAAATCAAGTCTATTAATTACATGCTGATAATCACCTTTCTGGACAACCTAAAATAATTTCATTCTAAATGAGTATCTCCTTTATCATCTCAGGCATCAATTTTGCCATCAGTCTAATTGTATTAAAAATTCATATGAGATGGAGGAAAGTAAGGAAAATGAAGTTAAAGTACCCTAGGGTAAATGATTTGTTGTTTTGTTTGCTGTGGAGTTTATCTTTGGTTAGGAGACCATGGCTGAAAGAAACATAAAAATAGAAATAAAATGGAATTTAAAAAATAGGGAATAAAATACTAAAAAGGGAATAAAATTTTAAAAATGGAAAAAAATACATATAAGTTTCTAAACTAGCCAAATCAAATTTTATTTTGAAGGTGCACCTATAGTAGTGCACATTAATGGGGATGTGTGTTAATGTATTTAATAGCAAATTGGGATTATTTTTGGAACACTCATGACCCATTTTCTCTCCATTAATCTATTGAATTCCTGAAACTACTGTGACAAATTGCCACGCTCTGGGTGGCTTAAAACAGCAGAAATTTATTCTCTTACAATTGTGGAGACCGGCAGTCTGAAATCAATGTGTCAGCACTGTAGTTCCCTGTGAAGTCTCTGAGGAGCATCTGTCCCATGCTACTCTCCACTCTCCTAGCTTCTGGCAACTGCCTGCAATCTCTGGTGTTCCGTGGCTTGTAGCTGCGGAACGTCAGTCTCTGCTCCAGCTTCACATGTCCTCCCCCTGCGTTTCTCCTCTTCTGTCTGTGTCTTTTCCTTTTCTTATAGGGACACTTGTCATTGGACTTAAGACTCACTAACTTACCAGCTAATCCAGAATGAGCTCATCTTGAGAGCTTTAACTTGATTAAACCTGCAAAAACCCTCTTTCCAAATGAGGTCACATTCACAGGTACTGGGGGAAAGACTTGGACATATCTTCTTGAGGGCTACTATTAAATGTACTACAATTAAGCAGGTAATACCAAAATAACTTATATAAGTAATTTCTTTTCAATATTCCATTCAAAAAGATTAGGAAAAGAAAACCCCTTGCATTGAAGTTTACAGGATAAACAATCATTTTCATAAATGGGCTAGAACTATTTATGATTTATACATTAGCATAAAAGCACTTTTCAAGTGTTGTCGAATTTGTTTAGACATATTCTTTAAGAAATAGTTGTGTTATATTCCATTTTGTTGTATTGGTTTGCATGTGTGTCTTTAAATCTGCTAGTACATATATATTTTTAATTGTGCAAAGGCAACTATCAAGAGGCCTTTAATCAACCAGAATTTTTCTAAGGAAAGAGGGTTGTGAACAGGAAATAATAACATAACCATAGCCATGGCAATAATAAAACAAAACATAAAAAATCATACAAGAAGCAAGATAGGAAAGACAGTTTGATATAACAGGCAAGCAAGAAATACCAAAGGAAATGAAAATAATTAATGGTTTCTAGAATTCAGAAAACTCCATAGAGAAAGAAAAAAGAAAATAAACAAAAAACAACCCTTGAATTAGAAGTTGGTAGCATTGGTTATTCCTTTTGTGTCACTTTAAATCCTCGTGGTTTCACCTCTTATTCCACCCACGGCTCTGGCAACAAGCTCACATAGGCTTGGAGTAGTTTGGAGCAGGTACAGCTACTTCCCGCCCAGAGATTTTTTCATGTTCCAGCCAGTCCGTACCCTGGGAATGTGCTTAGCCATCACTCATGAACAAGCTGGGATTGTTAGACAGTTAATGCCCCTGGGACAACACTTGACCAGTGGAGAACAGGAATCAATTGATAAACCAATGCTCCTTTCTTCCTTGAACAGCTATTTCTGAGATACATTTTATAAGCCATTTAGGAAGGTCCTTTGAGATCAAGCAACAAATCAACTATCACTATGGGCAACTTAAAAACACATTCTTTTATTGGCTATTTCACTGCCCTGATCTCACTCTTGCTTCCTGGCCTCAAATTCCCAAATTAATTTCTCAAGAATAAACTTTTGTCTTGGATCTTGCTTTCAGGAAAACCTAGGCTAAACATTATCTTTTCATCTGGTTTATGAAATGAATTACCATTACCATTGGTTGTATATTAAAATAAACCTAAATTTTGAAAATGGTTTGTTTGGAAATTCATGTACACTGACTTAAATGATGAAGCTTTATTCTAGCTTAATTTTGTTCCTGAGTAAGGTAATAATAATAATAATTATTATTATTATTAATAAAATAATAATTAAAAGGCTATTATATCTAGTTTTGTTCAGACAGAAGTTGTTCTAGGAAACTCAAGTTAATAAAAGTTATATATCTTTAATTAAATGTTTACTCTCTTCTTTATCTAATTTGATATTGATTATTTACATTGTTTTTAAGAGTTGTTCATTTACTTCTAGGCGACAAGAAGAAATGTGATACGTAGCAGGACAACAACTGTTATATTTTATAATATGGAGCAATCTATTTATATTATAGAGATTAAAAAATATTTGTAGCAGGTATTGTGCTGGGTATTAAGAATGCAAGGATGAGCAAGACACTCCTGAAGAAGCTTAGTAATGTGGAACATTCGGTCAAGTAAAGAAGACTCTGGGAGCACAGGAAGAGAACCTAAAGAGGATTTGGTGGTTCAAGGACTATTTCACAGAAGCCTTGGTTTCTAAACTGAGAGGTAACATTTCTGATGGAATTAATATTTTTAGAAAACCACTGACATGATAAGCTAAATAACTGTCTTCTTATTAACTTCTAATATATTCAGAGATAAGGCAATTAACCTGGGCATTTAATTGTGTTGAATTAAAATTTTCAGGGGTTTTAAGAAAGATCATTGTCAGATTTCATGTGTAAATCAGAGTCCAATAGGAGAGATAAAACTTGGCATATTGAATTTTTGGTGAGACGATTTTTCACTAATTCTTTCTTTTCCTTAGCTTAATTACTTTCTTGGTAATTTCTAACATTTTGTTTCAAGGATCATGCTGAGAACAGACTGTCACTTCAGAACGTGATCTGAAGTTCTAAAAAATAACATTAATTTCCCTACATCAGATGGTTTATAAAGTCTTCTCCATTTTTCCATTTCCTAATTTATAATAACCTTATTACTTTTATTACATAGAAAATTTAACTGTAGAAAATTTAACTAATCCACATCATATTTGATTATAATCTTTCCCTCATGAGCTTGATATATTTGTTATTTGTATTTAAAATAATTACTTTAATATGGTCTTTTTTCCCAAACAATTTGAAAACTGGTTCTTTGAAAACTTCTGTATTTTTCTTGTAATATCATAATTGTAAAGAGACAAATGTATTTCATTTAACGGGCCTCTCTGCGTGTCCTTTGGATGAGGGCAGATGATCGAACACTTCTAGTTTTTCTCTTAGTCACAAGGAAAAAGGAAAAGCCAATTTGGTAACATTCTGTCATCTGTTACTCCTAGCTTTATTGGTCCTCTAGGATAGTGGGCCTCAGTGGCAGAAAATTTGGCTTCCTCTTTGACCTGCCAATGCTTAGATTCTCCTCTGGTTCTTGTCAACAACTAGATGTCCAGCATTTTTTTCTCTGTTTCTCTCTCTTCGTCTCTTTCTCCTTCTCTCACTCCTTCCCTCCCTACCTTACTCCCTCTCAGCTTCTTTGCTTAAAAGGAAGAAATCAAGGCAGTCTTTGCTACAAGTTGCTCTCCCGTAAAGGTCAGAAGAAGTAAAATTTCAAGTTTGGCCTCAGGCCTAAGCCATGTTGTACTTGTCAGTTCTTTTCCAGAAAAAAATCTGCATTGAGATTTGAGCAGCTATGTCTCCTATGTTGTTTCAGTTTTTGAACATATATTTTATTTGACAAAACTCTGAAGGGGAGGATGGGTGAGAATTAGGCCCTAAATGTCTAATGCAGTATGATAAAAGAAGTAGATTCATTAGTTTGGTAAAGGAGATCTACACAATTAATCAAAAAAATTTTTTTGAATATTTTTTCTGTGCCCACTCCTATGTTATGCACAATGTAGTTAATAAAACTGTCAAAACATAATCCAGAAACTGGCTTATAATCCCATTTGAAAAGGAATGGCAAACAACAAAAGCACATTCAGGTTGATGCTGAGCTGAACTTAAGGGAGTTTTTCACCAAAGTTTGATTTCTGCTGAGTCTTGAAAAAAAAATGTTCTGGAAAACTAAGATGGAGAAACTGGTTTGACTTTCATTTAAAATGCGAATCTAGCCTCCTTCAAAAGAAAGTTTGATTCTGAAATATTAAGTATGTAAAATATGATCGCAAAAAGAAATACATGAAATATTTCATTGGCTGATATTTAATTGAGTCCTCGGGGAAAATGCCTTAAGTTAACGTTACGAAATCTACTCCTCTATACTTGCATGCATTAGAAGTCTCCAATTAACTGCCATTAATTAATCATGAACTAGTTAAAAATTAGTTTGTTCTAGAAATGTAATACAGTACAGAGTGGTCTTTGAGAATGTTCATTCTGCTATGATATTTCTAAGAAATTTAGGATGGGGAAATATCAACATCTAAAGTTTTATTTAGTGAAAAGCAGATATAAAATTTCAACCTAATTTTCTGGATTGTTGGATGATATTTTATGTCTGTTTCAGATCAGTTACTTATATAGAGAAAATAAATATTTCCTTTATCTTACTAATAATCATTGTGGATCAAGTGGTAGAAAAACGTCCTACTACCTGTGAGTAATAAGAAGTTATGTAATAACTAAAAGTAGGTTGTATGAGCCCCACTTGAAATAATATAAGGTTGGGCCAAACACATTGCTTGCTGTTGGTTAAGCTG
Source organism: Balaenoptera physalus (assembly GCF_965194825.1). Taxonomy (NCBI): domain Eukaryota; kingdom Metazoa; phylum Chordata; class Mammalia; order Artiodactyla; family Balaenopteridae; genus Balaenoptera; species Balaenoptera physalus. Next base: position 64,604,501 of record NC_138893.1, on the reverse strand, counting down.
CTTCATTAGAAGAGTGCAGGGACCACAGAGGAATAGAAAAAAAGTCCAAGTTACTACATTTTTTAGGGATAAATTGGTTTTGCCAAATATTTTCATGCAAGAGAAAATGCTCCTCATTATTTCTCTTACCAAGTACAATTTTTCTGGGATTCTGGAGGTTATCCCTCAGATGTGGTTCTCAACTTTGGCTACAATTAGAATCACATGGAGAGATTTTAAATTCCATGCCCAGGCTGCACCCTAGACCAATTAAATAACAATCTCTGCATATGGGACCAAGGCATCAGTACTTTTTGAAGTTCCCTGATGAGTCCAATGTGCAGCCAAATTTGAAAACTAGCCCTTTGAGAGTATGAGTGTTCCCTCAATTAACAGTCATTTAGAACAGTTCTCAATACTGTCTCCAAGGGGTTTTTAAAAAAATACTTTGAGAAGCAAAGCTACCTGACTTAACTTCACACATGTCCTGAGGACACTGCTTCCTCTAACTTACTTTCACCCAGAGCAGAGATTTATTTTCCTACCACAAACAGAGGACCACTGAAAATGTTAAAACACTAATGTGGTTAACAAAACGGGCTTCAGTGTGCAGTAAACCTTGACCTGGATTCCTTAATATTCCCCTCAACGTGCCTAAATTTTAGACACACTTTTTTTCTGACTATAGACCCCTGACATCCCTTTTCTTAGAGCACTTACTTTAGAAAACTTGCAATTGTAAGTTCTTTCCCCGACTCTTTGGAATATATGTAAATCATCTCCCAGCTTTTCTCCAGTTTTACAACCCAGGAAATGTCTTTTTCAAGGACCTGGGGACTTGTTTCTTTGAAATGTAAGCATTGAGGGAGATAGCACCCCTATTTTCCAGTCTCTGTAAGAGGGTAGGAGCCTAAATTCAGTAAGTAACAATTAACAAGCACAGATGTCCTGACCACAGAGAAGAACATTTGCAAACTCAGGAATAACTCAATGTGCTCAATACATCCCGATAATCAACGCTTCCCCAGTCTCCCCAACATCTTCAGGATTTTTCCATTAGCTCACTCAGTGCTTAAAACCCTCCCGCTTTTTGCTTCACTGAAGTTGATTTCAGTCTCTCTCTCTCTCATATTGGAATAGTCTTGAACAAATCTTCCTTGCCTGTGTAACTTGTTTGGGACAATTTTTATTTCGACTACCTGTATTTCACATCTACTCCGTCACTTACTAGCAGCGAGATACCAAGGCAAAGTGATTCAACTCTCTAAACTTTCTTCAGCAAAACAGAAAGAAAATGAGAGTACTAATTACCTCATAGGGTTGTTCTGAGAATAAATTGTATCAGTTAATGTTCCTAAAGATGGGTTTCAGTCATGTACTTTCACAAGCCAAGGCATGTGAGGGCAAAAAGATGGATTCTCAAAGCAAAATCTGGGTGCTCTTGCCAGGAGAAATGAAGCATGGGCAGACAAAAAAATGTAATGCTAGTTGTTGTTGATGCTGTCGTTACTATAATTACTGCCAGTAGGGAGCAGTTATTTGCCCAGTCTAAATAAGAACACCTTCTTCCATCACAAGTCTTCATTACAGTTAATCACGTAAGCATAAGTACAACTATATATAATCATCAACTATATATAATTTTCTGGCTATTTAAACCTCTGTTACATTGAAATAAGTAGTTCAAGAAATTGAAAGTGACTGAAAATCCAGTTATACTTTTTAGTTATAATGACACTTGGAAATGTCCAAGAGGAAGCCCTGGTGCACAGGTCAGAAGCTCTTTGTTCAAGCACCACCTTTGTCATTCACTGTCCATGTGTGCTTAGAGTGAAATAGTTCTTCTTACCTTCTTCGATGTCTGTATTTTTTAACTTTTTTTTCTCCAATGGTTTGCTGGAACTTCTCTGCTGCATTTCTATACTCCCACAAAGGTGTTCTTGTCTGTGGGCAGTTGTCAAAATTGATGTTACTATGGAGAGATGATAATGGAAAACTTGTGTCATCTTTGCTCATAATTCCCATTTCTTAAGTGTAAGCTGTGCCTATGACTTCTTTTCAAAGAGTACAGAGTGGAAAGAGAGATAAAAAATAATTTTACAGTAAAAAGAACCTGACAAACACTTCTTCGTCTAGATAAACAAGGACAATATCATCAGTAATAAATCATGTTCATAGTATGTACCCTTGATATGATATAATGTTTTGGACAGAACCAAATGTTTGCTAATCCCCTTGATATGATATGATGAAAATGGCATTGTAACCTCTGTGGTCTCCCTCTAATAACCCATAAGTTCAGTATAATTATGAGTGATGGAAGAAATCACATATTGTGGTATGGGGAAGTCATTCTGGCTTATACATGATTTAACTTAAACCTTATTCTAATTAAAGCAGCCTGTTTTGTGGCCAATTAAGCATGCATTGTACATCTGCTTTAAGCATTAAAGAAAATAACATATTTTAAAAATCAAAATGGAGAACTATGGTTTAGTCATCCAAAACTATTATCAACCAATCCTTGCTTAACAACACCCTACTTCTTGCCAGCTCCAATCCCAATTCTTGACAAACAACTTATGTAATTTCAAGGCTTTTGCCTTCATAAGCATCCTCGTTTTTGTAATTCAGCGGAACATAATTCAAATGCTTCTTGAATCTGTGTCTCCAGGGATATAGTTCTCAGTTTGGCTCAAATAAAACTCTTTTCTATTCCTATTATAGACTGTTTATTGCTTATTTCCATCAACATGAAGAAAACATCAGATAAATTCATATAGAGGGGCATCCTAAAATGAGGAGTACTTTTCAAAACTGTCGAGGTCATCAAAAACAAGAAAAGTCTGAAAAACTATCACAGCCTAGGGAGGAATGACAACTAAGTGTAGAGGGATATCCTGGATGGGATTCTGGAAGAGGTAAGTACATTAAGTAAAACCTAATGAAATCTGAATAAACTATGGAGTTTAGTTAATAATAATGTACCAATATTAGTTCATTAATTTTAACAAATATACAATATATATAACTTACTTTAATAAGGACAACAGAGTGCAGAAATATAGGGAAATTCTTTAATATCTTCTCAATATTTCTGTACTTCTAAAACTGTTCTAAAAAAAGTCTATTAATAAAAAATCTTTAAATGCAATTCACATTAATGCAGTAAAGAAAAAATATTATTATCTCAATAGATGTAAAAAGACATTTTAAAAATTCAACATCAATTCTTGGTAAAAACTATCATCAAACTAATACAAAAGAACTTTCTCAACTTATAAACTGAATTTACAAGGAAAAAAAAAATTAACATCGTACTGAATAGTGTGACAGGCTGTATGCTCTCCTCCTAAAATCAGCAACAATACAAAAATGTCTTCACTCACCACTTTTATACCACTTTTTTTTTTATACCACTTTTATTCAACATTACAGTAGAGGTTCTAGTCAATGTAATATGGCAAGAAAAAGAAATAAAAAACATCCATATAGAAACAAAAAAAGTTACACTATATTTTTATAAAAAAATCTTATAGAATCTATTTTAAAAATCTACCAAAAAAAAAACTACTTGAACTAATATGAGTTTAGCAAGTTTGTGGAATATTTAATTAATTTACAAAATTAATTTTATTTTTATATACTAGTAACAATCAGATATCAAAATTTAAAAATACCATTCACAAAACAGCACACTTTAGCAATGAAGATTTAATGATGACAAATAAGCACATGACAAGATGCTTGATATCATTAGTCATACGGAAAATGCAAATTAAAACCCCAATGAGGGCTTCCCTGGTGGCGCAGTGGTTGAGAATTTGCCTACTAATGCAGGGGACAAGGGTTCGAGCCCTGGTCTTGGAAGATCCCACATGCCACGGAGCAACTAGGCCCGTGAGCCACAACTACTGAGCCTGCGCGTCTGGAGCCTGTGCTCCGCAACAAGAGAGGCCGCGATAGTGAAGAAGCCCGCGCACCGCGATGAAGAGTGGCCCCTGCTTGCTGCAACTAGAGAAAGCCCTTGCACAGAAACAAAGACCCAACACAGCCAAAAATAAATATAAAAAAAATAAATAAATAAAAGATTACTATTAAAAAAAAAAAAACCCAATGAGATACCACTACACACACATTTTAGAAGGACTAAGTTTTACTACACCTGGTATTAGTTAGGATGTGGAGCAACAGGAACTATTATCAACTTCTCGTAGGAATGTAAAATGACACAAACACTTTGGAAAAGTTTTGTATTTTTCTCAAAAAATTAACATACACCTACCACATGTTCCAGCCATTTCACTTCTAAGTGTTTACACAGATACCTAAAAGTGCATGTTCATAAAAAGTCTTTACACCAATATTCATAGCAGTTGCATCTGTAATAGCCAAAAACAAAAAACAACCTGAATGTGCATTATCAGGTGAACAGATGAATTAACTTTTATATCCATACAATGGATTACTACTTAGCAATGAAAAGAATAAAATATTGATACACAGTATAACATGTATGATTCTTAAAATAATTATTCTGAGTAAAAAAAAGTTAAGACCAATGAGTACATAAATTTTAAAAAACACAAAGCAATCTATAATTACTTGGGGATGGAATGAGGCATGGAAGTGTGGAAGGCAGGGATTACAAAGGGGCAACATTTGGGTGTGATAGATTATTGATTATTATAAAAGTTTTACATGTTTTTGTAAAAATTTAGCAAATTGTATGATTTAAATATTAAAACATTGTTTAAAATCTAGTAATAGTATTTATGGAGTAGAGATCAAGTAAATAAAATCACTCCTTTTAAAGAGAAGATAAATTGAGCAGGCTGGAACCAAATCGTGTGCAAGCAATTTTCTTGAATAAGTATCAAATGCTCAAGGTTGACTCCAAGCCGTGGAAATGCTAAGCCCTAAGATTCCTATAATTATCTCTTTGTTCCATAAGTGATTCTTCAAATGACAGAATATTTATCACATTTGAACTTTGCCTGCAATTTAGTTCAAAATGAAAATTAACCTGGCAAATGTAGTTAACATTTATGGGTTATTAATTAGCTTTGCAGAGAGAGTATGCTTATTTTAAAAGGCAGGCTTAAAACACACGGTTTGCTTTAGATGTGAAAATCAAAAAGATTCCAGCCGCAGATTCATTTGCTTAACAGGATTTTCTGGAACAGGATATCACCTCTTCTTTTGAAATGATTTCTCATCTGTGTTCAAGCAACTTAGAACTCAAAATGTCCTTGTGGGGCTAATTGGATAGGGGAATGGGGAATGCAGTCAATAGTGGAATCATCCAAACCAGACTTGTATGAAATAATAACAGAATTATAATATAAACATAAACATATCTGAAAATAAATGTTTCTTATAATGAATACAGATATGTTATTTTTAAAATGTGAAAACTAAATTTTTGTTTAATTAAATATTAGAGCCACAACATAATAGTCTCAGTGAATTGGCTTGTTAGAATTCAGGATATTGGGGAGTATTTTTATTTTTTCCTATAAAAGAACTTCCCACCAGCTCACTTTATTAAAAAATTTTACGTGGCAGGAAGATTCAGAGTTGAGTTGTGAGGACCAAGAACTTCCTCTCATAACCTATGTGCATTGATAACATAATTCTGAGACAAAAGTAATTACACTTGAGAATGTAGGTACCAAATAGATTATGAACATAATAATATTAAAAATTATGCCTTTGGTTTCTTCACCATTGAGTAGTAAAAAATAAAATCTGGCGTAAAAAAATTAAGTGGAATAAGAAATTGCCTACTCTTGAAAATGAGAATTTAATTAGTACATTTATCATGAGTTTTTCTATTGTGCTTGGTATTAAACTATTAGTAAAAAGTTAATTAGAATTTAGTTAAACTGCATTAAATCTGTGTTTTGCATTCTATAAAATATTATAAGGACCTATCTGAACACTGTGCTACAGCCAGTTTTCCAATGGTTAATCCATGCCATAAATATTCACTTCAGTAGTTTTTAAAGAACTAACAAAGATAAAAAGAGAATTTGAAATGATTAAATCCTTCAATAATTGAAAAATGCTATATCTTTACAAAAAATATTAACTAATTTAACTAACAGACAGTAATAACTTCAAATGTATACATTCTCCATAATAAAAATTCTAAATTTTTTGAGAAAAATGAATTCAATTATCTACCTCAAAACCATTTTTTTTGTTGTTTTTATTGTTTATTTTTTAGTAATGCCAGATCCATGTAAATGCAAAATTCAAGTTTTGGTTTTGGAAATTTCTGGAATTTTATTCCAAGTATTTTCATCTGTGGTTGGTTGAATCCCCAGATGTTGAACCAATGGATATGGAGGGCCGACTATACAGTTAATTCTGGGGAAATAAAAATAATTTCTCTACCTCACGATATGATAATTTCAGACAATTTGTAGGTAGAGTTTTGCAAAGGAGAAATTTGATATATAAAAATGTTGCTTTAATTTGACAATCTCAGTTGCACTTTATGTTTACATATCATTAAATCACATGGGTTAATTATGGATATTTTCAACCAAGTTGAAAACTTTGTGGTCTTACTCTATTTTTATTAAGTCCAAGAATACCTGATAAAAAGAGTTAGCTTAGAAAAGCTGAAATCCCCAAACTGGAGCAACTCTTTCATAAATGCCACACATTGATCACAGGAGACACAGAGAGTGGGACAGTCAGTGTACAATGTTGGTATATCTACTGCAAAAAGAATAAAGCAAAGTACATCTCCAAATGATATACAGGTTAATGCTTATTGGTTAAGAGCATGTGCCCTGAGTCAGAAAGATCCATATTCAAATTTCTACCTATTGATGATTGACATAAAGATAGTTTTGCATTTATTTAGGTTTAGAAACTATCACACAACTTTAATATTTTAACTTATAAATTATCTTTTCAAATTTTGTAAGAGGTACATGATAAACAAAAGCAGTTTTCTGAGAAAAATTAAAACTTATCATTTCTATATTTTGAAGAAAAGAGAAAGAATGGAAAAAAATTTATACATTAAGCTAAAAAGGATAAAAACTAATACTGTTTTTATGAAGACACATTTGATGACTACTATGCACCCCCCCAAATTTATATATTGGTGCCCTAATTCCCCACTGTGACGGTATTTGGAGGCAGGGCCTCTGGAAACTAATTAGGTCATGAGGTCACATGAATGAGATTAGTGTCCTTATAAGAGAAGTGAGAGAGATGATCTCTCTCTGTCTTATGAGAATACAGCAAGAAAGTGCCCATCTGCAAATCAGGAAGAGGGACTTAACCTGGAATCAGATTGGCCTACATCTTGATATAGGACCTTCCAACCCTCAGAACTATGAGACATAGATTTCTGTTCTCAAGCCACCCAGTCTATGGTATTTTTGTTATAGTGGCCAGAACTAAGACAATAACTGAAATATTTTATTAAACTTAAAAACTAATGATTATATTGAAGATGAACCTGTCTTAGTAAAATATGGATGATAAGAAATATTAAATATTTTTACCTCAATTATAGGAAAATGCAATCAAGGAAATTTGTCATACATGAGCATTTAGAATCAAATTTTATTTTTACTTCCTTGTTTGTCCTGATTGATTACCAGGTGAATCCATTGTTTAACATCGTGGGTCTTGAGCTTTTTATATCCTTAACTCCTCTAATCAGCAAAGTAGTGTTTTATAATACAGAGCCTGAAAGACAAAGCTTTTATAGGTTCACCTGATTTGTTTTATAGTTTCTCGTTAATTGAAGTTGATTCTGTGCTTAAAGGAATAACCACATTTCTTTCATTTAGAAGAGATTCATTGAGGTATAGTTGATATAAAAAATGAACAGATTTAATTTATAAATTTTATGAGTTTGGAGATACACATACATCTGTATAACCATCACCGTAATCAATGCAATCAACATATACATCACCTCCAAAAGTTTCCTCTGCCCTCTCTTTGTGTGTGTGTGTGCTTGTGTATGTGCACGCGTGGTAAGAATGTTTAACATGAGATCCACTTGACATTTTTAATTTTATATTTTCCTTGATCAAAGGGGACATAATATAATTTCACGTTTACATTTCTCTTAAGATAAGTAAAATGTAAGGTTTACTTCTGTAGCCACTTACTAGCTTCCTGAATTTGGGTAAAATCCTTAATATCTGTTTCATTTTCCATATCATTAAATTGTGGACAAAAATAGTGCATTTTTCAATAAAATTTTGTGAGGATTAAATAAAATAATCCTATAAATAGTTTGTTTTATGTGTCCCCATGGATAGACAAAAGAAACTAATAGACCTGGACCACATGCTCAAGTAGTGGCACGCACTGACACAATCAAGTGATCTCTTAATCTGGTGCTATTAAATAATTAAGTTGGGGAGAAGAGGAATAGATAAATGAAGTAGAAGAATAGACACCATAAAACAATACTGTCTTATTTCCAGGTAAATAACAAGAAGTAGTCAGTGTATTTTTTTCTATTTGAAGGACAGGGCCCTCCTTAGGGCTAGTGTCATAAGACGAAAGGGCTTCCATTTCAATGATACCAATGTAAGAAGAGTATAAACAGTTTTTACATTGAAACAGATAGTTTAGGGGTAAAAATTACGTATATCCACGTCTGTGGCTCTTGAACTTGAAGAATGATCTATGTGGGTTGAAATACCATTAAATACTAAGCTCTGAGCACTTAGGAAAATATAGAACTACTTAAAAAATCATTATAAAGAGTGCCAATAGTAGCAGAAGAGATAAATTTAAAAATTATCTAGCAAACAACCATTGTCTCTGTTGTGGAAAACATGGTTAGGTATTCTCGTTCACTGCTGATAATAACTCAAATGTGTAATATTCTATTTAACTTGGCAGGCTTTGGAAAGTACTGCCTTTCAGAAAAACAGATGTTTCTTCAGGGAATGCATGAAACCACCTATTAAAAGTTAGCTATCCCTGAACCAAGATGGCGGAGTAGAAGGACGTGCTCTCACCCTCTCTTGCGAGAGCACCAGAATCACAACTGGCTGCTGGACAATCATTGACAGGAAGACCCTGGACTTCACCTAGGAGGATACCCCACGTCCAAGGACAGAGGAGAAGCCACAGTGAGACGGTAGGAGGGGCGCAATCAGAGTAAAATCAAATCCCATAACTGCTGGGTGGGTGACTCACAGACTGGCGAACACTTATACCACAGAAGTCCACCCACTGGAGTGAAGGTTCTGAGCCCCACGTCAGGCTTCCCAACCTGGGGGTCCGGCTACGGGAGGAGGAATTCCTAGAGAATCAGACTGTGAAGCCTAGTGGGAATTGATTGCAGGACTTTGACAGGACTGGGGGAAACAGAGACCCCACTCTTGGAGGGCACACACAAAGTAATGTGTGCATCGGGACCCAGGGGAAGGAGCAGTGACCCTGGGGGAGACTGAACCAGACCTACCTGCTGGTGTTGGGGGGTCTCCTGCACAGGCGAGTGGTGGCTTTGTTTCAACGTGGGGATAAGGACACTGGCAGCAGAGGTTCTGGGAAGTTCTCCTTGGCGTGAGCCCTCCCAGAGTCTGCCATTAACCCCACCAAAGAGCACAGGTAGGCTCCAGTGTTGGGTTGCCTCAGGCAAAACAACCAACAGGGAGGGAACCCAGCCCCACCCATCAACAGTCAAGTGGATTAAGGTTTTACTGAGCTCTGACCGCCACAGCAACAGGGAGGGAACCCAGCCCCACCCATCAACAGTCAAGTGGATTAAAGTTTTACTGAGCTCTGACCGCCACAGCAACAGTCAGCTCTACCCACCACCAGAGCCTCCCATCAAGCCTCTTAGATAGCCTCAATCACCAGAGGGCAGACAACAGAAGCAAGAAAAACTACAATCCTGCAGCCTGTGGACCAAAAACCACAGTTACACAAAGATAGAGAAGATGAAAAGGCAGAGGGCTATGTACCAGATGAAGGAACAAGAAAAAAACCCAGAAAAACAACTAAATGAAGTGGAGATAGGCAACCTTCCAGAAAAAGAATTCAGAATAATGATAGTGAAGATGATCCAGGACCTCGGAATAAGAATGGAGGCAAAGATTGAGAAGATGCAAGAAATGATTAACAAAGACCTAGAAGAATTAAAGAACAAACAAACAGAGATGACCAATACAATAACTGAAATGAAAACTACACTAGAAGGAATCAATAGCAGAATAACTGAGGCAGAAGAACGGATAAGTGACCTGGAAGACAGAATGGTGGAATTCACTGCTGCGGAACAGACTAAAGAAAAAAGAATGAAAAGAAATGAAGACAGCCTAAGAGACCTCTGGGACAACATTAAACGCAACAACATTCACATTATAGGGGTCCCAGAAGGAGAAGAGAGAGAGAAAGGACCAGAGAAAATATTTGAAGAGACTATAGTCGAAAACTTCCCTAACATGGGAAAGGAAATAGCCACCCAAGTCCAGGAAGCGCAGAGAGTCCCATACAGGATAAACCCAAGGAGAAACACGCCGAGACACATAGTAATCAAAGTGGCAAAAATTAAAGACAAAGAAAAATTATTGAAAGCAGCAAGGGAAAAACGACAAATAACATACAAGGGAACTCCCATAAGGTTAACAGCTGATTTCTCAGCAGAAACTCTACAAGCCAGAAGGGAGTGGCATGATATACTTAAAGAGATGAAAGAGAAGAACCTACAACCAAGATTACTCTACCCGGCAAGGATCTCGTTTAGATTTGATGGAGAAATCAAAAGCTTTAGAGACAAGCAAAAGCTAAGAGAATTCAGCACCACCAAACCAGCTCTACAACAAATGCTAAAGGAACTTCTCTAAGTGGGAAACACAAGAGAAGAAAAGGACCTACAAAAACAAACCCAAAACAATTAAGAAAATGGTTATAGGAACATACATATCGATAATTACCTTAAACGTGAATGGATTAAATGTCCCAACCAAAAGACATAGACTGGCTGAATGGATACAAAAACAAGACCCATATATATGCTGTCTACAAGAGACCCACTTTAGACCTAGGACACATACAGACTGAAAGTGAGGGGATGGAAAAAGATATTCCATGCAAATGGAAATCAAAAGAAAGCTGGAGTAGCTATACTCATATCAGATAAAATAGACTTTAAAATAAAGAATGTTACAAGAGACAAGGAAGGACACTACATAATGATCCAGGGATCAATCCAAGAAGAAGATATAACAATTATAAATATATATGCACCCAACATAGGAGCACCTCAATACATAAGGCAACTGCTAACAGCTATAAAAGAGGAAATCGACAGTAACACAATAATAGTGGGGGACTTTAACACTTCACTTACACCAATGGACAGATCATCCAAAATGAAAATAAATAAGGAAACAGAAGCTTTAAATGACACAATAGACCAGATAGATTTAATTGATATATATAGGACATTCCATCCAAAAACAGCAGATTACACATTCTTCTCAAGTGCGCACGGAACATTCTCCAGGATAGATCACATCTTGGGTCACAAATCAAGCCTCAGTAAATTTAAGAAAATTGAAATCATATCAAGCATCTTTTCTAACCACAACGCTATGAGATTAGAAATGAATTACAGAGAAAAAAATGTAAAAAAGACAAACACATGGAGGCTAAACAATACGTTACTAAATAACCAAGAGATCACTGAAGAAATCAAAGAGGAAATAAAAAAATACCTAGAGAAAAATGACAATGAAAACACGACGACCCAAAACCTATGGGATGCAGCAAAAGCGGTTCTAAGAGGGAAGTTTATAGCTATACAAGCCTACCTAAAGAAACAAGAAAAATCTCAAGTAAACAATCTAACCTTACACCTAAAGAAACTAGAGAAAGAAGAACAAACAAAACCCAAAGTTAGCAGAAGGAAAGAAATCATAAAGATCAGAGCAGAAATAAATGAAATAGAAACAAAGAAAACAATAGCAAAGATCAATAAAACTGAAAGTTGGTTCTTTGAGAAGATAAACAAAATTGATAAGCCATTAGCCAGACTCATCAAGAAAAAGAGGGAGAGGACTCAAATCAATAAAATCAGAAATGAAAAAGGAGAAGTTACAACAGACACCGCAGAAATACAAAGCATCCCAAGAGACTACTACAAGCAACTCTATGCCAATAAAATGGACAACCTGGAAGAAATGGACAAATTCTTAGAAAGGTATAACCTTCCAAGACTGAATCAGGAAGAAACAGAAAATATGAACAGACCAATCACAAGTAATGAAATTGAAACTGTGATTAAAAATCTTCCAACAAACAAAAGTCCAGGACCAGATGGCTTCACAGGTGAATTCTATCAAACATTTAGAGAAGAGCTAACACCCATCCTTCTCAAACTCTTCCAAAAAATTGTAGAGGAAGGAACACTCCCAAACTCATTCTATGAGGCCACCATCACCCTGATACCAAAACCAGACAAAGACACTACAAAAAAAGAAAATTACAGACCAATATCACTGATGAATATAGATGCAAAAATCCTCAACAAAATACTAGCAAACAGAATCCAACAACACATTAAAAGGATCATACACCATGATCAAGTGGGATTTATCCCAGGGATGCAAGGATTCTTCAATATACGCAAATCAATCAATGTGATACACCATATTAACAAACTGAAGAATAAAAACCATATGATCATCTCAATAGATGCAGAAAAAGCTTTTGACAAAATTCAACACCCATTTATGATAAAAACCCTGCAAAAAGTGGGCATAGAGGGAACCTACCTCAACATAATAAAGGCCATATATGACAAACCCACAGCAAACATCATTCTCAATGGTGAAAAACTGAAAGCATTTCCTCTAAGATCAGGAACAAGACAAGGATGTCCACTCTCACCACTATTATTCAACATAGTTCTGGAAGTCCTAGCCACGGCAATCAGAGAAGAAAAAGAAATAAAAGGAATACAAATTGGAAAAGAAGAAGTAAAACTGTCACTGTTTGCGGATGACATGATACTATACATAGAGAATCCTAAAACTGCCACCAGAAAACTGCTAGAGCTAATTAATGAATATGGTAAAGTTGCAGGATACAAAATTAATGCACAGAAATCTCTTGCATTCCTATACACTAATGATGAAAAATCTGAAAGAGAAATTATGGAAACACTCCCATTTACCATTGCAACAAAAAGGATAAAATACCTAGGAATAAACCTACCTAGGGAGACAAAAGACCTGTATGTAGAAAACTATAAGACACTGATGAAAGAAATTAAAGATGATACCAACAGATGGAGAGATATACCATGTTCTTGGATTGGAAGAATCAACATTGTGAAAATGAGTATACTACCCAAAGCAATCTACAGATTCAATGCAATCCCTATCAAATTACCAATGGCATTTTTTACGGAGCTAGAACAAATCGTCTTAAAATTTGTATGGAGACACAAAAGACCCCGAATAGCCAAAGCAGTCTTGAGGCAAAAAAATGGAGCTGGAGGAATCAGACTCCCTGACTTCAGACTATACTACAAAGCTACAGTAATCAAGACAATATGGTACTGGCACAAAAACAGAAACATAGATCAATGGAACAAGATAGAAAGCCCAGAGATTAACCCACGCACCTATGGTCAACTAATCTATGACAAAGGAGGCAAAGATATACAATGGAGAAAAGACAGTCTCTTCAATAAGTGGTGCTGGGAAAACTGGACAGCTACATGTAAAAGAATGAAATTAGAATACTCCCTAACACCATACACAAAAATAAACTCAAAATGGATTAGGGACCTAAATATAAGACTGGACACTATAAAACTCTTAGAGGAAAACATAGGAAGAACACTCTTTGACATAAATCACAGCAAGATCTTTTTTGATCCACCTCCTAGAGTAATGGAAATAAAAACAAAAATAAACAAGTGGGACCTAATAAAACTTCAAAGCTTTTGCACAGCAAAGGAAACCATAAACAAGACGAAAAGACAACCCTCAGAATGGGAGAAAATATTTGCAAATGAATCAACAGACAAAGGATTAATCTCCAAAATATATAAACAGCTCATTCAGCTCAATATCAAAGAAACAAACACTCCAATCCAAAAATGGGCAGAAGACCTAAATAGACATTTCTCCAAAGAAGACATACAGACGGCCACGAAGCACATGAAAAGATGCTCAACATCACTAATTATTAGAGAAATGCAAATCAAAACTACAATTAGGTATCACCTCACTCCTGTTAGAATGGGCATCATCAGAAAATCTACAAACAACAAATGCTGGAGAGGGTGTGGAGAAAAGGGAACCCGCTTGCACTGTTGGTAGGAATGTAAATTGATACAGCCACTATGGAGAACAATATGGAGGTTCCTTAAAAAACTAAAAATAGAATTACCATATGACCCAGCAATCCCACTACTGGGCATATACCCAGAGAAAACCGTAATTCAAAAAGACACATGCACCTGAATGTTCATTGCAGCACTATTTACAATAGCCAGGTCATGGAAGCAACCTAAATGCCCATCAACAGATGAATGGATAAAGAAGTTGTGGTACATATATACAATGGAATATTACTCAGCCATAAAAAGGAAGGAAATTGAGTCATTTGTTGAGACGTGGATGGATCTAGAGACTGTCATACAGAGTGAAGTAAGTCAGAAAGAGATAAACAAATATCGTATATTAATGCATGTATGTGGAACCTAGAAAAATGGTACAGATGAGCCAGTTTGCAGGGCAGAAGTTGAGACACAGATGTAGAGAATGGACATATGGACACCAAGGGGGGAAAACTGCGGTGAGGTGAGGATGGTGGTGTGCTGAATTGGGCGATTGGGATTGACAGGTATACACTGATGTGTATAAAATCGATGCCTAATAAGAACCTGCAGTATAAAAAAACAAACAAAACAACTAATACTAAACTTTCATTGGGTTATTTGTATGGAAATATGTTAATATAAATGTTTCAGACATTACATGAAATTTCTAAAAATCTTATATTTGTATTTGTATGGAAATATGTATGGAAATATGTTAATATAAATGTTTCAGACATTACATGAAATTTCTAAAAATCTTATATTTGTATTTGTATGGAAATATGTTAATATAAATGTTTCAGACATTACATGAAATTTCTAAAAATCTTATATGTTCTGGTATAATGTTATAAGTAATAATCCTAGTTATTACTTTAAAATGTATATCTCAGAAATAACTAATTTTCTTGTCAACTGCATTATTATGAACTTTCATCAAATCTTTAACCGTGGTCATTTTTAAGTCTTTTGTCATTTACAGACAGTTCTGGGTGTACTCTGATGATTTTGCAAATATGTTCCTATAAAAGGTTTTCATCTTCAAGAAATTCATGGAAAAGACTCTGACAAGTACAGGTTTCTGGTAACTGACTGTACTGCTGAACTGAATGAATAAGCATTTTCAGAACTCTAATGAAAAACTGATGAACTCATAAAAGTGCTAACAAAAGATCAAGATGAAAAAAAAAATTAATTACATGGGACTGAGTGAACTGATGAGGATGAGTATAATTTTTGTGACCTTCTGTCTGAATTAAAAAAAAAAAAAAATCCCACAAGGACTCAGAGGCAAAGAATATACAAATCAATTTTCACTGCAAAGTAAAGGAGCTGTTACAGTGGAGGATTACTGGACTGAATGTCAATATTATGACATAGTATGAGTGTGTTTCATGTTTGGTAATTGCAATCATTGTTGCTTTTGTTGTGGTCATCCATGTACAATGCTTGGTGTCAGTCTATTTATCTCTTGTAAAAATAAAATACAGTGTGTGTGTGTGAAAAAAAAAAAAGTTAGCTATGTCTGTGGGATGCACCCACTGATCACTAAAAACTTTATTAGAATTTTTTGAATGTGTACTATACTAAAGCCATATCTTTCAATGTTATCGAACAAACACTGAATTCAATAATATTCCACCCTTCTCCCACCACACCAATGATGTTATATAGAATTTTTTAAAATGCATCTGACAGTGTTTTTTTTTCTTCCATTGTTCATTATGGTATAATTTAAATACATTAAAATACACCTTTTCATTTTACAGGTCAATGAGTTTTAGCAAATGCATATCAGGAAACAGAATGGTTGCAGTACCCTTCAAAACTCCTCGCGGCCCTTTGTAGTCAGCTCCCCTCTATGCCCAATGCATGGCAACCACTTAACCTGTTTTCTGTTGCTAAAGTTTCTTTGTTTGTTTTTTGCCTTTGCAAGAACATCCTATAAATCTAATTCTACAATATACAAACTTTGACTCTTCATCACAGCACAACGCATCTGAGCTTTACTCATGCTGTTGCGTGTAACAATAATAGTTCATTTCTTTTTGTTGCTTAGATATATGCCACCATATGGATGTATGACAGTTTGTTTATTCATTCTTCAATCGCTTACTTGCCATCCATATGTTTTCTTTGGTAAAGTGTTCAAAATTTTTGTCCATTTATTATTATTTTTGTCTTATTGAGTTTTGAGTTTTCTTTATATATTCTAGATATAAATTCTTTCTCATATATGTGATTTGCAAATATTTCCTCCCAGTCCATGGCTTATTTTCCAGTCCCTTACGAGCAGAAAATTCTGATTATGATAAAGTCCAACTGATCATTTTTTCCCTTAAAAGCCTGACATCAATAATCCCCCAATCTTTGTTGTAGGACTGTGCATGTGTTATGACACTGTTCAGACAGGTAGTTTACAATTCTGTTTCAGTCTTCACTTTCTGCTTGCATAGAACCTCAAGGTCAATCAGAAGTGAGACGTTAGGATGTTCTCACTTCTTTCCTGGGAATATAAACCGTCTTGGCCATGGGCATTGTCCTAGCCAAGTGTGTGGCCTTCTAGATTCCCTGGAACATATTAGAGCTTTTTAAAGCTCTCAATGGACATCTCAATCCCAGAGTTTTCCTTTTACATTTTTTGGCAGCTTTTTGTTAGTCCCAAATGTTATGCAATAATAAGAGATTGCTGCTTTTTTTTTTTTTGGACAAATACACTCAGAGAAAAGATGTTTGTAGTGACTAATCTCTGAATTAGGTCAAATAAAGATAAGCATTATGAGGAAGATTTTCAGGTAAGTGCCAGACAGGCCAAGTAGTGACAATTCTCTGAATATGATGCTTTTAGGGTGCTCCAATCTTGTGCTGTTACCTCCAGCGGCTGGTAGGCTGCTGTTTTTCACCATGATGGAGAAGCCATTGGTTTTCAAGGTTATTTCAGAGCTGGGATGAGAGAATGGAAATATAATGTTTTTACCAAGATTCAACAGTTTTTCTTGAACAAAGATGTTTCTGATTGTTACAAGCTTTTGGTTATTTCCAGAGTTTTTGTAAAAGTTGATTTTGACCATTTTTTCCCCCAGTGTTCTCATTGTTTCTATGCAGCAGCATCATTTTGGAAGTTCTTGATCCGCCATTCCTGCTGCTGTCCCACATATGGCTTCTAGTTTCAGATCTCCGAAAAATGCTTTCGTATTTCAGCTTTTTCTAACTTTACTGACCTGAAGCCAGGACCACATCTCTTAACCTTAACATAAAGTTATATAACACTTGTAACAAGTAGATTTTCACATTGAAAAATCCCATATGTTTAACAGGAAGCCTTTGAGGATCTTTGGGTCCAAGCCATGCAGTGTCCTGTCATCTCTAACTTTGACTGATGGAATTTCTCTAGGTAGGTGATCCATGGTTCAAATGACTAAGGTTGGGGGCAAGCCTGGATATTTCAAACAAGGATATGTCTACACACTAGAACACTACACCCCTCCTTGCAATGTGACTAATGGAATTTGTAAAAGTCTGCACACAAGTAAGGAAAAATATACAAATAATTATTCAATGATAATATTTAAGTAAATACGAGGAAGAAAAATTACCCTGTGATCTCAATCATTGTGAAGGGTATTTTTCTTATTATCTATTGCTGCATAACAAAACACTAAACAAGTTAATGGCATAAAACAGAACTTTATTATGATCTCACCTCATTCCGTGGGTTAACTGAATTTAACTTGGTAGATATTGCTTGGGTCTCAAGTGTGATTACTGTCAGATTTTTACTGGAGCTACAGTCATTTAAAGGATTGGCTGGGCTGGACATCTATGACAGCTTAACCATATGGCTATCAGTTAATGCTGGCCTTCAATAACCTGTTATATGACTTTATCTTCTTCTCACAATATGGAAGCTTGGTTCCAAGAAGGAACATCAAAAGAGACCCAGGCAGAATCTTTTTTTTTTAATAAATTAATTTTTTTATTTTTGGCTACATCCGGTCTTGGTTGCTGTGCGTGGGCTTTCTCTAGTTGCAGAGATTGGGGGATGCTCTTCATTGCAGTGCAAAGGCTTCTCATTGCGGTGGCTTCTCTTTTTCTGGAGCACGGGCTCTAGGTGCGTGGGCTTCAGTAGTTGTGGTACATGGGCTCAGTAGTTGTGGCACACGGGCTTAGTTGCTCTGTGGCATGTGAGATCTTCCCGGACCAGGGCTCGAACCGATGTCCCCTGCATTGGCAGGCAGATTCCTAACCACTGAGACACCAGGGAAGCCCAACCCAAGCAGAATCTTTAAGGCTTCATAGGACGTAAACTTGTTAAGTTTCAGAACATCACCTTCACCATATTCTATTGGTCAGAGAAGTACTCAAGTTTTAAGACATGGAGGTCCACTATATAAATACCATAGTAAGAAATTCGAAGTTTATTCTGATTTAAATAGGCCATTGGAGAGTTTTGAAAAAGAAAGTGGTATTATCTTACTTCTCTTAAACAAAAGCACTCAAGGGTGGCCTTTTAAAGACTTATGTCTGAGTTTCTGGGTTGAGCAATAGGAAGAAAGGTAGTGTCATTTACTGAAATACAGAACCCTGGATGACCATCAGGATTTGGAGAGGTTGATATTAGAGGGAGTTAGCAAGTTCAATTTTGTTTAACTGTCCAAGTAGGATAAGAGTATAACATGAAGACAGAAAATGGAGATGTTGATGTATTTTAATGATATTTGTTGATCTACTCCAGTTTAAGCAGTACACATACTGTGAAGTACTGTGAAGTACATATAATTGTTTTTTTAAAGTAGAAGGATCTTGCAGTTGTTCAAGGATAACATTTGTAAGCAGTGCATTTTAGAAAAGTTAATACAAGCTTTACACAAAAAGAAGGTGTTGGAAACCAATGAGTGTAGAAACTTAGTGGTTCTGAAACCATCCAATCAAGACAATCAATGATTTCAGAAATGTTTCCATAAAAGAATGATTTGTTTAGCCAATGACTACTATCATGTTGATGTTTAGATTTGACTTTCACTGTTATGCTTTCTAGCTCATTTTCAGTTTTTCTCCCACACAGTTTATTGGCTATAGACCACAGGCAAGTTTTATAAACTCTCAGAGCTTTATCCCCATGTCTATAAAGGGGAATAATGATAACTAACTCGCTAAATTATTTGAAGATTTAATGATAATTATAATACTAATACAATGATATTATAAAACTAAAATCCTTATTTCAGCATGTGAAATCCAGAAATTTTTGAAAACTAAAAGTTTAGAAAGACATGTTTGGCATCAAAATCTGACATTAAATGATGATGGTCTCTGAAAAGAATATGTATATATGTTTATTCTGTAAATATCCCTACACATTCTATAGAAATATTAATATATTTAGTTATGGAGTTCTGCCCTAGTTTCAGCATTAAACTCACTATATATTGTATTTATGTAATATATTATGTGCAAGTATTAAATCATATGTAATATTTTTCTAAAATCTGAAGATTACTGGATCCTCAATCACATTGGGTCCAAGAATTTTCAATAAGAAATTGTGACCCTGTAATAATAATGTATCTTTTACTATTTTTGTTGTTTTCACTCTTCTTTCAACAGAAACAATAAGGAGGGTAATCTAAGTAACAGCAGTCATCTTGGTGGATGTGAATTTAAGCCAATCTTCACAAGGAGTTAGACCTCCTGACTCTTCCCAGACTGTGATACTTTTCAGACAACGACTCCCAAAAGCATGACAGGCAAGACAATGTGCATAGGTAACATTATGATCTAATAGCAACATTGATTTGACATGAAACAATGGGAGGAGCAAGGGTTTGGCAGAATTCAGAAGCTTTCTTAACATTCTGGATCAACTTGACTCTCTTTTAAGCCATACTCTTCCTTATACTTACTTGGTTTTTGTTGTGGTACAAATATCTCATTAAATTTTCCTTACCTGCCTCTAGGGTGGATCTAGCTGGACCACACGTGGTCTCAAGGTTAGTTATTATTTATCAAATTTGGGGCCTTATTTTCTGTCATTAAAATGCCTTAACACAAAATGGGGTTCTCAATGCCAAAACACCATGGGAGGATATATAAGCACTTGACTCTCTGTCATGAGCTATGCTAATTTTGTTCAACTTCCAACTATACTCTTGGTGCTCATCACTTTTGTGGTCACAAAAATAGAAATATTCTTTAGATCCTCCCTCCTGATATTGCTGTCTCTCCATAAATTCTTGATTTGTACACATTCCCCTGAACTCTGGTTTTACTTGTGATATTTCCCTCCTTAGTACTGGTACTATTTTTCTTTTGAAATTAAAAACCAGTGCAATAGTTATTATTGTTTTTACTGCAACTACTATTATTAATCAGATGACAAAACGTATGGAAGTCAAGACTTCTTTTTCCTTTGAGAAACATTGCCAAATACCCATGGAATACACTAAAAATAAATAAATTTTAAAATTTGATATTAATTAGATTCCTACTTTTAATAGTTTCTAATTAGGCTTCTCTGTAGTAAAACAAAGAATTTTTTAAAGTATGGGGGAAAAGCTTGTAATAGTTAAACATATTTATATGCTTAACTTTTTTTTTAATTGGGCAAATAATGATTTAATTACTGTTAGTAGTAGAACACAACAGTTCAACTCACAGAATGACAGCATTCTATATGCTCAAAAATTAAAAGTTTGTGAATTAAATTGTCAGCTTTTAGGAGGACAGATCCAAATATACCACAGATAGAGCCATTATACAGTATTTTACAATGAGATCTAACCATTAAAATCACTAACAATTACTGTCCCATGAACTAAATATCTTTTTAATGAAAATTTTAGTGCAATTGAGTTAAATATTTAAGGCTGATCCATTTATTACAAATAGAGCCAGAAAACAAAAAGCAAAAACAATGTTCCAGTAAGAGTATTGCGCTACATGTAGAGATGGGCAGGTAATTCAGTGCTCTCATATATCAGCTGGACATCTTAAAGATCTTGGGAATTAGTCTTTGTATATATAAAATCAGGATATAAAATTTCTAGTTCTGTGGTATCTAGTTAAAAGATCTTTATCAGGATAGATTTTTAAATATAACTCAAAAATATTAATATAATTTAAAACATTAATTCGGAACAATACTATTTCTTACTATAGATAATGCAAAATACTGATTTGGAAGGCAGAAATTAATAATACAGTATCTTAACTTATTTTGCCTTAAATTTATGAGTTTTGGAAATTAGTTTGCAAAACAATTTGCATTGTTTTATTTTTTATTTTTATTTCCCATGTTTATCACCCCGTACCATTTTCTTTTCTACTTAACTTATACTTTCTTTCTGACAAATGATTACTTATTCTTAGGGAACAATGACTTCTAAACAATAGTTTAAATATATTTTCTTTTGGAAAAAAATTATATGTATGTTTTGCCCATCAACAAATATTTATTTTAAGCCTTTATGAAGGTTTTTATATTTATCAAATGAGGGCTTTTTGTGACATCTGTTATTTAATAAGGTAGCCTAATTTCTTTATATTTACAAATAATTTATGATTAACTTCTAGGTATAATTAAACAATTACCACCAAATTTAACACCAACTCCTACAGGAAAAAGCAGTACAATAAATTTCAAATCAAACTACCTTTTACCATGAAATGATCCTCTGGGGTTTCAAAAAGTTGAAGGCTTGAAGCAAATATGTAGATTACTAAGAAGGAAGCCAGAAGTTCTTTAATCATGGGTTGTAGGACATCAAGACTGAAGACAGAAAAAAGAGGAAAAGCCTAACTATCCTCTGCATTTAAAAATATAAGCAAGGTTTTCACCACAAAAGGATAACTTAAAGCAAATTTTTAAATCTAATATTAATCAAACACAGAAGATTTAGTTTCATAGCAGAAAACATATTTTTATGGCAAATTCCAACTAGGATGGAATGTTAGAAATTCTCAGGCACACTAGCATCTGATTGCTTAATTTCCAATCTTGCAGAGCCGTCAGTGAAATTACATAAATCTTGTTACATCTCCAAAAAGGTGTTTTGAACAACTGTCATTAGTTATTACTTTATCTGTCTCAAAATATTTTTTCTTGATAACCAATTTCCAGGCATGTTTATCTTTACTGAAAAATAAGAAAGGATATTTTTTTCAACACAACTCATTGTGTATAATGTGATAGCTACAAGTTCATTTGGTACCACATTGCTATCAATAAAGTAAAGCAACGTTTTAGGTTTTTATTTATCTTTTATAAATCACTGGTTAAATACCACGGAAACTTTATAATCTGAAAAAGGTTTCAAAAAGTGAAAATCATTTTTGAAGGACATTTATGTTTTGAGATTCTTATATTTGGGGGATGTTTCCTTATGGTAGGATTTCACAAGTATTATGAAGTATCTTTTCCAAAGTGACTTCTATTATTTTTAAAGCTTTCTTTCCTGATAGGCCCAGTCAGAAGAATGCCAAAAAAATTATGTTGGAATTGCATCATATGAAGTATTTTTACTTCTTGATTTTTTTTTCCATTAGCCTATCAGCAATGTGAGCGCCAGTTTTAACTGATCTTTTAAGTATACAGTAAAATGGGGTACCTCCTTGGCAGTGAGCATCAAGATGGCTAAAATGGAAAGCTTAAGACCCATGTATGACTAGCAAGGTATTCTTTCTACATCAAATACAACTGTTTATACACTCTGTATAGGCAGTTTCTGGGACCACAAACATAATCATAATTTTGTTCTAGCAATTATCCATAATCATTTTAAAATTAACTTTAATTGAGCATTCACAGTGTACCAAGTATCATGCCACTAGTAAATCACATGTAATTTCATATACTTCTTAGAACCACCGTGAGGTAGAGCTTACCTACACACATTTAACAGAATTAAAAAAAAAAAAAAAGCTGTAAGCAAGGAAAATTGCTACATGACTTGCCAAAAATCATATAGATAAAAAGTGGCAGATCAAGAATCAGAGCCAGGGTTTGTATTCCATAGCCAAGTCTTCCAGGGATTCCCAAATAGATAAATGTTTCTGTTAGCATATATTGTTTATTGTTCATTAAATGTCAGACATGGTACGTATTCCAGAAGACAACACTGTGTATTAGTTTCATTTCAAATTCAATTCACTTGAGTGGCTTTCCTTCCTGAACTGCATAGAGATGTTCCAGATGCAAGAATAATATAACTAAATTTATTTCCATAAGTCATAAGAGGAAATGAATTTGTTTTAATAGTTAAGGTGGTACTTACAACAATCTATCTGAGAGCCACTGATGTAAAGACTAGCATCTGTTTGGAGGCATTTTCCAGTTATATCTTTTAGTAAATATAATCTGTAATACAAAGTATTTCATTTAGTTACAAGACCATTTCATACAGTTATTCATACTTATTTTTAAGAAAACAAAGACTTCTCTCATAGTATACGTGAAAATTTTTCATTAAAAACAGATTTTTATAAAATATGATCATTATTCAGATACAATGTTGTGCAATGTGCATGGTGCAAGATGCATTACTGACATCTGATACATTTTATGCAAACAACTTATAAGTAAAGGTGTTTCTAAAAGCGTAGGATTCCTTGAGCCCCCATAGTTATCCCTTTGGTTTCAAGCCTGAACATATAGATAAGAGTACTCCAGCAGAGGGAAACTCACACCCACACTGCTTTATGTATATATCATCTCAGTATAGGGACACCAGGTTTTCTCTATAACAAAGGGAGTTCCTAGCCCAGGAAGTAACACTGCAGAGCCTTCACTGCTCAACCAGGAGTGTTTCATAGAAATTTTAGTCATGTTATTGGAGAAACCCTCTCACTCTCCTCTGTCTTCTGTGATCTGGCTTAGTCTAGCAAAACCAGCTCATGTCAACTGCTCCAGAAAAGAGGGGATGAGCCCCCATGACCAGCAGGTTGTTTCTCGTATTGTAAAGGCAATTCTTTACAAAATATGTGTTCTTTAAATTGTAAATTTTTTTTTTAATTATTTATTTATTTATTTATTTATTTATTTATGGCTGTGTTGGGTCTTCGTTTCTGTGCGAGGGCTTTCTCTAGTTGTGGCAAGTGGGGCCCACTCTTCATCGCGGTGCGTGGGCCTCTCATTATCGCGGCCTCTCTTGTTGCGGAGCACAGGCTCCAGATGCGCAAGCTCAGTAATTGTGGCTCACGGGCCTAGTTGCTCCGCGGCATGTGGAATCTTCCCAGACCAGGGCTCGAACCCGTGTCCCCTGCATTGGCAGGCAGATTCTCAACCACTGTGCCACCAGGGAAGCCCCTAAATTGTAAATTTTTAAATTATCTTACGATAATATATTTTTCTCCTAATTTTGGCTTATAAATATACCCCAGGAAGAAATCCAGTAACAGAACAGATGGTTTATAAATGAGAGAGCACATAGTCACACTATGTGGAGACAGACTGTAAATAAACCAATCTATGGTTAATCAATATTAACATTTGTTGGGTCATAAACTCACGGATGTGTTAGCACTTTGAAAACCTCATTTACTTTCTGAGCCTAACACTAGCCTTAAGTACGAGATAATCAGACTTAACTAAACTTCATTCTATAAAAGATATCCTCAGTAGCAGTAACTCTTTGAGCGATAGATTCTGAGGAAAAATCTGTACAAGCTTAAACCAAAAGGAGAGACAAAATCTGATAGAAAAATATTAGGATGTGACATATATTATAGGTAGAAATATTTACAAGAAAGTGACTTGGAATATAGGAGTTGGAATTAATTGAATTCATGGAATTACTCATGTCTAGTGATTGATGTTAGCAATGCTGGACCTAAGCTGGGATTTTGGCTGGAGCACTTATTTGTGGCCTTTCCATGTGACCTGGGCTTCTTAAGAGCATTGAGTGCCTCAGGACTGTTGGATTACTAACATGAGGGCTGCAGATTTTAAGTATTCTAATGAAAGAGATGGAAGCTGACTTGTCTTTATGACCTACCAAGCCTAAGTTTCCAAAGAGGAAACAAGTGAGAGTATCCCAACAAACAAGTGAAAAACTCAATCATTTTTACTGATCTAGCCTCAGAAGTTAACCAGAATCAAGTCTGTCATATTCTTTCCAATACAAACAAATCAAAAAGGGAGAAGTCATGACCACATCTGAAAATGAGAGAAGAATCAAAGAATCTAAGGATATGTTTAAGCATTGTCCCAAAAGCCAGAAACAAAGCCTCTACAGCTTTGTGGTGATCCAACAATAATTTCACTGCCTATACACTACCAAATATAAAATCAATAGCTAGTGGGAAGCAGCCACATAGCACAGGGATATCAGCTCATTGCTTTGTGACCACCCAGAGGGGTGGGATAGGGAGGGTGGAAGGGAGGGAGAAGCAAGAGGGAAAAGATATGTGTATATATGTATATGTATAGCTGATTCACTTTGTTATAAAGCAGAAACTAACACACCATTGTAAAGCAATTATACTCTAATAAAGATGTTAAAAAATAATAATAATTTCACTGCCTACTACTAAAATATCTCAACATGTTTCACAAAAAAGAACAAATTGTGGAGTTTATCATCTATAATGTCCAGTATACAATAAAAATAACTATACACTTAAACAAACATAAAAGTGAACCACAGATGACAGAAAAAAAAAAAGCCTTTTTGAAGTTAGCATAAATTAACTATAAAATAACTATTAAAATATGTTTAAGAACCTATAGGAAAAGATAGATATAATAAACGAATATACGAGGAAGATTAGGAAGTAAATCAAAACTCTGAAAAACAGATGAAAATGGTAAAACTAGACTGAAAAATGCAATAATGATATAAAAACCCATTTGATGATCTAAAGAGCAAATTATACAACATAGAGAGACTAGTCAACTTTAAGACACTACAGTAGAAAATATTCAAATGGAAGCACACTGAGAACAAAGATTTTAAAAAATGAAAAGTATCACATGGCCTAACATACATAAATTTAGTGTTCAGAAGATGAAGAAAGAAACAATTAATAAATTTTGAAAACACAATTGTCGTGAATTTTTCAAATTTGATTAAAAATATCAACTTACAGATTCAAGTACCACGATAAAAACCAAATAGAATGATTTTAAAAAGAAACCGAACTTAGGCATTTCAGAGTCAAATTGCTGAAAACCAAAGATAAAGATAGTATCTTAAAAGCAATTCATGGAGAAAAAAAGTAAAAACCATAAGAATGATAGCTGATTTTCAATGAAACAATGGAGGCCTATTATTGAACACACTTTTTCAGTTCCCATAACCTTCATTCATTGGGATAAATTACTCATACAATCCTTTTTTTTTATTCTAATATTTTGGGAGCAGATAACCTAGATCTCTCCTAATGTTAAAGTTTACGAAACAGTAGTTATCTAGGAGCTCATAAAGGAGTTACCTAAATGTAATCTCCTTTATTCCTACATCACTTTCTCTTTCTTACTGCCCTGAATAGTTCATTGTAATAATCGTGAATTGGATTGAACCTAAACCCTGGAAACATCATGTAAAATTGCAAATATGAAAGTACATGTTACCTGGGAAGATGCATAAGACTCTCATGTTACTTTTGTTTTGGTTTTTTTCAGGAATACATTATGATTAATTCGTTTATAAGATCTGCTAACTATTGACAGGAAAGTCACAGAGCACCTGACTGTATTTGGATGACATTCACAAAAGGACAAATTTAATAGATGAGGTTTATTTGTTCTCAAAAGCTCTGGAGAGACAGTATGGTGCACTGACAGAGATAGGGAAGGGGGCTGGATGCCAAGATACCTGAGGGAATTACAGTGATGGCACTGGAGAACACACAGAGGACCATTGTTGTCCACCCTAAAATGTCACTTGATGGCTGCCCAAACTACCCCTTAGACATCACAATTCAATCTATGGATACTTAGCTTGAAAAGAAAACAAATATGTCTCATCGTAGAGATTTAGCAATCTTTTCAGGCAAGGAATGTGACAAATGAATTAAGGCATTTCAAAACAACAACAAAACACACACAGGTACACAAATATGTCCCTTCTTTAAAGGAATTTTCTTATTCCTTTTGCTTTCCCCTTTCTTCTCCTACTGTTTAAATAATATCAGTGCAGGAAATAAGGGCTGGCATAGAGAAAGGCTAGAAAGAGAAGAGAAGAGGTAGGGTGTCTGATGAGACGGAGGGTTTTCAAATAGTGCTTCCTGTATTTGTCCCACTGCAACAATAATTCTGTGAAGTCTAAATCAGTTTCTAATCACTCACGAATATTCCACGAAGCTGTCTGAATGTTATTTTAGTCAAAAATACCAAATATTTTCAGAAAAGACATGTTGACAGAAGGCAGACACATAAGCACAGCATAACTCTTGCATATAGCTAGACCCTATAACGGGGGTCATGCCTCTGTTGCTGTCGCTGTCAAAACAGGGGCATCTCTCAACAGCTGTGGAAATAGCTCTTGCTTCTTCAAGGCTTTTCTACTTAAAACCTACATTATCATTCAGGAAGATTGTACACAAACAATAGTATTCTTTCATTTAATGGGATAATTTACACTTAACAAGATCTGATATTTTTAATATTATGCTCAGTATCAGCAAGGCCAGAGTTTCATCTAAAAGAAAGAAAAGAAGCTGCACTATGGTGAACTTGAATACTATTTCTGCCTCTAGCTTTACAGTCAAAGACTCTGCAGTCTACCCCTCAGCTCTGATTTAATACTCTTTTACTTGGGTAGAACTCACACTGAGTTGGATTCCAGTGCTATGGTCACAGCTCCATTTCCCCTACAGGTGCTGTCTGTAGATCTTAAAATCATCCAGAAGGTAAATAACAAAATTTTTAATTGTCCAATCTTTGTAACTCTACTGGGCAACACATATTATGGCTCTGTTCAATAGCACCCTTTTATGGTTTTTGCTCTAGTGAAGCCTTTGGTTTCAATAATAGCAATCTACTTAACATTATGTTATGGGTAAATTTGTTATTTGGAAATGGATGACAAGGACAGGCAATGAAACTGGTCCTGAGAACTAGGGAGCTATTGTGATCCAAGGCAGCATCCAATGCTTACATAGGTTCAGATAATTAAAAAGATTCACAGACTCTATGGAACATATTCAAGTGAGACTTTAATAAAGATAAAGGATATGATAGAGCAGGTCAAAGAAAAGACAGGCAAACATCAGCGGCCGAGGGCCTTCTAGGAGAGACTTCCTAAGGTTTTAGTCACATAAGATGTAATTTTTCTCTGGATCATGAAACAGCAGGTTATGCTCAAGGAATCTTGGTTTCAGTGAGTGATCAGGTAAAAGTTTTCTAGCAGAACCTTTAATACCCCACTGGTCACATAGTCAAGTCAGGTTTTACAACCAGTTAAATGGTAGGAAAGCAATCAATCTAAACATTGTTAAGTAATGTAGACAGCTAGTTTGAGTATCTCTAGGAGATTTTTGAACTTTAAATAGTATAATAAAAAATCACTTCTTAGCCCTACTTGCTCTTGTGTTGGTCCAGGGTGAATACTAGTCTTTCAGGCAAGTCCAGAGACAAATACAAAGCCATTATGATACAATTAAAAAATAACTTTGTTTCACACGCAACTACTTTCTTCTTTTTTCTCATCCTAGAGCAGCATTTTTTCTTTCACCCTTCTTTAAATCTTCTCTATCTTAGCATCCTCTGCTTGGACACGGCCTAGTAATTTTACCAGCACTAACACTAAATTACTTTACTGGTCGAGTGCCCATTATCAACATGGACTTCATCTATGAAATCCCCATTTATTGTTTGTTGACTAGAAAATGTATTGCTTCCAGTTGAGATAGGTATCCGTTGACAGTCTAATCTAGCTGTAAGTGAATGGGTCTATATAACAGCAATGCAAACATATTTCAGAGAAAGTTATGAAAATGTGCAGGCTTCCTTCCAAATTGCTATTATCATCTTAGTAATCCGAAATAGTTGTTTACAAACTGCTTTGAAGGGTTGCGGATGGAAATCAGTGGCCAAAACAAAATGATTAGTGATGTAAATCAGCTGAGCTCTGGGATACTGAACTCAATTTCAGTCAGAGAACTCACTCATTTTATGTATTTTAAATTAAAAAAAAAGACTCTTTTGCAAAAAAGTAAATTCCACTGCTTGAAGTTGGAATATAACTTCAATCCCTCCTGGACAATATATAAATCCTTTTGATAGATTAAAGAAAAAATTTAAAATTACATGCTCTATTCATTAGAAATTTCTAACTTTGACCTTAGAAATCAACTCCTTAATTACTCAAAAATACTAAAGTCAATATACCTGTTTCTGCAGTTTACCCAGGTAGACAAATAACATTACTCATTATAGTCAATAAAATGTATCTGTATTTCTTTGTTATCAAAATGTACATACTTAAGTTTACCTAAATGAGGTTAACACGAGAAAAGTAAAAAAATGGTTATTTATTGAGACAAAACTCTCTCCCATTTAAAAATAATAATGAAAAATATTATTTTTGAACCCATCCTCAACTCCTCTTAAGAAAAGAAGAAAAATGTTATTTCAAGACCCTAAGGTTTTATTCTATTTTTACATAACAAAAGAAACATACATTATATACAAAAAGTCAAATAAAATTAAAAGAAGAAGTCCCCCATGGAATTCCAATAAAAGATAATTTGATTATCCAATATAGCTAACTCATAAATGGGAAGGGGGAAATTAAGGTAAGAAGATAGAAAAAATTTGATGAAAATATCATCTCAATGTGAAAGGAAAATAAAAATGGAGCTGGTATTGCTAAGACAGCTCCTGAAAATGGACCTGGGAGGCCACTGAGCAAGTGTGACTTATACATGTCTCGGCCTGGATAGAATCTGATCTTTTGACCACTTACTGTCTGAACAAAGGCACCGATAACATCTGCCCAATGTTCCAGAAATTCAAGATACTTATCAGACCCCTACACTTAACCCTTAACCTAAAACAACTCATGACAGCCTATCTACTTATTGAACCCTTACCCTAAATAACTGGTGACAGCCTATCCCTTAAGGACAATATTTCCTTTCTTGTATCAGAGTACATCCTCACGACTTTTGTCTTTATAACCTCCTGACTCTTTTTCTTCCCCCATCATTCATTTGGTTTTACCTGAATCTGTGTCTCCCAAATTGCAATTCTCAGACCCCAGATAAAGTCTTTTCTTATTTACAGCCTTCTGTATTTTTTTTTTTTTTTGGTTTACATCAGGTAACTGAGAAAACATTTATATAATCTTCTATTATTTTTGAGAATTTACAAAATATTTAGTACCCCATGGTCACATTGATATAAACTTAAAAACAGGCAAATTAATCCAAAGTGTTAGAAGTCATAATAGTGGTTACCTTTGGGAAAGAATGGGGTAGTAATGAGAGGATGAATAGGATGAATTTTGAGATAATTGTAATATTCTGGTTTTTTTCTGGGTTGTAGCTACATCGGTATGTTTACTTTGGAACTTCATATAACAATATGCTAATGATATTTCCAACTTCTCTGGATTATATGCTATTTAAAAAAAAAAAAAAAGTTTGTTTAAAAAAACCCAAAAGGTTGAGGTTAAGGCAGGAGAAAATAGAAGTTTTCACAAAGTCCATAGAAGGAGAGTTCTAGGAAGCAGAGAGTGATCAGTAGCTTCAGACCCAAGTCCATGCACAATAAGGCAGCATCCAAAGTAATCACCTCTGTATTCCTAGGACATGGCTCAAAAACTGTCAGCAAGCATACACTGAATGAATATTTGTTTAAGGACTGAGTTAACGGGTGGACATCAAATGCCATAGAGCACTATTAAGACTAGGAAGCAATAACAAAATTTTACAAAAAGGGTATTAAAACAAAAAAATAGAGAAGGTTTTTAGGGAAGTGATGGTTTGTGATTTAAAACTTGAAAAGCAAGTGAAGAATTAGACATTGGGAGCCAAAACTATTTTCAAGAATCTTGCCTATGAGGACAAAGAATGCCACCTGCCATTTCAGTAAAAAAAGGATGTTGTGGCCATAAAGCCATCAGCCTCTGCAGCTCCCTCCCCACCCCTTAGGATGGTGCACCCTGAGGGGACCTGCAGAAAAACAGAATACCGGCCCTAGATAATTAAGGTGCATATCAAAAGAATAATTTCAATAAGCCCAGACTCTTGCATCTTCCCAAACATAGAAAAGTGCTAAATTCATCAACTTGAGATGTCTGGGTTTTTTTAATTATTAGCAGTAATCCTTTGATGTTCAACTATATGTTTTTTGTTTTGTTTTGTTTTTTTCTCAGCAAAACTCCTGTATATCCTTGCTCCTCCCTTTACTCTTTGGAACAGTCCCTGAGAGCTATCTGAGAGGCTGTATGTGGGGCTTAAGTCCTCAAATGAAACATAATTCTCAGCTTTTAGGCTGTGCATTTTTTTCAGTCAACACCTATGAAGAGTGGAGTAAAATAATAAAGTTACTGGAAGCAAGCACAATGGAGATACTACAATGAAATATTTTAAAGTTACAATTGTTAAGCTACAAGAGTAATGGCTATGATTTATTCAGTGGCCACCATGTTATATCAACATAGCCACCATCTCACTTATCCTCTGCAAAATTTGAAGAAGCTGATGATATTATCTGCTGTAGACTGAATGTTTGTGTCCCCCCCACCAAATTCATATTTTGCAGTCCTAATACTCCATGGGGTATTATTTGGAGGTGGGGTTTTGGGAGATGGTTAGCTCATGAGGGTGGAGTCCCCATGAATGGGATTAGTGCCCTTATAAAAGAGACCCCAGAGAAAGTCCTCATCTTTCTGCCATGTGAAGCAAGGAAAAGACAATAGTTTATGAATCATAAATTTGACCCTCACTAGGCAACAAATCTGTCTGCATCTTGATCTTGGATTTCCCAGCCTCCAAAATTCTGAGAAATAAACTTCTGTTATTTTCTGTTATTTATAAGCCACCTAGTCTATGGTATTTGGATATAGCAGGCTGAATGAACTAAGTAAGACATTATTCCAATAAGAAAGAAAGAAAGAGACAGAAACTCAGAGCAGCTATCTAACTGTTCATAGATCCTCAGCTATTGCATGGAAATACAAATGCCTCATATAGAATCTGGCACACAGGACATGCTCAACAAATATTTGCTAAATTCTACGTTAAAAGAATAAATACAAAAGAGAGAAAAAGAGAAGTAAAAGAAGGAAACTACGACTCTTTGAATATGAAGTCCATACTCTTTTTTTCTATGCCATGCTTGTGGCATATTTAGATTTTCTGTATAAGGGATAGGAAATCCTTGAATCTTCAATCACATATGTTTAAAAAAATTCTAAAATACCATTGCCCCCTAAATCATGTTACCATCCAAAATGTGCTAATGTATGCTATAGAGGTGAAAAGTCTCTTTTCCTCATAGTTTCCTTGTAACATCACTTAATCTACAGGCTAAATCTCCCACTGTAAGCTTCAACTAATATACACAGGACTCATTCTCTCACCCTGAGTTCCACAGTAGAACAACTAGAGTTTAGATTTATAATAAGATAAACAGCTTTGTGAAAAGATAGAAGCTGGGATTATGCTGAGCTCAGTATTACTCATTAAATATTATAACGAGCATATGCTGTGTCTAACAAAGAGCGTAAGATAAGAAATAATCAGTTTCAGTTCCTATGTAGTATTTACCCCCTTTCATCTTCTATAATTCATAAAGCTACTTGATAGCATTTTGGAGCTTATAGTCTTTTAAAATTATAACTGCTGTATAGTTTAATTGCAAATAACTATGCTGTCTCATTTAAATTCTCATTACTTTGACATTTTCTAAACCTAGGGAATCCTTTGAGATTATCTTAGTTTGCCAGAAAATTATCAGACATAGTCTTGATCCATTTTGAAAGTTTGAGAATTATTACTTTTGAGAGTCTCTTTTTTGTTCAGTTAAATTGCTGATGCTGAAAACATTCAGCTATCCATTTTTATCTGTTTCTTTAACATTTTCTAACATTGATCTTAGCATTGTAACTTGGATCCAAAGAACTCTCTGAACACTAGATTAAATATTTCTCTGAGAGAGTGAGAGTGAGCGAGAGAGAGAGATAGAGAGACCCATTGTACTCAAATAGCAGAAAAATGGTTAAAAATCTCAATTTAAACTAAGGCATGTTGTTTAATAATATTTGCCTTTCTAGACCCTAGCATTACTTATGTTCTAATACTTATCTTAATCTTCATTATTAGTGGACAAAAGAATTGAAACAAAATGGTTCCAAGATGTCAACATGAGGGGGAGGAGAGTTCGTATGATTAGGAGCAAGAATGCTATATTTTTAGCTTTTATTTCTTAAAATGCAGCTCCAAACACTTATTTTCAGCTATCCACTTATTTTGATAAAAGCAGGTAAGCAATCCTTTTACCTGTTACACAGTAATTAATGTGGAGTTTCATTTACATTTTACATCTTTGTGTCATTTGCAATTGGGTAATAAGAAGACCCTGTATCACAGAAACTCATGCTGATACTTATATTTGTCCACATATGACACTGCCATGGATGGAATACTGCAAGATGATGATGAAGTTAAATTTTTGCCTGGAGTGGAACAAACACTGTTAAACATCGTGAAGTAGCCCCTTAAGGCTTTTCATAAGTGAAATATATTTATTTCAATTGGTCTGGTTTGCAAATTTCAAATATACAACATTGAAATGGGCAGCCTAAAATTTCTATCACATTTTGGAGCACAAGTCCTAAGTTAAAATTACATGTATCTATTAAGTAAGGAACCAAGCTTCCCTATTGAGTGTTAGATTCTCAGCATGACTTGCAAAGCATCCAGACACATGTAAAACCATAATTTGAAAATCATGAAGAGCAAAAATTCTGCAAAACCCTGAGAATATTGAAATTCCAATAATATATTTCTCAAGGTTAATATAATTTGATATCAAACTAGACAAACATAGGAGGATAAATAAATGCTCAGATTAATTTTATTTATAAATATAGAGACAAAACTCTTAAGGGCCATAGTTAGTCAACTCCAAATGTGCATTTTAAATACATATATTTACATATATATATATATATATATATATATATGACTAAGGCTTGTTTATCCCTCAAATGTAAGACTGGTTAGTATGCAAAAGTTTATTATTATAATGCACTAAATTATTTGACTAAAGAAGTAAAGCAATATAAGTTAAATAAATTCAGAAAAGCACTGCCTAAAATTTCATATTTACTTTTAACAAAACTTCTAGTAAAACAAAAATTTAAGAGAATTTACATAATATATGAAGATTAGCTAGTAAAAACTATAGTACACATCAATTTTCAGTGGAAAGAATATTTAGAAACAGTTTCTTTGAGATAAAGAACAAGACAAGGATACCCATCATCTATACTATTGTTTAGTATATTACATAAGAGATGGTCAAAACAATAAGGAAAAAAAAGAAAAAGAACAATAAGAAAAAAAGGAAAATGGTAATAATATTTACCATTTGGAAAGGGGGATATAATGGTGTAGTTATTCCAAGATGACATGGTACTCCCAAAAACCAAAAACCTAGTAAAACTGTTCAGAAATTTCAACAACATTGTAAAATGCAAAATTAATAAATTGAGGAAATTCCTCTACACCATCAAAAATCATTCAGAAAATGTAATGGAAAAGATTTACATTTCACAAGAGCAACAAAAACTTTAAATACCCAGGAATCAACTTAATCAAATATACAACTATAATTATGGGGAAAGGTCGTAAATTCCATAAATATGTGAAGAATATTCACAATAAATGGAGACATGCCAAATTAATGAAGTGGAAAACTTAAGAATATAAAGATATTAATTTTCCCCAATGGAATTTCAATTAAATTTTAGCAGGTTTTGGTGGTAGTGGGGAACTAATTCCTAAAAATATGGAACAAACACATTTTTACAAAGAACAAGGGACTTGTGAGAAGGAAGAGCAAAACCAGATCCAGCTGAACAAGCAGTACATATTGAAAATCCCAGTAATTAAAACTTGTGACCAAACATTTGGAAATTAAACAGAGCAGCTAGTTCTATTCTATGAGCACCTATACTTCACTTACTGGTAACAATTATACATCATGAGGTGGAGATTTTTTTTTTTTTCCAAATGAGGTGGTTCAGCTCTCTCAATAATCCAGTGAACTATCCAATATTTTTATAAAATCCTTTTCTGCTCAACTCAGCCTGAGGCAGCTTGCATTGTTTAAAATTAAGAATCCTGATTAACAAAATAACTAGCAATGAATTATACGAATTGGCAAGAAAGAGACAAACAGTTCATTAATAAAATAAAATTGTGGAAATAGCTATTAAGCTTTAAATTTTGTACGGCAAGTTCATTTCTGCCTGTCACTTTCCAGTGTTACCAATGTTAGCCTGGGCTATATATTCTACATCTTTCTCCAAGCCTAAAAATATATATGTAGAAAACATATGGGTTTTATTTACAAAGTGTCATCATACAATTAATATATCTCTGGAATTTTATTTTTTACTTTGGAATCAAATAACAAACAGCCTCAAATTCAAGTGTTGTATATTTCACATCCTTTTCTGTCAGCTCTGCAGTAATTCATAGTATGGCTGTATCAAGATGAATTCAATTTTCCTTTCTCCCCTTGTGGATACTGAAGCTGTATCCTGTGTTTGTTTTTTTCCTTTTTCTTTTTTTTTTTTTTTGGAGTTGGGGAGGCAGAAAAATTAGTGCTGCCATAAACATTCTGGCAGATACTTGGAGCCTTTCTAGAGCATATGTCTTCAGAAATGTACTTACTGCATCATGCCAATCAATGAGACAAAACAAAACATAAAAATTTGTAGTCTCCTTCCACCCTTTTACTAACTGGTATGACTACATACACATTTTTTTTAAGAAGAGAAATATAAGATACATTTTATTCTTAATAAAAGAAATACGATCCATTTTTTAACCTGCATCAATTTTTAATTGTTTAATGTGCAAGAAAGTTGTACATTAGTAAGAATAATTATTATTGCCCAACGCTGGATTTTTCCACCAGGATTCACTAATTCACACTTTACAGCCATCACATGCAGAAAGCAACCCTGCTTTACTATTGAAACCTCACTAGTCAGCAAATAGGAGTTGAAAACTCCAGCATCTGCAAGGGAATTTGCACTCTGTCTTTGCTAAATGTTGTAAAAAACTTCCACTTACACGTTTCAAACAGCTTTTGTGCCATAAACAGTTATCAAAGATTTATCCAGAATGTATTCAGCCTCATAGGTCTATACATTCAATTGAGGTTTAAGGAAACTCCAGCCCTTCTGCATGATGTTCTCCCTCCAAAGTCTCCAATTATTGTGCACAGTTCCCCAGGCATACCTCTTATATGCTCAGTTTTTCATTATCATAGAGTGTCTTCTTTGTTTTTAGTTTGTTTTTCTCTTCCAGCTTCACTTCCATCTTGTCAAATCCTGAAGGCAGTGGTGCTTAAGACGGGCTCACTATAACCAACGCGGTTGATGATGTTTCAGAATTGAACACCACCACCCATGCCGGTGGTGTTGCCTCCTGATACTCCCAAAGCCCTCAGTTCTCCAAGAAGAGACCAGAACTATGGTGGGATGGCTCTGTCCCTAAGCTTATGTCCTGCTTTGTCCTCTGAGCCTTGAATTAGTGCTTTTGGTACTCTAATTCTATGAAAACTTTCAAGAAATTGGCTCCATCAGTTATCTGTCCTAACCTCTTTCTTTAGGGTGAACACAAATTCAACGAGGCTAGTGAAGGGAATTTAGTCTGCCCTAGCAATTGGTTTTTCAGGTGTATGTGGAAGTAATAAAAATATTCCCTTCTCTTTCAGTCCCAGTTATAGCACAACTTTGTACTTATCAAAAATATGTTTAGATGTATTAGTTTTATTCCCTCAAAGCACCGTAGTACATTAAAGTTTTTATTGAAATAATAACTTTATTTTTTGGTTGGTTGATTGGATGTTTGGTTATTTTACTAAAAGTAAAAGATCTCTCAACTATTTGGCGGTGGAGATGTTGAGAGTGAAGTCTTAATGGCTGTAATTTCCTAACTGCACTTGACCATCTACTTTATAATAATTATAACACTAAATCATATGGGTATAAGCACTTATGGGTTATAAGTTTTAGGAAACATTCTCAGGCTTATTTTTATATGAGATATTCTGTGAAGTAATATTTTTCAACTAAAAATTATCAGAAATGTACTGTTCAGTTATAAGCCAACTTTCAATTTCATAGACTATTTCATTCTGAGAACACAAATGCAGTCAATGAAAAATGGTAAATATAAAGAGATGCAAAGCAGAAATGTGCCATTTGACAAATTAAATATGAATAATTTATTTACCCATCTGACTTGCTAACTACAAGCCTGAATAATTTAAAAAAAATATTCAGACTGAACACAGAATTTTCACCAAGTCTCTTTTAAAAAACTGCCATTGGCAAAGAGAAAAGGAAGAAGGAAGGAACAGAAGAAAAAGAGAAAGGGAAGGAGAGGCTACTGAGAAGAAGAAGAAAATAACCAATATCAACAGTATCTGCAACACCTTATGGTTGTCTTCTTTCTTTGTATTTCATTGTTCAGCTATTTCTTTCCTGTTTTAACTTTGGTTTAGTTTATCATTTTAATTTTAATCTGATTTCTATGTTTCTACCTAGTTCAACTATAAAATCTTATGTCATGAAAAGTTGAATTTTTCAGGTAGTTTGTTTCTAATTACCTATTAGAACTAGTAACTAATTACTTCAGAGTTTAAAATACCCCTTCAAGGTTATATCTTCTTGCTTTAATACTTATGTGATAGTAATTATTCATTTCACATCTTCTTCCTAGTCATTACCTTCATTATTTGTACCTGGGATAAATAAAATATAAATATCAGTTGCACAATACCTCTGATCATTTTTTTTTTAATTTTAGCCTACTCAGAATGGTGTTAACAAGCTAAATTCCTTGATATATATAATTGCTGACTGAAATGGAGCTTGCTGTCCATTCTATTCTTTCTTCATGATTATGAGACTCTATGTGTGTGTATATAATATTATGTGAAACATACACCACATAATATATAATACATGCATTATATTTTATATATTTTATATAATATATATATTTTACAGAAAGAGAAAATATTTTTCCTAAATTTCACAAATATAAGCCCAGTTAAACTTTTTTTGAGTAAGGCTTAGAAGTCATTGCCCCTCTAAACTCTTCCCTTATTTGTGTTTTCTTAAAATTAAAATGCTCTCATAAAAGCTGCACTTTCCTTTATAGCATTTGTCATAATAATGAAATAACTATATGTAATATATTGGTTATGGCTCTTTGTTTTTAAGAGACAGAAACCCAGGTCAAATATTTTACGAACCGAGGGATTTCACTGATACATGTCACTGAGAAGTCCAAAGTGGCACTGTTTCAAATGATTAGATTCAGAAGCTTAAATAATGTTCTCTCTCTCCTACAAAAGGACAAATCATTTCTTCATCTCTCTTCATCTCTGAGCTTTACTTTCCCAAATTCATTCTTTCCCACTAAATACAGACTTTCTTCACAAAATAAGGAGCATTTCTACTTATTCTCAAAATCTCAATAGCAGAGGTTCATGGACTGTAGTTCAGCTGAAATTCAGTAATTCAACTCCAAATGTCTTTCAGCCATATATGCCTTGGTTAAGGTTCAAACTCCAAAGATAAATTGC
Organism: Balaenoptera physalus; assembly: GCF_965194825.1. NCBI lineage: Eukaryota > Metazoa > Chordata > Mammalia > Artiodactyla > Balaenopteridae > Balaenoptera > Balaenoptera physalus. Next base: position 64,565,403 of record NC_138893.1, on the reverse strand, counting down.
CCAAACTTGAGCCAATGATCATTTGGACAATTTGAATATAAGGGAAGTAGTTTCCCAAAGAAAAAAGAAAAAATAGATGTGCTGTTAGGAAAAGATGGGAGACATATGGTAATAACAAAAAGAAGAGCAGAACTTTAACCTAGCACAGTTGAGCTTAAGCCCATGGAAGTGGTGTTCTTGGTGTAACATATTTTTGTATTCATCTGTATTCATGGATGAATATCTATATCTTAACATGGTGCCTGACATATAGTAGATGCTCAAAAATATTTGTTGAATGACTACAGTTGAATACATGACGTACCTCAACCATATCTTACCACTGATAAAATACTTTCCTTACTTTCTTTTGAAACTGTATTAATTTGGACTTCAGTGACAATTTCCCTTTTGTGTCTCTCTACTAGAAAAGCATACCATATTTTATGCCATCAGTGCAAAACATCAAATCAGGAGGCATTCTAATTTTCCATCATTATGTTTGCCAAATTACAAATGAGTATTACAAAACAAGAATGGAGATATATCTATTTAATTTATTTTTTAATGCAATATTTATTTCTGTCTTACACACCTACATTAATAGATTACATCAATAGAGCATATCTTCTCCACAACCTAATCCTAAGACATTCTTCCCACACATGCCCAGTTTTCTACCTTATTCATTTTTTTTTTAATCCAGATGAAAATCCACTCCTTTTATGAAACTACTGAAATCACTCTCAGTTATTTGTTCCCTCCATTTTGTTCCATTAGCACTTGCATGTTCTTATTTAAACACTCTGTGGTACAAAACTACCTACTTTCCCTCTCAAAGGTATTATCTTTTGGGTAGCAACCTATTTTAATTTAATTCAATAACCATGAATTCTTCAGCCCCTACTATATGCCTGGCTCTAAGTTGTGTCAATATGAAGATGCATAATCTTTCACCAGGAGGAGATCATAGGCTGCAAATGAATGTGGTAACTATTCACATGCTCTACATCTTGATTGCTGTTAATGATATTTCAAAGCAGCATTTAAAAATTCCCCCATATTATCAGCTCTTCCATGCTATAGTCCGTTTCTCTTATATTTTACTAATTAATATAAACTCCCTTGTGGCTATATGCCAGAGAACAATTGGATTTTCAGACACATAACCTCCAATGGGATGTCAGAGAGCATAACTCACAAAAGCATTAGTAAATTTATAGGTAAATCACTCTTTTGAAAAGCAAATATATCTTTAAACACTCATTACTACACTCTAAGCCTAGGTTATTATAATACCCTGACTTAAATCGTTCCTCCTCTGATGCATTTTATACTATATTTGTTAGCTCAGTATTAAATTCTGCTATTGTCATTCCTTTCTTATATTCAAACACTTTTGTTCAAGACTTTCCTCCCTTCTGAGATGCTATCCTTCTTTAACTCACTTCTTTAAGTTAAGCTCCTTTCCTTCCCTTGAAGATGTCATCTGTGGGGCTGCCCTTCTTCTGAGCTCCTGTGGCATACACATCCTCTTCAACACTTGGTGGCACATAACATATTTTCTCATGTATTGTTATTTGTTCATATACTGGATTAAACATATATTAAAAGGTAAAATTGTAATTGTGTAATTACGATTGTTTTCTCCTTAAGTTCCAAAGTTATTAGCACTGTACCTTCCACAAATAATGTATAATAATGTATTCAAGAAAAATTTGGTGCTATCATTAAAAATGATATGAACAGCCCCGAAAGTATTTAAGCATCTTTAAGACATTAAAGACCTCAACTTCTCATTATAGTCTATTAAATTCTGTATACTTTTAGTCTTTGATTGTAACATAATACGGCTTAAATCATATATGAGTATTTTCCTTTATACATAAAGATACCACATGAACAGAAATACATTAAAATGTGTAACTATATTTCAACTAAAACTACAAGAAGTTAAAGAATAAATGGAAGCAAATTTTATCACTGAAGTTTCAAATTACATATAGACATTTCTTATAAGATGATTTAATGGGATATTTGATATTGAAGGAAGAAAGGAAAGCCTACAAAGTCACCCACATTTGCACTTGTTGGTCTTACAAGGAGGTGGGTGCATCCAATGGTTAGGAGCATTGGCTCTGACAGAATTTTATTTGTGCCCTGGCTTTACCACCTGTAGGATCCTAGAAGCATATACCCTGTTTGTTCTCTCACAGAAATGATGGTATGATTATTTTCTCATAAGTTGTAATGATACTTAATAAAATAGTACATGTAAAGTGTTTATCATAGTATGTAGATATTAAACATTCAGAAAATGATAGTCATTTTTTGCAGGTAACATGAAATTCCATATACTCTCCTGAGGTACTTGGCTCTAGCAGGGAGGTTATGCTCTGCTATCTATTTCATCTAAATGCTCCTTTCATTAGGAAAACATATATCTGTTGATATATAAAGGGGATTTAATGCTGGAGGACTTTCTGTATTTCACTGGTGGAACTGAGAAAGAGATAGAGTTCATCACAGAAATACCTCTAAAAACAATAAAGATAAATTTTCCTGAATTAAAAAAAATCTCAGATTAAGAAAAAGAAGACTTTCTAATTATTTACACAGAGAAAAAGAAACCATGTATAAAGAAATAAGACTAATATTTTTCTATGGCAACACTGGATGCAAACGACAATGGAGAAAAATTGCTTTCTCTCTCTCTTTCAACACAGGACTATTATTTTACACACACACACAGACACACACACAGACACACACACACACACACACACACACACAGAGTCTAGAAGTAAGGCAGTTCCAGAGATGGTTAATTCAACATCAGATTAGCTTTGTCGAAGACCCAATTTTCACTTCTGTGATCCCTGAACAGTGACTGTCCTCTTGGACTGTCTCCCCTTATGATACCAAATGGTTTAAATTATCAGATACAGCTAAAAAGTTCAGAGGTAGATAGGCTAAAATTAGAATTTTCAACACATTGAAGAGAAGCTTAGCACCTAGAATTTGATATTCAGGTAAATTATTATTCAAATATGAGAACATAATAATAATAATATGCTCAGACATACAAGCCCTCAAAAGGTTTGCCACACAAACTTCCATTAAAAACAGTTCCACAGAAGTACTTAAAAAAGAGGAGAGACATATACAGAGATGGGCAAGAAATATATCAAATGAAATTCATCAAATACCTTGCTAAAATCTGTCCTCAAAAATAGCTAAGACCAAAGAGTCTGGAGGTAAAGAGAGTAGCCTGAGAGTCAGTCTCATATACCCAAGATCCTGTGTATCTATGAGTTGGAAAATATGACATACAAGTTAAATACATTTTTGTACATTATTCTGGATTATGTATGCATGACTAACTAATAAAAATTGTTTAATAATGCTGTATATCTCCTTTTCCTTACCAAGGGCATAGGTCTGGGGTTACATATTATAGATATCTGGGTACTTACCTTATGCAGACCCACAAACAACCCCAACATACTCCACTGAAAAAAACATGATTTCAAAGCTTTCTTCCTACGTGTAACTATATATATGCTTACTGAAATAATTGGCTTATAGTATTTGATATTTAACTGAAATACTAACTCAAGGAAATTTTGAAGTCATTTTATTTGCTTGTTTAGAGTTTTTTCCAATCCCACTACTAAATGGTGCTTAAGTAAAATCTGATGTCACATTTTAAGGTTAATATGTCAAATTCACACTCTAATAAGAGCTGCATTTTTCATTATACTCTCTGTGAAAGTATTTGATCTTTTTCATAAACTAATTCCAATTGTCTTAAATTCTGAGTGTAGGTTCTGGATGAATAAGGGTCCTTCCCAGGTCAGCATCATGACCTGTAGTCAGTCAGTTACCCAATTATAAGTAATGCCAGTCATACTTACATGGAAATGCACTCTTACTAACTAGCATTTACAAACCTGCCTTATGAACACATTCAAATCTATAAATAAATAAACAGCCTTTGCCAATAAATTTCAACAAATGATTAGTGAGCAATAACTATTTACATAACACTTTGCTAGATACTGATAGAAAAAAAGGATAATACAACTGTCAGTAAAACAGAGAACTTTTTAAAAAGTTCACAATCTAAAGAAGATCAATGGAGGAACACATAAATATATGTGATATTATTGTAACTATGTCTATAATGTGTTTTATCACTATATTCTCAATAGAAAATATACTTGGTCTTATCCATGTTATATCTGCACTGCACAGGGCCTAGCCTATAGTAGATATCCAATAATATACTTGATAATGAATGGATGAATGAGTAATAATAAGTAAAAAGTGCTACGAATGTGAGGAGCTAGAGATATTTCTGATAGAATTAGTGATAAAACTTTTGAAAGAGGAAATGAGGTTTATGCTAGAACTACAGCATAATCAAGAATTTGCCAGGTAGGGAAAGAGAGAAAAGGCAAGAAGTTTGCTTAAATTTTGCAAAGGGAGGGGAGCAGGAAAAATGAAGAATAAGGCATGTTACGTGTCTTAAATGCACATATTTATACATATATAATATGAATATACACGCATATATATATATGTTAAGAAAAGTCATTTATGCCAAATGAACCTGTTTTAAGAATATAATTTTAATTTAACTTGGAATCACTCTTTATAGTTCTGTTTCTCTTCAGCTTTCCCATGGCAATAAGATCAAGAGTTTCCTAAAGTGATAAATGTGCATCCATACATAATGAGCTGTCAGCTTGTTTCATCAACAAAATTCTGGCTTCACTGTACTTGCTGACTACAATGGATGGTATATTTTAGCAATAACTGTGTCGCTTTTCCCTATACACTTGAAAAGTGAACTAAAGTCTCACCATTTTCTTGATTTAATAATGAGGCATCATAACGAATTAAAGATACTCATTCACCAGCATGAAGCTTGCTATTTACCTCTTGTGAAAGGGATTTGTCTCTGAAACACACATAGAATTATTCTTTCTGGGATGCAAATTTGTAGATATTTCTTCTACAAAGTGGAATTTCAACTAATGAAGTTGGTAATGGGAATCTGAACTACCAAGTATTTACACTTTTTGTAAAAATTTGAATTAAATTACACTAGTAATGCTAATGTGATTTAAACATATTTACTCTTACATGACCTTAAATCTCTGCAATGATTAGCCTATTTAATCAACAAAATCCACAGTTTCATTAGAATATGTTTAACTTATTCTTTGTGATAATTATAATTTGGTACAAATGTAATGAAAGAAAAGAAAACAGGCATATTTCAAAACCAAACGGCATCAGTGTATCTTCTCAGTTCTCATAGATTCCTCCTCTTATTTCCATAAGAAGACATTAAAATATTATTGTTAATGTTGGTTGGCTCTTGCATTCAAAAGCAAATTCTGCATTTTATTTGCACTGGAATCAATAAGATCTCTCACAGATTTTTTGCCTAAGTAGGAAGAATAAATGGAAGAAGTAGTAGGGTACGGTGTAAACATTAATGACTCCTCCCATTCTCACCCCTTATTCTATTTTTCTGAGACAAAATTAAACAATGGCATCTGCTAATCTGTAATGTAATTTTATTTATATAACTCAGGGGGAAAAAAGCTAATGTAGGAATCAGAGACTCATGGGTAATATAAATTGAGAAAAAATTCAGTGGATTTCCCCAGTATATTATTTCAGTCTTGACATATCAAAGACAATCATGGAGAAGGTTAAATTAAAAAGTTATTAGGCTGGGCTTCCCTGGTGGCACAGTGGTTAAGAATCCGCCTGCCAATGCAGGGGACACAGGTTCGAGCCCTGGTCCAAGAATATCCCACATGCCGGGGAGAAACTAAGCCCGTGCACCACAACTACTGAGCCTGCGCTCTAGAGCCCGCGAGCCACAACTACTGAGCCCACGTGCCTAGAGCCCATGCTCTGCAGCAAGAATAGCCACCACAATGAGAAGCCCGCGCACGGCAACAAAGAGTAGCCCCTGCTCACCGCAACTAGAGAAAGCCCGCACCCAGCAACGAAGACCCAATGCAGCCAAAAATAAATACATAAAATACTTAAAATTTTTAAAAAGTTATTAGGCTAAATTAAAAAGCAATTAAGCAATTTAAAGTTTTCAAATAATGTAAAGACAATTCTAGGCTATAGGCTATTTGATGAGGTGTCATAAGAACTCATTGATTAAACAGAATTTGCTCTATGATTATAAGTAGGTCTAATATGAAATAGTTATTTTAAATAGTAAAATTTTTCCTTTCTTGAGTATTTAATATGATACAGACATCATTCTTATCATAATATAGATATCAATATAGATATAAAAGAGTAGTGCTCGGAAATATTTCATTCCCACATATGGTAGAAATTAATAGTTTTTTTCAAAGGGTTAAGATCACAATTCGATTGTAATATTTTAATATTATATCCTGGCAAATGACCGAAACAAAAAAGAACATTCAACCTAATCAAATATCTAGAGGTAAAGTGCAAGACTATCGTGAAAGAATTTAGAGTCTTTTAATAAGCTTACTGTTTTATTTAACTCACAGGTATAGATTACATTCCAGAATGAGATGAATATAGAGGTAAACTGGCAGGATATGGGAAGAGAAATTATTCCTTATTTTATCTTCAGGGGGAAAAATGGATTGCCTTGAACTTTAAGTTGATTTCATTGTAACGCAATTTGACCCATTCCTCTCATTTCATGCTGACTTCTAGAATAACTATCTTGAGCAGCACTATGGCATGGGGATTGTTATGGGGTGTCAGGTCAGGCTATTTGGATTTGAATCTCCACTGAATCATTTATTATCTCTGTCTTTGGAGAAGTTATGAAATTGCTCTGTGTTGATATATTTTCCTGCTATAAAATGGAAATAATAATAGCACCTGCCTCATAGGTTTGCCATGAAAAGTGAGTTAAGACATGTATTTTATGGTAATTAAGCATTTAATAAATGTTAGTTGTTATTATTATCATCTTAAAGAAGGTCCTTTTGTATTTCACTCACCTGCCCAAGAACATAAAGCACCTTTCCTATGGGTAGCATAGCTACTGTGAAGGTCTCCTCAGCAGCTACAGGTCATTAATCTCGTTTCACCTTAATTCTCTCAAGTGGCCCTTGGGCTCCTGCCAGCCAATGTCTCACTGATCTCCGTTTATCATGCTATCCCTGCCTTTCATAATGCCTTTATTCTTGATTCCCTTCTTCCCCCAGTGTGTGCTTCTGCCCTTGTGAGATCCTTAAAAATAATTTGGTTCTCAATAATTTCCTGATTTCATGCGACTCAGAGGTTCTTTACCTTCAGGTCCTTTCAACCTTTCAGCTGTATTTATTTACACTTAATGGTATACATGTATTAATTCTTTTTTATCTATTTATATTCAAAAAATGACTTTCATGTCATTAATGTGATAATTCTTTCTTTCATAATCTCCCATAAATTCTCTTTTCCAGATTTTAAAAACACAGAGAATGCTGAATACATGAGTAGCTAACTGATTTCTCTTATAAAGCAACATGTAGAGAATTATGTCCATAGTGTTTTTTTAGCTATTACAATTGCTTTTAGAAAATGACATCCCTAAATAACCCTATTAACATTAACGTCCTTAAACACCCTCTTACAGTATCCATGCGAACAAATCATTGAACTTTAAGAAGTTTGCAAGATTATTATATGTTTAATTTTGCAGGTAAGGAAAAAAGGCACAGAAAGTACATCTGTCTTAACTATATGGTGGTTTGTGCACCAGCATCTTACTATATAGCTATGAGAAGGACTTTATTTTCCTCCCTACCAAGTTTACTTTTCTCTTTATCCATTCATTTACACTCCACAAATAAATGGACAGAAATTACCACGAATAAAACATGGTCTCTGGGCTTCCCTGGTGGTGCAGTGGTTGAGAATCTGCCTGCTAATGCAGGGGACACGGGTTCGAGTCCTGGTCTGGGAAGATCCCACAAGCCGCAGAGCAACTAGGCCCATGAGCCACAACTACTGAGCCTGCACGTCTGGAGCCTGTGCTCCGCAACAAGAGAGGCCGTGATAGTGAGAGGCCCACGCACCACGATGAAGAGGGGCCCCCGCTTGCCGCAACTAGAGAAAGCCCTCACAGAAACGAAGACCCAACACAGCCAAAAATGGATAAATAAATAAATAAATAAATAAACAACAAAAAACATGGTCTCAGTTAACTCTGTTTATTGTGACTTACACATCCCACAGGTTGCTGGTAAATATTAATTTTATTACAAGAAACTGCTGTTACACAAATTACCCACTTGGTACATCCTGAATGGCTTTCCAGTTGAAACCTTATTCTCCTTGACTTTCCAGTTGAAACCTAATTCTCCTAATGTCTCATTCCAATTGTTAACATAGTTGTACATCAGATCTTAAATTTAGCCCTAAAATTGTGAATCTTGTCCCAAAGTGCCATGTTGTGGAGGGAATGGTGGGTGGCATTTGGGAGTGAAGACAGGCTCCTGACTAACAGCAAGCAAGTGATAAAGTGAGGATCTCAGTCTTAACCACCAAAAAGAACTGAATTCTGCTAACAATCGGTTATCTTGGAAGAGGACCGCAAGGTGAAATTGTAGTCCTGGTTGACTTCTTGATTTTAGCCTGGTAAGCCTTTGAATGTAGGATCCAATTAAGCTTTGCCTACACTTCTGAAAAAAGAAACTGTGAGATAATGCGTTTGTGTTATTTTAAATCGCTAACTTAAAATAGAAAACTAAAGAAACACCTTAGTATATTGTTTCTTTCAATTTTTCAGATAAGAAAACTAAGACTTAGGGGTATTAAATAACTTGTCTGAGTTCGCCTTGCCCAGGTTCAACTGGGCTTGCAAGACAAGGCTCTATGCCTTTAGAACCCATTCTGTTAGCACTCCACTTTAGCAAACAACAATGCCCCAAATAGATGATAGTCCAATAGGAAGCACATATCTAAAGGACTGGACAGAGAGATAGCTACCAATAATAGGCAACAAGACAAAAGCAAAGGTGCTAGAAGAGTAAGGAGGTAACAAGAGAGTGAAGCCTCAGGAGAGAACTGGGGTGTACCACTTGCAGAAGTATACAGAGGAGCCTAGTTTTGAACAAACCAACCTTCACTATAATAGCTAGAGTTGTGGGCGAACAAAAGAATTGCTGCAGATTTTAAAGTATGTTTTATTCTATTCAAGAGATTACAGATAAATTGTGGCTCAGAATGAATCGAAACAATAATAAGAGAAATGAGGCAAGCTTTAGAAAAAAGACTAACGGTTTGGGAATGTGGGAACAACCATCAATACTGGACCCAGCTGTTCCAGAATACCAGGGGAGTACAGTTCCAGAGGAATGAGAAAATAAATCACGCATAAATAAATACAAATATCTTAAAGACCGAAAAAACACCTCTTTGTGTGTGTGTACGTGTGTGTGTGGTGAGAATGCTTAATATCTACTCTCAGCAAATTTCAAGTATACAATATACTATTATTAAATATAGTCACCATGCTGTACATTAGATTTCCCAGAATTTATTCATCCCTAGAACTTTATTCTTCTAACTGAAAGCTGCTACCCTTTGACCATCTCCCCATTTCCCTCATATATTTGAATAAAGCCAGTCAGCAAAAACATGCAATTTTCTCCTGAAATGTTTGGCAGGACAGAAGCAGGAGTAAGGAAAAGGAACAAAAAACTTCATTCAGAGCAGTGATTTGGCAGGAAGGATTTGGTAGAAAGACAATGAGTTGAGATATATGGCTGCTGAGTGATGAGGAAAATATAGAGGTCCTGAAGAACTGGATTTCAGAACTAGATCAAATGCAAATTTACTAAAGAAGAAGTAAACAGCTAGGGAGTTGAGGTACTGATCCACTGAAATTTGGGGTTCTTTCGACTGTAAAAGAACACTCCCACCACAAATGTGTTCTTCTTGGGGATTGTAGGGGAAAGTTTACAAATTCAGGTACCTAGGAAACTGGGGAGGGGGTCTTGAATCTGCGTTCCTGTCTCATTGCCTCTCCTCCACCCCAACATAATAGGATGTAAGTAAATCTATTAAAAATCACTCACATGAACAGTCAGCATACCACATATTTCCCCCAAAAACATATGAGGAAAAACTTTTCCATGTGAAGTTGGATAGAGACAAATAGCTCTCAAAGTTGTGGCTAAAACTGCATGCCCCTGACTGACCTCCTTAGGCACTTAACACAGAGATGTAGGGAAGATGTGGATGATGCATTTCTATAGGATCAAAATGCTACATTATATGACTCGCTCAGGGTAACATCACCTCACCACCTTACAATTAATAAGGGTCCTTTTGTCCTTGGCAGGGTGATAGCCTCTTACACATAACTTATTAGTAAATCAGAAAATGGAAGCCTAGAACTGTTCTTAGAGATGCATAGATTATTTCCCCCAGAGGAAGAATATACAGGGCATAAGGAGGAAACATAAAATAATTAGAGTAAAATAAAAATCCATTGGGAATAGACCATTGCTAAGCCTAGACAATGACGTAATTAGTTGTTGTAAAGATGATCACCAAGCACTTTTCTCAAACATAAACTGGAATCACTTCAGAGCAGGAAGAGAAATTCCACATGCTACTCAATATTACCCTAAATTCCATACTTTGGACTTCACAAACTCTATGCTACTCTTAAGATAAGTATTAACTATGTCAAACTTCTAAGGAGCTAAAAGTGTAGTCCTTCTAGTTGCAATAAATGGTTTTGATTTTTAAAGGAAAGTTATAAAATAATTTTGTAAAAATGTTTTTGATTTTTTAAATAATCTTGTAGTTTCTAAAACTATGACCAAAACTACTAATGAAATACATAAAACATCATAAAAATATAAATGATGACTGAACAACTTTGCAACTTTGGGGAAATATATTATTTGAGCCTAGATCCTGACCAATTTTACTGAATATAGGAGCCTAAGGATATCTCATTTTTGGGTGAGGCAGAATAGGGTATGAGGAAAATTCAGAAAACAAAAAGGAGACTAATGTTAATATAATAGTTGCAATAATTAGAAGCAAGGTAATTCCAGGAACAGAGATTTTCATGTGCTAAAGTGATATAGTAAAAAGATAGCCCTCCCACACTATGATGATGGACCATGTCTAGACTACAGGAGTTAGCTCCATCTAGAACACTTTTAAGAATACAGAGAAAGTCTATCAATTCTGCAGTTTCAATCAGAAGGATGAAGAAACTCCAACTTTATCTCAAATAATTGAAATAAGAAAGGACTTAGGTGTTATTGAGGGGGCAGGAATGGGACAATTTTCTTCCACAGATAGAATAGACAGATTAGAGTTCTCATCATGGTTTTAAGAGAAGGAAAAAGATAGATACATTTGACAGTTACTGAGACTATTTTTTTTTAGCAAAAGCAATACAATAAAATAACTTTCTATCAAAACTGCCCAAATAGAACTGGTGGTCCAGTGGTTAAGAATCTGTGCTTCCACTGCAGGGGGCGCGGGTTGGATCCCTGGTCAGGGAACTAAGATTCTACATGCCATTCAGCGCAGCCAAAACAAATTTTTTTAATTAAAAAAAAAATGCCCAAAGGTCAGAATAGTTGACCAAGATACCAGGTTGACTGCATAAGCATAAACTTAATGATCACTTCTTTGGGATGCTGTGGAGGAATTCAAGCAGTGAATGGAAAGGTGGCAATTTGGTGGTTCTTGGGCTAAATGCAGTCCCATGGTCTATTTGTTTAGCTGCAACTATTATTTAAAAAGAAACAAATTCGTTGCTCACATATAAAATTCAGAATATTTCATGAGAAAATCTTAACTTCTTGCATCTCTTAGAATATCTTTTGACATCTGAACATCAGAAAATCTGGCAAAATTGGACCGTCTTATCTGTGGCAACAATAAATGAGAAGCAAGGAGTTACTGTCCACTTTAGACAGATTTCCTTGTCTCCATTTAAGCAAAAGGTAAAAGCTTTCTCTCCTACATTTCCAACATTATTATTAATTGCCTTTTAGCATCTTGTTTGACCTATTGTTGTTATACTTTCTTCATCTTAATTACCTACATGGCTCTATAGGCATTCCAATTTAGTGTCTTTGGAATACATAAGTTCATATCCCTTCAGATCTGGAATTTTTTGAGTTCTTGATTCTGACTTGATAATAAAAACTGCCAGGCCCCCATCAGTTCATTTAAGCTAGTGCACACTTAGCAAAATGATCTCATATTACTAATGAAGAATTGACTGAATAAACAATTCACCTAAGGTCACACACCTAGCTAGTGTCAAATCTGAAAACAGGACCCTTGACTCTTGAATCCTGGCCTGTTAGGAATTGTAAACTGTTAATTTGATTCAATCATTTAAATAACTGTTAAATAGCTAAACAGACAAATAATCAGTCACCTAAAAAACCTAGCTAGACAAATCAAATTTTTCTGCAATTCAGTTCCAAATAGCCTAGCTAATTTTTAAAGATTCAGGATACATCTTTTAAATAAATAAAATAGCCTGCTATCATTAGGTATAAATTTTGAAATGTATAAAACTGTCTAAACCAGAGATTTTCTACTGCCATTTGTGATTGTGTTATTCCTGTAATGAGTTACTAATATAAGTATATGAAAGAATACAAGAAATCAAAACCATATTGGAACATATATTATTAAACTATATTTTTTAGAAGGGAAAACAATAAAGCCATGCATAATATCTACTGAGTTCTTACTTCCTATCTGACACTGAACTAAGGCTTTTTAGGCGTAGGAAGGTTAAGGTCACAAGTCAGTCACAGGCAGGCAGTTTAATTCCAAAGCCTTTGGGCTTAAAACTGTCTACAATATTATCACTAGACAATCATCCTTCTCACTCACTTGTCTTTAATATAATCTATTGAGTGGAAGTGGTGGGAAGCCCACAGGACCATGACTGGGCAGATCATGTTTACGGCTTGCATGTGTGCGGAGGGGAGTAGGGAAATTGTAGGTTGGTAGATCCAGAGCCTAGAAAGTGATGACACCATCCACTGATCTTTGAATTAAGTTAAGACCTAGTTACACACTGACTCCATCCTGTAGCAGTGTTTCAGAATTATTTAGATATTATAGGATCATGTGACATTCTGAAGTTAGAGCTTACCTACTGTGGTAATTTGAAACAAACATAAAATCTGTCAGAACCATTTTTCCATTGCCTCGTATATGTTCAGAAAGAATCTGGAAAGGACTTTTGCTTCCAGCCATGACAGAGTACAGAGAGAGGGACATAGTGTCATCCTTGCCCTAAAGGTCTATAGGTTAATGAGAGGAACCTATCCTGCAATGATAAAGAATGCGAAGTAAAACATCAGTGCAAATTCAGAATAAGAAAAATATTTGCAGTAATGTAAACTACCTAGTTCTGGACCTAATTGCCTAGTTTATTTGCACTAAAATAAAAGAATTATGGGTGAATGAACTAAAGTAATAAAAAAAAACTACTTACAGAAAAAGATACTACTGATAATGAGTGTTTTCAAAAGTACTTGAATTTCAACACATATAAAAGCTGTGAATAAGCATATGTGAAAAATTAAAGGATTGAACAAGGAAAGCCTGTGTGCATGTGTGTGTTTGTATATGTGGTGTTGTATCAGAGGTGTTAATCAGTTCAAGCAAAAGTTATTCAAATAAACAACACAGTGATGCTGTTACCAACAGGCAAAGGCATTTAATAAAAGATAGAGAAAAGGCATTTAAATAAGCCTTGACAGAAATGCTGAAAATAAATTGATGCAATTGTATTTAAAGTGACAATACCTTTGTGCCTTAAAGTTCTCAAAAAGTAATTAAAGGGAAATTATTTTTAGAGCTAGGAAGTCTTTAAGGTGTCATCATTAAGGCTGAGTTGGATATTGCTCAAGGCATCCTTAAACACTCCTTTCATTTTGGACACTGCATGACAGAAACACTTTCTTCATTGACACATTTTCCCAGCTCTTCTCAATGTTTATTCAATTCACAGCTCCACTCTGCCCAAATTAAAAACCAGCACTCAAGAAATAGATTAAGCCTTACAGACTATAGATGATGTTATCTAATGGCAGACCCTGGTTTAAGTAAGAAAAGAAAAAGGAAAAAAGAAAGAAAAGTAAAGCATGGAGAGTTTATTCTGCTGTAGTTTTATTCACCTAATGCCTTTCAATTTACTTATTTGTTTTGCTCCTTCATTTGACTCAAATGAATACAAAATGAGAAGAAAGAACTCTGGATCTTCCTACATGTCCTTACAGAGATTTGTTAGTATAAAACATCCTGAAGTCAATGATGGATTCAACACAGACTTTCTCTACTGCGATTTATAACCGTAAAAGAGTCTTACTGGCATAGAGTGGTGTTTTAAACACAAACTCTGGGGCCAGAGTTTGAATTTGGGTTCTGTCAGTGGTTGGCCTTTTGGATAACTGACCTTTCAATACTGTACCTTCCTCATCTAAATATGGGAAAAAATAAAAGACTTCCCCCTTTATTATGAGACAATATGCATAAAGTCTTAACCAAAGAGCCCTGACAGAGAATTGCATCCTATTCAACTAAACTCAGCAACATCAGCATGACTGCTGGAGAAGGAGGCTAGTTGGCAGGTAACGCAGATCCCTTCTGGCTTCCTCCCAGAAACTTCCTATCAGGTCAGCAGCAGGCAGAACGCCAGTCAGCTCCATTAACAACACATGGCACTTTCAGCAGTGAGATGTGAGCTAGGGAGGGAGACACTTCACACATATATTTGCTCCCCTATCTCTGAAACAGGATGCTGCTAGCATGCTATGAAGCTCATCAATACGTGAGCTCAGAAGTGAACTCTAACTACTCACGGTTTTCAATTACACAGAGTTGCTTGTCAGACTCACTAGCTATGGCCTAATTTCCATTCCCCAGCCGTAAAACACATTAGGTTTCAACATCATCCTTTTATATACACATCTCAAAAAATGCATCGTTTTTCTAAAGTAATGTAATATCTTAAAGACATTTCAACGCGTATTTTGCTATTTTCATTCTTAGATATGTAAAAAGAAAAGAGAAATTTTCAGTGCCTTTTTGCCAGTGAGTAACTTAGTCATTTCAATGCTGTGACTTTTATTTCGTACAGAAATAAGAGATTCTTTCTGTTACAGACATGATTATGAAACACTTCTGAGTTATAAAATTTCACCTTTCAGTTTTTTATAAATCCGTTCCCTTATGAAACAAAGGGACATAACTTGTGTTTTATACTCACTCTCATTCAGTATATCCAGCTCTTCTGGATTTGGTTTTTGAAGGAATCAACACTAAAAACTCAAACTCTATGATTATTTTCATATTATAGTTTTCTAAGTCTGGTTAATTTAATGAAGTAATCATGCAAGTTTACTCATTTAAAAAATTGTATTCCAGAGAACTCCACTTATGGTGAAAAAATACCTTGCCCTGCTAAAATCTGATCTGATACTCTCTTTACTGGGTAAAATAGGATTATCACTATAGTTAGAACCTGGATCTCTTTGCCTCATTGGTTCCCTTTGATTCGACGTTCAGTCTTTAACATAAGATATGGTATATACTGTTGTTCTTGCTGTTCTGAGGGTGGGAGATGGGAGGCAATCATGAACCACTAGTTAGCATATGTCTATTAAAATAATCCCTATAATTCAGAGGGAGAGATCATGTCTGTCCAGTTAATTTTAAACAATAACCTTTTTCACTTGGTTACTTAAAACTTGAATCCATTAATGGTTGCTGACTGTTTGCCAAATGTATGTTTATCAGAAATGGAAGAGGTGAGAAAGTGTTCATCCTTTTGTTCACAAATGATTGCAGAGCTGATGCCAGATATCAAAAGTGAAGCCAACTGAAATAAATAGTGACTAAGACACATCTCTTCCTTAAGGAACTAAGCATCTACTGGATGACACACATAAGTAAAAAGGCCATTATCATTCAGTTTAGCATGTTTTACTATAAGTTGAAGTAAATTATGTATACAAAAGAGGCCACAGCAGTCAGGAAACTTCTCTAATTCAGAAGAGTCACTACTATAACTGGAAAAAGAACATTAAATGCATATTGCATTGAAAGAGAGTCATGTTCTCATCCACCACTTTATAACTTATGTATTTGATACCCACCTTAGTCATTGCTTATCTGAGATTAGAAAACTATGTACCAGCAGAGTGGAGAATAAATCCAGGACTCCTGAGCTGCCTCTGTGGATTCCTCCTTTTTGAACTAGTGAAAATTAGTAGAAGTCAGAAAATGTAATAAAACTTCTTACTCATTTTCTTTTATTGTATATTTATATAGATGGATGTATAGAAACTTCTTGAAATTTCTACAAAGACAATTCAATAAATATTTAAAGACAAATATGGGGAAATTAATCAAATGGATGTCTTACACTAGAAAAATTATTTCTCTGGATTCCTTATAAAATTTCCTGATGATCCTGGAAGTTACAACCATTTTAATAGAGGCTCTGTATGGAGCCCTTTTTGACAAACCATTCTATCTTTGGTAGTAATAGGGAGAAATGTAGTTCCATAGATAGGCAAATTCTATGATATTTGTATGGTGTTATAAGATTTATTATAACCTGAAATGATAGATTGTATGTCCTCTAAAAATTGTTTCCCTAGAGATTTAGTGGAAAACACTTTCTCTCTGATTTGTGCTACTGTAAGAAAGTGACTCATTATCATGACAAGTAGATCTATCAGAGCTACCTGCAGGCCCAGGTTGCCCAGATTAGTAATGACCTGGAAAATAAATTGGCATTCCAGAACTTTCTACTCAGTTGGAAGAGGGGTGGTGACATCACAGTCTCACTCTAGTCTCTATAATTGCTGCTCAAAGTAACAGACTTGAATCACAAGGGCTTGTTGAGCAGCATAATGCCTTTACCTCCCAAACTGGTTTACAGGTCAAGTGAAAGCCCATCTTAAGAGTGTATGAAAAATACCAGCACAGTATCTATTATAGGGGAAGAATAATTTTAAGCAGAACATATGATTAAAATGATTAGAGACTAGACTCTGGAATCAGCCAGACTTGTGTCTGAATTAAAACACATTAGATTTATGATCCTCAGAAATTTTCTGTAAGGTTCTAAGCCTTGATTTTCTTAGCCCCCAAAAATGAGGTTACAATAACTTGCATCTTATAGTGTAGTTCTGAGTTTCTACTTATTCATTCATTGAACAGCTATTAATACCTAACCTGTGTTGGGCATGCTTGTAGGCAATGACCCTTCCCTCTTTTAGCTTGCACTTTAGTTTATGGTGATAGCCAATAAACAAATTAATAAATAATAGATAGATAGATAGATAGATAGGGATATGTACTATGTGTATTATATGTACTATGAGTTGACATAGTGCAAATGAAGGAAGTCATTTTTATATGAGGTCATCATTAAAGGCCCTCTGAGAAAGTGACATTTGAACGAACAAGAAAATGTCTTTTGTGTGAAAAGCTTGGGGAAAAGTGTTTCCAAGTCTAAAGAGCAGCAAATAAAAATCTTTGCACTCAGAAAAATCTTGGAATTTTTAAGGAATTGAAAGATGGATATTATGGGTGGAGGGAGGTGAGCAAGGGCAAAGAGTTATGGAAAACAAGATCGAAAAATTAGGCAGGGGTTTTGGTAAAGACTGTGGGATTAAATTTAGGAGAAATAGGAAGACATTCAACCAAGAAATGGATATGATCTGGTGGATGTTTTCAAAAGACTACTCACACTACCTTGAGATGAAAGAGATAAGATTGGAGGCCAAGAAACTGGTGGTGATGAAAAGCAGTATGTAAGGTAAGAGATATGATCTGTATTAGAGTAACAGTAATAAAGATGGATAAAAGTAATTGAATTTAAGTTATCTGGAGATTTGAATTGACAGGACTAAACAATAAATTAGATGTAGAAGACAGGGGAGAGGGTACACTCAAATCTGACCCCTAGGGTATTGGCCTGACAGGTCAAGCAATATTGGTTCCCCAATCTGAGATGGAGAAAAGTAGAGAAAAACAGGTTGTCAGAAAGGAGGGATAGGCACAGTTGGAAGTGACCATGTGGCATCTAAGTGTTATTGTCAAGTAGGCAGCAAAATGTATACATCTGGAGTTTGGTGAGTGATCAGGGCTAAATAACATAAATTGTTTTTAATGCATAGCTCAGGACTTGGTGTGTACTATGACTCAATAACTATAAGCTTTTATAAAATGGAGAATATTTTAAAAGTGAGATACACAGAAAATTTATATTTGTGAATATTCTAAATCTGACGTTTTAATAGTGAACAGCATGCAGAGAATAATGTTCTTTTACCTCTTAAATACAACTGTTATTTAATTTCTATAAGGGCAACAGGGAGAGTGATGCTTAAAAATTGTTCTAAGCTAATAATTACGCTGTCACAGTTTGGCTTAGTTGAACTCACTGGGAGTTCAACATCATTATCACATGACAAGGGATGGTGAGAGACAAATTCAAGTTGAAATCAAATGTTGGCACTACTGTCAGATTGAAACTCCCATCCTGTCACCTTTTTGCTCTGTCATTATGAGGTAGCTACTGGACATCTCTGAGCCTCAATTTTCGTATCTGCAAAATGAAGGTAATAACAGCTATGTCAGGGGTTTTAAGAGGATTTTAAATACTGTAATTAAAGCAAATAGCATATGATGAGTGCCTAACAAATGTTTATAAATGTAGAAGTTAGGACAAGCAATAGTACTTGTGATACATTATTATAAAAAAGACTGTCAAGGAAAATCATAGAATTAATAGAAAAGTATTTTAATAAATGTAAGTGCTTGAAAATAAAACACTAATGATTTCACAACACATACCTTGGACTTAAAAGGGAACAAACATCTTATTAAAGAGAAATGGTGCAAGGTCTGAAAGAAACTTCTTAGCAAATTGTAGTTGCCAAAATAAGCAGCAGCTTCACCGTGGTGTTACTCACCATAATGGAGAAAGCATCTGAGCTTATGCATTATTCACATTTTTCTGAATCTGAACTAAGCAATGAAAAGTGATGAATGAGGGAAGCTTGTAATAGATTTTTTTAAAACTGGGTACAGACTTGTGCTGAATGGACACACCACTGTCACAGGGGAACCCTTGTAAGCATTACAATTCTGTCAATTTCTCTTTGTGAGGAGGTAACAGACTTTCTAACTTTTAAGACTAATTTCCCTACTGCTTTAACTGTTTTCTTTAGGAAAAAAGGCACAAAATCCATTCAAATGGACTCAACAACTTTCATATATATATATATGTATTTTGCCAATTTAATTGGCAGAAATATATGTAAGCTGCCATTGTGCTTTCTGAAGCCCAAGTTCAATTTCTGCAGAGGATTTAAGTTTAGTACCTAATTTTGTGTAGGGTATTTTGTATCTGAAAACCTGTGCTGCTGACGTTGCTCATATGGAGGCCAATAGGACTGAAAGTGGCAATTTCTCCATCCCCTGTTTCCCCTTTCAGCTCAGAGGTTGTTTATAGCCTCCCTTGCAGTTGGTAGCTGAGCCCAGTCACCTCAAGAGCTTTGTCTCCTTTGGCATGTTTCTGTGATGCCTATACCTTATTTCTCCTTCAGAGCTTCTCTCAAAACCAAATTCTCCTCCCCAGGATTTTAGGCAAAGTAGTTTTATTTCTCAACAAATTTCCCATACCTGGCAGAATTTTATTCATTTAGCAAATATGTATAATGGTCTTATTATATGTCCAATATGGCAGATAAAGTAGAAGAGGATTTGGTACCACACCTGCTGAAGAGGGGAAAAAAAAAGATCTCTGTGTAGAAAAATTTTTTTAAAGTGCAATATGTGTTTGTCTTTTGACCCTACTATCCCACTTCTAGGAATTTTCCCTAAAGCTACACTGTGACACTATGAAAATAAATATGCAGAAGGTTATTCATCTGAGACTTGATTGTAATTTTAAAATTTTAGAAACAATCTAAGTGCTCATATCTAGGAAATAAATTGATACATCCAAAATTAAAGTATTATGCAGCAGTAAGAAAGCATGATGTAGAGAGCTATGAACTTACGTGGAATGATTTCCATGCTATATTGTTAAATGAAGGAAGTGAAATACGATAAATCATCTCAATCATTCTACCTTTATTGTAAAAAAGAGAAATTAAAAATAAAAACAAATATACAGGTGTTTGCTCATTTGAGCGAAATAAATGAAGGAAGAATAAACCAATGAATAATGAGATTGGTCAGCTACAGCGCATTGGTGAGAATGCAGTGGAAAGGATAGAAGAGAGGAGATGAAGACTCTGTACTTTCTGGTACAGTACTGACTTTTGGAATTATGCTAATGTTTCACAAACTCTAAAAGTAAATAAATAAAATCAACAAATATGGTAGGAGATTCAAAATTGAATATTAATGGAAACAAATGAATATAACCATACCGAAGTGGCAGTGTGAGGGAAGATCTAACCCAGGTAACTTTGAAGTCAGTTTTTGAACTCATGCCCTCAGGCTAAAGACAAAAAGACTTTTAATCAAATATTAAGCTTTAATTGGTAGGTTTTTTTTTTCAGAAGTGTATATTAGCAATCCTAAAACAAGTTTTTTATATTCCAGGAATTGAGCAAAAAAGTAAATATATCATGGATCATGAGAGCCAGGTTTCTCCCATCAGAGAGACACAAATAAGGAAAGGAGAAGGAAGGACTGACTAAATCCTGCCACGTTGGATTGTAATTAAAGGTGTCAGTGTGAACTCTTGGGAATGAATATACATGAATAAGCAATGGCAAAACCTATTCACATATCTTGATTTCTATATACCATTCTCTCTTAAAAGGAACAAAGTCTCCTTCAGAGAAATGACCGATTCCAAGTCTAGGGCTTGCAAGGATAAAACAATTTTCTTTTCCTATAAGTGCCGTTCTGTAGACAATTAGGAATATCTGAATAACGTCTGTGTGCTAGATCAGAGAACAGAAAATTATGATCCATGAGCCAAGACACCTTACCACCAGTTCTGGAAAGTGAATTTATATTGAACACAGTCATGGCCTTTCATTTACATTATTTTCTCTGGCTACCTTTAAACTACAAGAACAGAGTTGAATGGTTAAGGCATTTCTATACACTAATGACGAAAAATCTGAAAGTGAAATTAAGAAAACACTCCCGTTTACCACTGCAACAAAAAGAATAAAATATCTAGGAATAAACCTACCTAAGGAGACAAAAGACCTGTATGCAGAAAATTATAAGACACTGATGAAAGAAATTAAAGATGATACAAATAGATGGAGAGATATACCATGTTCTTGGATTGGAAGAATCAACATTGTGAAAATGACTATACTACCCAAAGCAATCTACAGATTCAATGCAATCCCTATCAAACTACCACTGGCATTTTTCACAGAACTAGAACAAAAAATTTCACAATTTATATGGAAACACAAAAGACCCCAAATAGCCAAAGCAGTCTTGAGAAAGAAAAACAGAGCTGGAGGAATCAGGCTCCTGGACTTCAGACTATACTACAAAACTACAGTAATCAAGACAGTATGGTACTGGCACAAAGACAGAAATATAGATCAATGGAACAGGATAGAAAGCCCAGAGATGAACCCACGCACATACAGTCACCTTATCTTTGATAAAGGAGGAAAGACTATACAATGGAGAAAAGACAGCCTCTTCAATAAGTGGTGCTGGGAAAACTGGATAGGTACATGTAAAAGAATGAAATTAGAACACTCCCTAACACCATACACAAAAATAAACTCAAAATGGATTAAAGACCTAAATTAAGACCATACACTATAAAACTCTTAGAGGAAAATATAGGCAGAACACTCTATGACATAAATCACAGCAAGATCCTTTTCGACCCACCTCCTAGAGAAATGGAAATAAAAACAAAATAAACAAATGGGACCTAATGAAACTTAAAAGCTTTTGCACAGCAAAGGAAACCATAAACAAGATGAAAAGACAACCCTCAGAATGAGGGAAAATATTTGCAAATGAAGCAACTGACAAAGGATTAATCTCCAAAATTTACATACACTCATCCAGCTCAATATCAAAAAACCAAATAACCCAATCTAAAAATGGGCAGAAGACCTAAACAGACATTTCTCCGAAGAAGATATACAGATTGCCAACAAACACATGAAAGGATGCTCAACATCACTAATCATTAGAGAAATGCAAATCAAAACTACAATGAGGTATCACCTCACACCAGTCAAAATGGCCATCATCAAAAAAGCTACAAACAATAAATGCTGGAAAGGGTGTGGAGAAAAGGGAACCCTCTTGCACTGTTGGTGGGAATGTAAATTGATACAACCACTATGGAGAACAGTATGGACATGGAAGCAACCTGTGTTCAACGACAGATGAATGGGTAAAGAAGATGTGGCACATATATACAATGGAATATTACTCAGCCGTAAAAAGAAATAAAACTGAGTTATTTTTAGTGAGGTGGATCACCTACAGTCTGTCATACAGAGTGAAGTAAGTCAGAAAGAGAAAAACAAATACCGTATGCTAACACATATATATGGAATCTAAAAAAAAAAAAAGGTTCTGAAGAACCTAGGGGAAGGACAGGAATAAAGACACAGATGTAGAGAATGGACTTGAGGACACAGGAAGGGGGAAGGGTAAGCTGGGATGAAGTGAGAGAGTGGCATGGACATGTATACACTACCAAATGTAAAAGAGATAGCTAGTGGGAAGCAGCCGTATAGCACAGGGAGATCAGCTTGGTGCTTTGTGACCACTTAGATGGGTCGGATAGGGAGGGTGGGAGGGAGATGCAAGGGGGAGGAGCTATGGGGATATATGTATACATATAGCTGATTCACTTAGTGATACAGCAGAAACTAACACAACATTGTAAAGCAATTATACTCTAATAAAGGTGTTAAAAAAATGTTTATAGACACAAAAAAGGTGGCAAAACACTAGAGAACCTAGCATTTAGGCTGAGGCCACAAAAAAAAAAAAAACTACTTCTACTACAACTACAGCTACTATGACTATAATAGACTGAAACAAAGCAATGTCCACATTACACAGATTCTTCTTTCTTTTCATGGAGTGAAGGAGACTTTACCTCTGCCATGGATATAATGTTGTTGATTAAATGTATCTAACATATTTAATATGTGAAACCCTAAAAGATGTGCAAAATTGACACCAGATTTTAAATCCAAGGAAATGAGTTTGTAATGCATTCAAGAAATTACCTGGTACAGGTTTTCACTTATAACAATCCTCTCAGTTCTTTAAGTGACACATTTTTTAAATGAAAATAATGAATGGTTTGTATGCCAAAGTAAGATATCTTCCATTAAATGTATTGGAAAAAATCTTTGTAAATGTAAGCAATTTGATTAAGACATTTGATAAAGAGATGCCACCCTTTTATGGACACAGCTCTCAAAGAGGCTCAGGGGACCTCAGAATTTTAGTGTCATCTTGGAAATGTGTGTGGATCTCAGTTCAATGGTTTAAAACAATAAGGAAGAAAAAGAAAGAGAGGACAAAAAACGAGAACAATTTGCTTAGAATTATGGTCTTTAATATTTGTGAATTGCATACAAAGATCAGGATTATCCAAGGTTTTACTCCCTCTTTTGGTAGAAAGCCTTTATTCAAGGAACTTAAAGGTGGAATTAAGCCATCACTTAGCTAGAGGATCCAGTTTTACTTGTGCCTCCAAGAATTTACTAGTTGGAGAATGGGGACCATGAATTCACCACTTGACACAGTGGGTAGTCAAAAAAATGTTTCATGTAATTTATATGAAAACCTCAGCTAAATCTATAATACATATTTAAATATAAAGAGAAATGTTCTTTCATATTTAAATACCATGGATAAAATATAGATACATGGATAACTGTAAATCTTGTGGTTTTAGAACCCTGGAAAGAAGAACTAACATTGAATTGGATTCTCATAAGAGGAATGAATTGAGAATGTGACAATTACCTAGTAAATCAGGCTGTAGGTAGAGAACCTTTATAATTAAAACTGAAATTTAAGCTTAATATGTGTCTTTTCTTTAGACATGCTGCAACATATTCTGAAACTGTGCTTTATCTTGTCAATAATGAAGTGTCAAGACTGCAGTGTTTGCTGGTGCATAATGGATATTGAATACATTTTGATGCATAATAAAAATCTTAGCATTAAGACAAGTTTAGATAATAGAGTAATATTTGATTCAGTTAATGCATATATAACCCATTGGGTTATACTACCTTTTAGTCTAATTAAATATAGTATTGCTGTGCTCAATTCTCAAAAGAACTCATAAAAAAGAATTAAAATAATTATGTAGACTCATATTATCTATCTATTTATATTTTATTTTATCATAATTTCATTTCTATTGTTGTTTCAGCTACAAAAACTAAGCTGGATTTCCTCAAGTAGGGCAGTTAATTGGTTTGAGACTCCCTGCTCAGTATATTTATTTTAGCTGCAAACATTTTCTTAAGAAGAAAAAAAGGAAAAAGAAAAATCTGACTCCTGAAAGAAGCTATAATTAAAGCAGATAACCAGAACCAGATGGTTCTGATTCCATTTTACTAATAAAGGAAATCAAAGTGTTTGTGTAGATTACTTAAAGACACACTGAACATTAGTGGAAAGCAGGTCCCCTAAATTCTTGTCATTTTTGTCATTCACTCCAGCACACAACAAATATGAAGGCAGGTAGAAAAGCAAAGCAGCTATCTAAAGAAAAATGGGGAAGAGGGTAGTAATTGAAAATTTGTCATTTTTAAGCTGTTCATAATTAGTAACCAATAGTTATCAAAAAGAAATCAAACTTACACCCCCTTCTCCAGCATTTACTTTCAAAATGGGGACTTGGGGAAATTCAGCCAACACAATTAATTTTACCTTTTCCCATGTCTACACAATTGAGTTCCTACTCCATACTCAGTTATGTAACTTTCCTTTTGTTTAACATAATAGCATTCTACATCATTAAGTGTAGATTGATGATAGGTAGATAGAAAGATAGATAGATGATAGATAGACAGATAGAGAGGTGACAGATATACAGAGATATATATTCTAAAATGTTATTCTTCATTTTAGCATATTATTCCCCTGGATAAATGTGTTATTGTATTTTAACTATATAAACATTGTTTTAAAGCCCTTCTCCATTATAAATAATGTGGTAGTGTCCAATTTTGTAAATAAATCTCTGAGTGCCTCTCTGGTTAACTTCTTAAGATTATTTCCTAAGGGTAGAATTACCAGGTCAAAATATGTGACTATTATAAAGACTTTTGATGAACATTGTCAAAAATTATCATTTGAAGGCTTACTAATTTTTATTTCATCAGCAATCTAATGTATGCATTATTTCATGAAGTTTCACTATAACTGGGTTTTATTTGTCATATTTTTGTTTTACATAGTTTTTATTTCATGAATTATCTGTTCATATCAGGTGCCAATATTCTATCATAAATTAATTTTCAAATTTTTATTTTACAACATAATTTAAGAACCTCCAGGGCTTCCCTGGTGGCGCAGTGGTTGAGAATCTGCCTGCCAATGCAGGGGACACGGGTTCGTGCCCTGGTCTGGGCAGATCCCACATGCCGCGGAGCAACTAAGCCCGTGCGCCACAACTACTGAGCCTGCGCGTCTGGAGCCTGTGCTCCGCAACAAGAGAGGCCTTGATAGTGAGAGGCCCGCGCACCACGATGAAGAGTGGCTCCCGCTCGCCGCAACTAGAGAAAGCCCTCGCACAGAAACGAAGACCCAACACAGCCAAAAATAAATATAAAGAAAGAAAGAAAGAAGCTTTAAAAAAAAAAAAAGAACCTTTAATCATTTTCCTCTTGTCAGTTAAAAGTACAACCAGTTCCTTCAATATCTTACTACTTTGCCTGATATAACTAATATTGTGATTAACACATAGCAAGTACAAAACAAATCACATAAAAACATTTGGAAAGTATATTATTTCAAATGCCATTGCATATATGTGTTTAAAGGAGGAAGCGCACCACAGTATAACACCATACGCCTCATAATTCATTGTCTTATTTAATATGAGAGGTAGAAAGGTATTGTAAGTAGAGGAGCTTAAAGTAGAAGAGACCATTCTATGAACTATGCCCTTAAACACAAAAATGATGCAATGTTTGTCCTATCACCATACAGATGAGGGGACTTCTGCTTCATAGTTTATATTTATGATTTCTTATATTTTCAGTTTACATCTTAGATTTATTATATTTATCTTTCTTCTTTTTTATAGTTACATACTTTTTCATCCTTGTGAAATGCTGAGACATTGTGAGGTTTGTATGTGTGTACAAAGGGTGAGATCTGAGTGGATTATAAATTTACAAGAGGGCATTAGAGGAAACTTCCTGTGCAACTAGAAAGAGCTTACGTATCAACGAAAATATTTTATAATGTAACCAAATTAAATAATTTTGGTAAAAAATCTTTAACCTTTTTTATGGGTACCATAATTGTTCTATATATACCCAGAGTAATGCAGTTCTATTTTTTTAAATAAATGTATTTATTTTTGTTTTATTTTATTATTTATTTATTTTTCGCTGCACTGGGTCTTCGTTGTTGCACGCAGGCTTTCTCCAGTTGCGGTGAGCGGGGGCTACTCTTTGTTGCGGTGCACGGCTTCTCATTGTGGTGGCTTCTCTTGTTGTGGAGCACGGGCTCTAGGAGCGCGGGCTTCAGTAGTTGTGGTGTGCGGGCTCAGTAGTTGTGGCTCGTGGGCTCTAGAGTGCAGGCTCAGTAGTTGTGGCGCACAGGCTTAGTTGCTCCACGGCATGTGGGATCTTCCCAGACCAGGGCTCAAACCCGTGACCCCTGAGTAATGCAGTTCTAAATCTGAGATTCATTATTAAATGATTAAAACAAAAACTAAAATTGAATTAAACTCTACCAAAACAGAACTTAGGCTTTTAACTTATTCATCAAGATTATGTCAACTCAATAACCAAATTAAAAAAAATACACAGATATTTATCTTTGATAAGAAAAGTCTAAAAGAAGACCTTTTTTTAAAGATATTCACTATTTCCTTTGATACACATTATAAATAAATAAATAAATAAATATATATATATATATATATATATATATATATATATGTGTATGTGTACATGTACCTTCATCCTACTGCACTGACATTTTGAAATTCTTTTCAAACTACCATTTTCTACGTGAGAAGGCACGATGTGACCCAATCAACTACATTGGGAATCACAGCTCTATGTGGAGAAAGTAGCTGAGAGGATTGCAGTACATTTGGAGTAACTGGCCTCGATCTATAATAAATTTCAAATGACTGGTTCAAAACACAGATCCAGGGCAGGAAATCAATCCCTTAGAAAAATCTTTTGGACAAAAATGCCACTGGATTTAATTGGAAAAGTCTTAATTTTGAAAACCAATGTTCCAGAAAAATGCCAAATTAAATGGACAATTACTTTGGATTGCTTGAAGATAGCTTCACAATTTCGGCAAAAGGACTGAACAAGAAACTTGTTCTTTAGAGAGAAATCATCAGATGTGTCTTTACTGTTACATGAATACCATTACAACTCCAGATGAAAATATAAAAAATCTGAATTGCATGGTAAAATTATGGCAAATAATCTGAGAAATATGAAAACAGAAGACTGACATGAGTAAACCCAACTTCTTACCCTACAATATATTTACATATGTAAAGATAGGAGCTCTTCCCTTTTTGAATAATCAGAAATAGTCAAGCAGCCAGAATTCCTCTGGATAATACCATCATTTTTTTATTCAAAATTCCTTTCTAGCTCTACAATTGTATTCAAACATAACTGGGAGACAAGGCCTCATGGTTCTGCTTTTAGTGTATCCTTCAGTATACCAACCACGTTAACACCACATTAATGTATGGATTTGCTGATTCTTGTAAAGAGCTAATTTCGTGTCATGTTCACAGAGAAGATGAGCTGAATAATTTGTGATCATCTATTTGCCATATACAAATGTTCAGATATTACTTTCTCTCTGAAGCTTCCCCTGTTCCTAACCCTCTAATCTACTCCTTCCATTTTTGTTCTATTTTAATTATATATTAGTGTATAGTATCATAATTAAAATTTTGTATGTATTCTCTCTTTACTTACTGACACAGTATTTGGAAGTAGAAACAGTATTTTGGAGGTAGTATTTGTAGGTATTTCTTCTTTATTTAAATTATTACAGGCATATCTCATTTATTGTGCTTCCCAGATATTGTATTTTTTACAAATTTAAAGTTTGTGGCAATCCTGCATTGATCAAATCTATAGGTACCATTTTTTCAACAGCCCTTGCTCACTTCATGTCTCTGTGTCACATTTTGGTAATTCTTGTGATATTTCAAACTTTTTCATTATTATATTGTTATGATGCTCTGTGATCAGTGATCTTTGATGTTACTATTGTAATGCTTTAGGGCACCACAAACCATGCCCATATATGATGGCAAACTTAATCGATAAATGTGTGTTTTCTGCTGCTCTACTGACCAGCCATTCTCCTGTCTCTCTCCCTCTCTTCAGGCATCTCTACTCCCTGGGACACAACAATATCATAATTAGGCCAATTAATAACCCTACAATGACCTCTAAACGTTCAAGTGAAAGGAAGAGTCTCTCTCACTTTAAATCAAAACCTAGACATAATTAAGCTTACTGAGTTGTGAATGCAAAGAAACAGTTCTTGAAGGAAATTAAAAGTGCTCTTCCAGTGAGCACACAAATGATAAGAAAGCAAAACAGCCTTATTGCTGATATGGCAAAAGTGTTAGTGGTCTGGATAAAAGATCAAACCAGCCACAAGATTCCCTTAAGCCAAAACCTAATGCAGAGCAAGGCCCTAATTCTGTTCAATTCCATGAAGGCTGAGAGAGGTGAGGAAGCCATAGAAGAGGTGAAGCTAGCAGAGGTTGGTTCATGAGGTTTCAGGAAAGAAGCCATCTCCATAACATAAATGTGTAAGGTGAAGCAGCAAGTGCAGATGTAGAATCTGCAGCAAATTATCCAGAAAATCTAGCTAAGATAATTAACGAAGTTGGCTACACTAAACAACATATTTTCAATGCAGATGAAACAGCCTTATATTGGAAGACGATACCATCAAGGACCTTCATAGCTAGAGTAGAGAAGCCAATGCCTGGCTTCAAAGCTTCAAAGGACAGACTAACTCTCTTGTTATATGATAATGCAGCTGGTGATTTTTAGTTGAAATCAATGCTCATTTATCATTCTGAAAATCCCAGAGCCCTTAAGAATTATGCTAAATCTACTCTGCGTATACTCTATGAATGGAACAACAAAGCCTTGATGACAGCCCATCTGTTGACAATATGGTTTACTGAATATTTCAAGCCCATTGTTTAAAACCACTGCTCAGAAAAAAAAAAATTCCCTTCAAAATATTACTCATATTGTTCATTGACAATGCACCTGTTCACCCAAGTGTTCTGATGGAGGTGTACAATAAGATTAATGTTGTTTTCATGCCTGCTAAAACAACATCCATTGTGCAGCCCATGGATCAAGGAGTAATTTCCACTTTTAAGTCTTATTATTTAAGAAATACATTTTGTAAGACTATAGCTGCCATCAATAGTGATTCCTCTAATGGGTCTGGGCAAAGTAAACTGAAAAAATTGTGTAAAGAATTCACCATTCTAGATGCCATGAAGAACATCCATGATTCCATGATTTGGAAGAGGTCAACCTATAGACATTAACAGGAGTTTGGAAGAAGCAGATTCTGACATTCATGGGTGACTTGACCGGAGGAAGTAACTGCAGATGTGGTGGAAATAACAAGAGAATGAGAACTAAAAGTGGAGCCTGAAGATGTGACTGATTTGCTGCAATGTCATGCTAAAACTTTAAGGGATGAGGAGTTGCTTGTTATGGATGAACAAAGTAAGTAGTTTCTTGAGATGGAAACTACTCCTAGAGAAGATTCTGCGAAGACTGTTGAAATGACAACAAAGGATTTAGAATATTACATAAACTTAGTTGATAAAACAGTGGCAGGGTTTGAGATGATTGGCTCTAATATTGAAAGACATTCTATTGTGGGTAAAATGCTATCAAACAGCACTGCATGCTACAGAGAAATCATTCCTGAAAGGAAGAGCCAATCAATATAGCAAACTTTATTGCTGTCTTATTTTAAGAAATTTCTACAGCCACCCCAGCCTTCAGCAACCATAACCATGATCAGTCAGTAGCTACCAACAGAGAGGCAAGACCTCCCACCAGCAAAAAGGTTACAACTTGCTGAAGGCTCATATGATGGTTAGCATTTTTTAGCAATAAAGTATTTTTTAAATTAAGGTATATACATTGTTTGTTTAGATATAATTCTATTGCACACTTAATAGACTGCAGTATGGTGTAAATGTAACTTTTATATGCACTGGGCAACCAAAAAATTTGTTTGGCTTGCTTCATTGCTATATTTGCTTTATTGTGGTGATCTGGAACTGACCTGCAATATCTCTGAGGTATTGCAGATATATATATATATATGTGTATGTGTGTGTGTGTGTATACCACTACTTCTTTATCCATTCATCTGTCAAGAGGCACTTAGGTTGCTTCCATATCTTAGCTATTGTAAATAATGTTAATGCTAATACATCAGGAGGCATATATCTTTTTAGATAAGTGTTTTGGTTTTTCTCAGATAAATACCTAGGATTAGAATTGCTGGATCCTATGGTAGTTCTATTTTTATCTCTCATTAAGTTCTTTATTGAATGTAATTAATTTATACTATTTTTTTGGTATTGTTCTTCCAGCTTTGTTCCCTGAGTCCCTTGTTAGTATTTATATAGGAACATTTGAACTGTTTGCCTTCAGAATCAACCCTACCTACTTATCTCCTGTGTTGAAAAAATAATGATATTCACATTTTCTATTAATAGTTTTATGTATCAGACATTATTAAATTTAGTATAATTCCCATTTATTTCCTGATATGTATCTATATCATCTGAGTGTGGGACCCCATTCTACATTATCTTCTCGTCCTAATATGACTTAAACTTTTATGATTCAGTAGTTGATTTTGAATGGGAAATTGGTTACACCATTCAGGAAAACTTTCAATGACATGTTATTATCTCTGCGTATATAGAGCAGGATGACCAGACCAAAACAGAGATAAGTTAAGACTCCTGTGTAGAATCCATCTCAGTCCCTGACCCTTTCCTGGGCTACACTGTTCTCTATAAATTTCTCAGTGCCTTTCTTGACAGGCAGAGCACAGTTCACCCTGTGAACACTTTTCACATGGCTACTTTACTCAGGCATTAGGTGCAGGCATGTGAGAAAACAGCTGGAGGAGATCAGCTTAGAGGGTGGGTATGCTTATAAACAAATAGTGTGTTTAATTAAAAGAGTATGGGGTGAGGAAGAGATTAAATTAACCAACAGATTATTTTAATAACCTGATAAATCTAAAGTTACACATACAGCAGGTTGAGAGGATTTATAAAGATTGTCAAAGATTATCATATATGATATAGTTGGTGGTTTACTTTGGATACAGTTGAATTAAAGTATTATCCATTGTGTTTATATGAGAAGAAAATAGTCAAATCCTAAAATTTAAACTAGAAGTGAGGTTATGAGAACTTGTTTTAGGAAAAATCTCTAAAGGAATTGGAGAATATTCTTGTTCTTGATCCATATTTCTCTTAACAGTTAACACTGTAGATTCAAATAATACCTTAATGTAAATTTTTCTGTTTATGAATAGTATTTAAACTGCAGGTCATTAAAACTGGTTGCATAATATCTCATTTTTAATATCTCAAGGACATATAAAATATCCATTATTCATTCATTATTCATTATTGAATTATATTCATCTATTTATTATACTCACAAACTATACTAGACAATTGGAAAAGTATCTTTAAACATTTTTTAATTCATGAGAATGAACAATTTTTATTTAATTAAGTAATTTGCATTTCTTTCTAAGAAGTGTTTGTTTATGCACATGGGGTGTTAGGATGCTTCTTGTTAATCTGTAAGAATTTTCACTTACGTAGAATACTAAACCATTATCAGTGATATTGGTCCAAAGAAACTTTTCAGTTTGATATTTGCTTTAATAATTATGCTGATATTTGTTGTTTTACTGGTCTAACATACCCATCACAGGTAACAGTCCTTTTCTTGTTTAAGAAGTTTTTCCCCCACCCTAAATCAGTCATTCTTCCTTTTTCTTCCAGTTTTTAAAATACTTCCTTTGTTTTATATATTTTAAATTTATTTCTACCTATGTTATTAACAGCAAACCTAATTTAATATTTTTTACAAACTAATTTTCTAAGATTATTTGTAAAAAATTAATTGCATAACCTTAGATTTTTAGATTTTTTATTTTAATAAAAATACAAAAAATTGTTCAATTTAGTATTCTTCATGTTTTAAAACCAAAACAGCCTGGCAATCTATGAAAGGCTACGTGTAACCTCTACTTCCCTTTACATATAAAAATATGTTTAGTTTTAATATTAGAAGTGAAATAGTACTTTTAACTTATTTCTATGTGAAATAAGACCACAGCATACTTCTAGTTTGTTACCTTGGTTTTCAGGTTTAGACTAAGATAGTTCATAATTCTGTGATGGAAATGAAAATATTAAAAGATAAATACTGAGAACTCTCACTCTTTTCTGTGTTTGCATAGATAGGCTTCTGTGGTTCTGATTGGATAGTTTACAGGAGATTAGATTTATGAAAGAAGTGTGTGAGCTAAGAGCAGAAGAAAAGAACAGTGATACATTGTGAGGGGGAAGGAAGATCAGGGTAAGATAGGGCAGGCCTTTTGCATATCAGAGAGAATTTAGGGAGCAGAAGTGTGAATAAAATGGAAAAATATTTCGAAAATTTTCTGCTGTGTTGTTTGTTACAATTAATGCCTTCCAGACTCTTCAAAGATTTCATTAGTCAGTGGAGAAAGGATCTGACATGTTTCGACTGAGGAGATAATTAAGGAGGCTGCCTTGTTATGTTACCAACAAATTTAGTAGTTGAAAGGCTGCAAAAATCCCATCATGTTAATATCCATTCTTTATTATTAGACATTCAAGTTTTTTTCTCATTGTAAATAACAGTGCAATAAACATATTTATGAGTAAAGTTTTTCTATTTAGGATTTTCCCCTAAATGTTCACATCTATAACGAAGTAATCAGAAAGAATATTTTCCAATTCTTATAGCACATTTCCAAACCACTCTCCAAAAGAGTTATTACTATTTACCTACCAACAGTTATATATGAGTACAAAAATTTCAGCAAAACCTGGTAAACAGATAGTATTATTATTCTACATTTTAATTTGTTTAATCGGAGCTTTGTTTTTCTTTTATCTTGTGCTTTCTTAAATATATTTCACTGTATTTGATACTAGTTGTATCTATTCTTGTGGAAACAGTCATTTTATGTCATATGCCTATGTAATTTGTTAATATTTTAATTACCTAACTTGAAATAAAAAATATAGGATAATGTTTTCTCTATTATAATTCCTACAAATATTTTACCTTAATATATTTTTCCTTTTGTAATTTTAGTCACGTCAGTCACATTAAAACAATACTGTAAGAAAAAAATTGTATTTTAACAAATGAACATATCTACAAAACAAAAAAAGACTCAAAGACATAGAGAATAGACTTGTGGTTGCCAAGGTGGGGAGGGAATGATTGGGAGTTTGGAATTTGCAGACGCAAACTAGTATATATAGGATGGATAAACAACAAGGTCCTACTGTATAGCACCGGGAACTATATTCAATCTCCTGTGATAAACCATAATGGAAAAAAATATGAAAAAGACTATATATATGTAGGACTGAGTCACTTTGCTGTACAGCAGAAATTAATACAACATTGTCAATCAAATATACTTCAATAATTTTTTAAAAAGAAATTTAAAAAAACAACATTGTATTTGCATATAGATGTATCTATTGTTCATTTCCCTTAACTATTTTTTATTTCAAGTACATAAAGTTTTATATAATATTAGTTTTAGAAAGACAAGCATATTTAAATTTTGCTAAAGAAAGCTGTACTTCCTGGTATAAATTATACTCATGTGTCATTCCATTGGAACATCCATGTCCTTCTAGGGGAAACATTAGGACCATGTGCTACCCTGAAGTTCCATTTGTGGTTTTGCAAAAGCCACACACACAATGGAGCAGCTAGGGCTCCACTGAATGATTTACTTATCTAGAGGGAGACAGAGAAACAGAGAGGATGATAAGAAACTGTGGATATTAGAAAAGGTAGGAGAAGAGGGAAGTATAGGTCTTTGAGGAATGAAACAGGAAAATGAGGAGAGGCGATTTTACTTAGAGATTTTTTCATAGCAGTCTTTCCAGAGTGATAGGTCTGTCTAAAGTATGGGGGTTTTGGCCATAACTTTGTATTTCTCCCACAGTACATCAGAGGTCTGAATGAAGTCCTACTCCTCCATCTGGGAGGGAATCCAAGGTACTTACCCTCAGACTGGGTTCAGACTTAGCAAACTGTGTGTGTTTTAAGAATGCTTTGTTTGCTTGCTTTTAACACTGTCTATGTCTATTTTATATTAGTAGCACATCAGTTATAACATAAGCAACTTAATACTTCCCTTCTGATATCTTGTGATAACTTTCCTCCCGGGTGCACTAAATAGCACTAAATATACCTCAGTTTATTCAGGTAATACAATAGCTTTTCGAAGATTTAATGTTATCAAAATTTCATATTATAGTAGACTCTATGAACTACATTATAAGCAATTATACACTTTGTTCCTGTTTTCTTCAACTTTTTTCTCTTGCCAGATAAACTTCTGGCCTGTTTACAGCATCATATTTCACCTCATTTTATTTTGTACAAGTTATTTGCATGTTTATCAACATCTTTGGTGAATCTGGATAGAATTTTTCTGATACTTCCAAGACCACACAAGAAGAATCTAATTTTTTATGATTATCACTATGGCTAAAACAGTTTCAATGCCTAGAAATCATATCAACTAGGTCATATCTTATAATAAGCTTTCTTATTTTTTCAATTCTTCACACAAAAATTCATAGACAGATAGATGTGTAGCAATTTCACACTGCCCCAACTTTAATCAACCCGTTCCAAGGGTAGTGACGGATGGATGGTAAAGTTTAATGGTAATCTTTATTCCTCCAATAAGTGGTAGATGAAATGGTGACAAGCCTTAGAGGTAGAAAGCATTGATTTTTTTCCCAATCTGCTGAATTTTCCCATGCACAGAGCTCAAATGTATTCTCCTCAGGGAGATTTCCCTACAGATTAATAAACTGGGTTACAACGGGAAAAAAAAATATGATCCCATTAAAACACTGTACACACATGCATGTACACACATACACACACGAATTTTTAAAAAATTATTTTGATATCGATGTTTCAAGTTACATGCGGGAATAATTTTTGAATAGATATGACTATCTGCCTAATTATTTCTAGCCCACTGTGGAAAATAGTTTATTGCAACACAAATCTTTTCAGATCACTGATTCTTGGCTCTGCACATTGAACCCACAGCCAAAGCCTGGAATTCTAATCCTGCCTGTCAATCACTTGCTCAGTGCTGTGGTGGCCTATGTAAGCAAACCAAAATCTAGTTGTGTAATTGCTTCAAGGTTATGAAATTGAAACCTAAAGACCACCAATCACAAACAGCCAATTTGGCTTTAAGCTATAGCCAATTAATAATTTGCTTACTTTGCTTCTGCCTTTTTTTAATAAAAGTATTTTTTCTATAGAAGTCCCTCCCCAACTCCTGTCAGTGGAGCATTTCTAACCCCTTGCCATGTGGCACTGCCTGATTCAAATCAATTTTTGCTCAAATAAATCCTTAAACTTTTTAATATGCCTCAGTTTATCTTTTAACAGTTCATATCCTGCTCATATGTCAGATAGTGTGGCATAAGATATAAGAGGCTGACACAAAATAGGTATCTAGTAAACAGCAACTTCTATAACATAACACACATTTAACATGTAACATGCATGCACACACACACTTTAAAAGACAAAAGTATCCACAGGAAAAAGTGAGTCAGTACACAAGGGCAAAATGTAGTTGGTGATGTTTTAGAATAGCATCTTAAAATGTTTAAACTTCAAATATGCTATCCTTAAGCCTGTAAGACTCACTTCTAACCAAATATAATTACTGTGCATAGTAACTTAATATAGCTTCTCTGTTTCTAAAGTAAATTCGTGCTATCTTCCAATTTTAATTTTGAAATCATCTTAGACTGTAATCGAGGAAGCTGACTCCTCCTGATCTCTTCTGATATTACCAGGAAGGATGTCAGTGTCTGTTTTGATGGTAGATTGGGACTGTCTCACTTCTGAGAGTAACATTCCTTATTTTATTTAATTCACTCTTTCTGATGCTCAGGCTCTGTCTCTGGTTCTGCTGGGTGGAAATCGATGCTATCAGCACATTGACTCAGTATGGGTGTGTCTGATTTTTTTTTTCCTCAGTATCCTAACAACAGATTACAAACTATTTATACTATCATGTCAACAGTCACTGCTAGATATATTGAAGTATTTTTACCAACTGCACTGCTGCCTTTGTTTTCAAAGTCAATATTATTTCAAACTCAATATTGTATGCTTTAAAATTATTAACCAAAAAACTTTCTATAAGAGTGTAATGTGCTTTAGATGATACTAAAACAAAAACAAATCCAAAAAACAAACGATAGAAAGGCTTATGGTCTTCAGAATAAAATATGTTTCCTTAAGTAAATTTGAACATTTTAATGCTTTAGTGATTATTATAATAAATATTTATCATAGTAAAGCATAGAGAAACTTCATGAAGTCTAGGGTTTTTATCATAATTAGCCATGCCATAATAAATCTAAAATGCATCATATGGTTCATATACTACTGCTTGACATTTTTATTGCATTATTGAAATTTCACGTCAACCATGCACATTCTTTAAAATTTCTGTTAACACAGAAATTTCATTTTAATGTCATGCCACTTTATATGTTTACTTGTTCTTTTACATCAGGTTAACTTCGACAGAATCCCAGTTTGGGTTATTAAAGAGAAAACCAGATAAGATACAAAATGTTATGAAACAGCACCATTTTAAAAAAACCACTGTGCTTGGTACAGAGCTACCCAATAAAGTTCTGTTGTTTAGACTATAATAGTACCTATAATATTAACAGCATTTTTAATTTAAATAGTACTCCTGAAGACATTTGTATTCATTATATACAATCCCAGAGAAGAGTCAGGGCAGAAATTTTCATCCACAATTTTAGGAAGAAAAAAATGGGAAAAAAATGAGTGATTTTCCCACACTTCTTTTCATAATCCCTGTATTGCAAATGAGTCCTTGGAGCAGAAGAGGGGAGAATTTTTAGCCAGTACTTGAGAAAATTTTAAAGTTCATTCTTCAAGTACTTAATCAAGTAGTCTTTGATCATCCTGGGAGTGTTCTGTTTTTAATATACCTGTAGCATTTCATATTGATTGCATTCATTCTCAATGCACTGAACTGTATTATTTGCTTTTTTAGAGGAGATGACATATTTTTATTTAGATTTCAAATTGTTGTGGTGGCCACATAATGATTTTGACAGAGACTCTCAATAAATATTTGTTGGCTTTTATATTTCTTCAATGTAGTCTGATAAATTCACCAATCACTCAAATATTTTGTACAAATGGAGAATTAAATATGATAATAACAATTTTTAAAGTTGCAGTAGCAGATGAGCACGAAAAACCCTTCTATCAACAATGTGGTCAGGTTGTAAGTATTAGATTATACAGGATAGTTACACATAATCTGCTAGAATTAAAAGTAGTTTCCCCTGCAAAACTCACTTAATAATTAAATTAATTCAGAGTATAGCAATGATTAAATGTCATTTTTCCTCTCCTTACCTGAATGTCAATGATTAAATAGGCTGATAACTCTCAAAGACGCTGAAAGTAAGTGGAAGGTAGACACTTTCATTTACTATGGGCCCCAACTGTTAGACATAATAATTATAGTTCTAAGAATTTACCCTGAATAAAAGAGAATCTCAAAACGTTTATAAAGCTCTTTATTGCAGCATTCTTTTGTAACAGTGAAACAAAACAAAAATACATAAAATGTATAAATATAAAAAACAAAACCTTGCAATCAAAAAAAACACACACATATACACACACACGCATGAGAATAGGGGATAGATACATAACTAAGGTTTAAACATAATTAAATAATGAAATGCCAGGCAAGCAGTTGAAATATGCATGGCTTGGTCCCGTTTCTATTTTTAAAATTACAATGTACACATTAGAAAAATAAACTTTGGAATGTATACACAGAACCCTTCTCATTGATTTTTTTTTTTTTCTGGAGTCAGGATTATAGGATACTGTCATTTTTGAAGTTATAGTCTTCGATATGGATTTTGTTTTAGTAGACCTCTTAGTTTGATAAAGCTGCCCTAACAAAGTACCACATATTGGCTGGCTTAAACAACAGAAATTTATTTCTTACAATTATAGAGCCTACAGGTCTGAGATCAAGGTGTCTGCAGGGTTGATTTCATCCTAGGCCTCTCGTGGCTTGTAGATAGCTGTCGTCTCCATTTGTTCTGACATGATTTTTCTTACGTGCGTGTCTGTGTCCTAATTTCCTCTTCTTATGAGGACACCAGTCATACTGGATTAGAGCGTACCCTAATAACCTCATTTTAACTTAATTATCCCTTTTAATATCCTTCTCCAAATACAGTCACATTCTGAGATTCTGCGGGTTAGGACTTAAACATATGAATTTTGAAGCAATAATTTTCAGCCCGTAAGAGTACATAATACTGATTAATAGTGATTAAACAAAAATGTCTTATTGTAGCATGGTCTGCACTGTTTCTTCTCATTAAAGAACCCCAATTTTCTTAGAGATGCTCCAGTATTCAATTATATAAAACTGCATTTCCCAGATTACCTGGCACTTAGGAGTGGTTGTGTGACAGAATTCTGGACAATGATTTTTTTAAGTCAAATTGTTGGGAAGGACTCCTGTGACAGCTGGTTAGTGTCTGAGTCTGCCTCCTTTTGCATTTTCCCTTCTTCTTCTGCCTCTGAATTGTGGATGGGATAGGTGGATTTCTAATATCTGTCCTAAAGAAAAAAGGGTGGCAAGAAAGAAGTAGGACCCTTTGCGACAATGTGGAGCCAATATTTCTTTTATTGTTGGCTTGTGGATTTCTTTCATGTGGAGAAAAATGTCTTATACCTAAGCCATTATTATTTGGGTTTTCTGTTAGATACACCAAAACAAATCATTTTTAATATAGAGAATTTAAGGAATAATGCCTTAAAAAATGGTCAGTTGTTTTCTGACCTCTGAGGTAACCCCCTTGATGACATTACAATCAAGACCAGTAGAAATTAAGATATGACTAACATCCTCTGGCCTTTAAGAATTTTCACATGACATATAGCTATGCATTTGTCTAAGAATTTTATGGATTGATTTTCATAAGAGATTCCTGGAAATGAAATTGTATCATACATTAACATTAATTAATGGAGAGAATGGTTTTCCAAAAGAACTGAGGTTATCTCAATATCTTTTTCAATCTTATTTATTTATTTTTTAACAGGAGAAAATAAAATTTAATTTTGCATGTACTGGGACTCCATAAGAATATGAGGCCCTAGGTCTTTTTAATATGAAACTTTACCATGATTTTTGTCTTTGTTTAGGGAGTACATGTAATGATGCATACACACCACCACTCTTTAATTGGTTCTTATATTTAAAATATGTAGAAAAAGTCAATATAGCAGCAAAATATAAACTATAAAAAGATATAGTTACTAAGTACCTATCACATGCAAGACTCTTAATAGATGCCTTAGAATTTGCTACTGAATTTTTAATAAATGTATGTTACACTACATTTTCATAGTGTATGTAGTAATATATCTAGTTTTTCATGCTTGAAGCTAAAAGCTTCAAAGCTTTGAAGCTTCCTCAATCTCTACCAGCTAATAAGTAGATGACCCAGATTTGCCTTTAAGGGGGAATTCAAGGGTCCTTTATTTGTTGCTGAATTCTTTCCATTTCTTCAAAGGAATGAGTCAGAATTCAGGGCAAAATGCTGCACTACTAAGGAGGAGCTGTTGTAAAATTTGAAGACACAATGCATCTTAGTGTGTCTAGGTATCTGAAAGTGGGAATTTTAAAAGAATTCAAAAATCAGCATGTATTACATGTGTCTCCTTATTCTCTCCCTGTCCTCCCATTCTCTGTACTCATTTAGTCAATGAGGGGAGCCTATTCTACAAATAAGAGAAGACCCAATACTTAGAGTTTGGGATTGGTAGATGCAAACTACTACACATAGAATGGATAAACAACAAGGTCCTATTGTATATACAATATCCTGTGATAAACTGTAATGGAAAAGAATATGAAAAAGAATATATAGTACAGTAGAAATTAATACAACATTATAAATCAACTGTACTTCAATAAAATAAATTTTAAAAAAAGAGAAGATCCAATACTTAATACTTCCTCTCTCTTCTTTCCACATTTTCATACACATAAATCTACCTTAATACTCCCCCTCAAAAAAAATTTTTAATAGCCTCAACAGAAATTTTTTTGAATTTTATTTTTGTTACACAGCAGGTTCTTATTAGTTATCTATTTTATACATATTAGTGTATATATGTCAATCCCAATCTCCCAGTTCATTCCACCACCACAACCACACCCTGCAGAATTTTTTTTAAAGTTACCCTATGCACAAAAATAATGGTGTCCAGATTCATTTTCTGATTTGAGAAGGTCTTGAGTCTACATCCTAAGACAGCTAGCAACAAGACATCGAGATACTGAAGCAAATTCTGTCTCTGTCTCTGTCTCTGTCTCTCTCTCCCTCTCTTCCTCCCTCTATTCTTCCTCTTTCCTGTATGTTTAAAGATATAGTAGGACTAGACTATGCAGGTCTACGTAAGTAAGGGGAGATAGAAGAAACGAATCCAGTTTAGCCCATTAAGTTGAACTATTGGTTCTTGAAGCCAAAGTCTTGAATAATAATAGAGGGATGCCTTGCTTTATCTGTAGTGGTTCTATACATATATTCTCTTAAGGAACTGTGTGGGAAGAAATGATTAGTCAGGGACAGAATCTAGTTTCCTGGGGTGCACTGGCCAGAATGCAATTATTAACTTTCATCTAATGTGTGTTCATATTAGCATCTTATTTCATCATCCACATTAGAGCCCATATCTGTCTGATTCTAAACCCATCATTCCTCCTTTCTTTGCTCTATTCTCTACCTTCAGAGTTACAAGCAGTTTTCAACCTCTCCTCTATCTTCTCATGATGTTCATGTAAATTTCCCATTTTCTCTTCACCACTACCCTAGTCAACACTTGTTCTTGGATAGGGTCTCTTAGTCTAATGTCCGTGGATCTAACTGCAAATACCAAGTGGGACTCAAGGTATCTAAATAGTCCCTAAAATTCTGTATAGCTCTGTGTTAATTTGGGGGTGGGGAATAAAATCAAAAGGTTTCATCAAATTTTCAAAGGAGATTATACTGCCTTACCCTATGTTTTAAAAATATTGTCCTATAAAGTATATAGTAATTATAGTAATAATGATAGTAGCAATATAATATATTAATAATTGTTACCATTTACTGAGGTAGTGTTCAGAGGGCTTTATATAAAGAGTCTCATTTGATTTTTACAGCAAACCAGGAAGTCAAATGAATGATCCCCACTTTAACAATGAAGAATAGAACCTGAGGAAAGTTAACTTTCTTAAAGTGTTATATTAAATAGAGGTGGTGCCAAGCTATAACCAGGTTGGCCTGACTCCAGTACCCATATACTTAATATACTCAACTACACTGGCATCATGGGCAAAATGACTCGCAGAACTGAGTGTTTAGTCTTTTCCAGGACAGGTAATGATAGTAAGCATAGCACACGTATACATTATGCTAAAGAAAAACATTTCTAGTTGAGTCTATCAGTGAATGGGGAGTTAGTCTCTTATTAGATCAGGGAACTACTTTTCTCAACTGCCTTTAGTTCTTAGAAAATAAGCTGTATGGCCAAATGTCAGTGTGATTCCAGGTTAAATCAGGGTTTTATTCTTTTTATAAATAAACTATTATATGGAAAAATAAACTATTTTTCTAAATAAATTATGGAAAAATAAACTATTTTAAAGCAAAGCCTTTTGTTAGAAAGTGGTGAAAATGTATATACTATAGTCTGAGCTCTTTAATTGCCTTGTGTCCTAAAGTTAATGCAAGGAGGTCAGCTTTATTGACCAGTTTCCACACTGGTATGGAAAGGCATCAATGGACCAAGAGTCATAAGAGTGAGGATCTATTCCAGGGTCTGCCACATGCTGTACGATATTGCACATGTCAACCCAACTCTTTAGGCCTCATCAACCTCAAACATAAAGGATGATAGCATTGCTTTTGTCTCTTTCCTCTCCAGTATGAGGTAATTTGATTCAGTTTTATGCTCCTCAAGGCCAAAGTCTGATGAAATGTATTGTCAGTGTGTTACTTCACTTTTATTTTGTGTTGTGTGAATGTCTAAATTATCATTATTGCAGCATCAGATTTGAAAAGAACTTAGTTTTTGCTGTTTCCTGTGTTGAACAGAAGCCTACATTAAATGTGTAGCA
Source organism: Balaenoptera physalus (assembly GCF_965194825.1). Lineage (NCBI taxonomy): Eukaryota > Metazoa > Chordata > Mammalia > Artiodactyla > Balaenopteridae > Balaenoptera > Balaenoptera physalus. The sequence goes on along the minus strand of NC_138893.1, from coordinate 64,522,563 downwards.
TTTTCCTCTTAAATTATCTTAATTTCCTTATCAGCTACAATCATATGCATATAGAGGCATTTCGCATATTTAGCCTGATAAATGCCTTCCAGAGTTAATACTGGCTGCCCTTCACATTTTTTCTCTGTCAAGTATAAGCTTATTACATAATAGACTTATTAAATAATTAAAAGTTTTAATATGATTGCCTGGATGAATTGTGAAACCTAGTATATTAACAATGTTTACAGTCAAAAAATTAAAAAAACAAACAAATATTTTACAAACTATTCCCTTAAATCTGTACTGAGGTTGCAAAATGTCACATGTAAGTTTGCTTACTTTAATGGAGAAAAACACTCCATCAAAGGCAAAATAAAATACTATACTATTTTAGTTCAGAGTGCCTAAATATTTCATCAATTATGGAACACAACAATTTATAACAGAATAGTATAAACTTATTTTCAAATAGCAGAAAGAAACTTGGGCATTTCAAGAAACAGCAATGTATGTAGCAATCTGTTACTCTCATTTATGAGTTGATAAGCTAGCACAGTTTTTTAAGACCTTATATAAATAAGTGTATAGTTTCTTGTAGGTTTCTGTCTTCTTTCAAATTACATGCAGTGATATAATAAATGCTGATTACTAATCTTTTCACAGTACTATGTTAGACATTGTAGGGTATGACCTCTGTGTATTCTGGGAAAGCTAATGATTACCGAATTGATTAAGAAACTAACCACTTTAAATATTATGGAGTAGAAGAGAAAAAAAGAAGTTGAAAAAATACTGTCAACTGATTGATAAATGACAAGAATGTGTTCACTGTTTTGTATGTAAATATATGGCTTTTTCCAGCTTTTAGAGGTTAATCATTGTTCATTGGTTTTAGGAAACAAACACAGAAGTAAACAATAAGAGCAAATTTCCTACAAAGAACGCATTTATTAAGGACCTCTTGTCAAACCTTGTGCAGGCAGTCATTCGACTAAAGAATCAACAGCTTAAGCATTTATGATCGATCTGCAGCAGTGACAGAGGAACCTCCATTTCTGACATGGTTCTACAAAGCCCACAAACATTCTTTTCTACCTGCTTAAATTACTGAGCTATAATTCAGTAATCCGTTATTTGAAATATCTCACATCAACCTTATAAAGTGCAAGAGTATCCAGCTAGGGTTGTAAATAGTGAGGGCAGGACATGAAATGACATTGGGAGATGGAGTTTGTCATTTAAGGTTGGGGGTTAGGACAAGATCTGGTTAAGGGCATATGGATTATAAAAGGAAGTGTGATCATAAAGATTAATTAAGTGTCTTTTACTAGAGAGTCTACTTGACTAGAGACTTGGGGCTGTTAATGCATAACATATCAATTGCAAAGGTTAGAAAAAGGATATTGAAATATTGATGGCCAAATTTCCAGTGAATCGCTATCAAGCCACTCATTTTGGATGACAGTTATTGTATGGGACATTATATAGTTTGCATTTAAATCCACTCAACTGGGTATAAAGACTTCCCTAAGGGCTTCCCTGGTGGCTCAATGGTTTAGAATCCACCTGCCAATGCAGGGGACACAGGTTCGAGCCCTAGTCCGGGAAGATCTTACATGCCATGGAGCAACTAAGCCCGTGCGCCACAACTGCTGAGCTTGCACTCTAGAGCCCATGAGCCACAACTACTGAGCCAGTGTGCCGCAACTACTGAAGCCTGCGCATCTGGAGCCCATGCTCCACAAATAGAGAAGCCACAGCAATGAGAAGCCCGCACACCACAACAAAGAGTAGCCCCCGCTTGCCACAAGTAGAGAAAGCCCGTGCGCAGCAACGAAGACCCAACACAACCAAAAATAAATAAATAAATTTATTTTTTAAAAAAAAGACTTCCCTAAGACAATTTATCTCATTGATATTTAAGTAAATTAATGAGTTGTTTGACTTATACCTTCCCTAAAATAGGTATGTCTCTACTAGAAGTATATGCTCTAAACACTATATATAATCTTGGTTTGGAAATTGAAACACAATTGAAATCTTAATTATTTGAAGAAAGGAGATATATAACAATAAAAAATAAATGTATAAATCTTTGATGCTTTTGATAGAAAAATTCCAGCAACGCATACAAATTATAAAATTATTAATTTTATGCTATAAACATTTTGTGTATTATATATATTATAGATATTTAATAATAGTATATCACATATAAAGTCAATTACTTTAAGTAAAATATTAACTGTTCCTTCAGGGCTAATACATTCAGACAGAATTTCTCTCATGAACTGTTTCTCTCATGAACTTTTTTTTTTTAATGGTACAATTTTAATTATAGTTTGCTGAATGATTGCATAGATGTAAACATTTAGATCAATGCTTCCTGACCTGGGGTGGTTTTGCCCCCCAGGAGATATTTGATGATGTCTGAAGATGTTTTTGATTGCCACAACTCAGAGAGGAATGCTACTGACATCCAATGAGGAGAAGCCAAGAATTCTGCTAAATATTCTACAACTCATAAGATAGCCCTTCATAACAAAGAATGATTCAGCCCCTAATGTCCATAGTGCCAGAGTTGAGAAACCTTGATTTGGATGGATCCTTGCACTTTCCATTTGGTTTCCAAAACACCTCCTCAAGTCATAGACAATTGTTTCACTGACATATCATGAAATAATTAAAATGTACTATAAAGTCATACAGTATATGTGCTTCTAAGTAAAATATTCTGTATCCCATGTGGCTATCATGGTTTAAATGAAAAACATTTTCATATTATGAAGATCTAGAAAGAATATTAAAATTGGTGAATATAAGTTGCTTCGGGGCTTGTTAAATGTCCAGGGTATAGAAGTTTTCAGTTTCAAATAACCACTTCCTGGAGCCAACGTCCCTAAAGAAGCCTAAAAAGACCCCTAATAGGGCCACATAGATAATGATGTCAATGTTCCTTGACATGTTTGAACAAAAAAGAACTCTATGTGTTACAGCTAAAGAAAGCTTTTGACAATTTTACTATCTGGAACAAACTGATGTAAATATGAAGCCTCTCTTGAATTCTAGCCCTTAATATTTGCTAAAAACAAGGTTTAAGGTTTTAAAACCACTATATTTTACTTGGTTTCAGTCTGCAATGAAATCTGATTAAAATATGAAATCTACTCAATTTGTATGTATGTATATATGTGTTAAGTATCACTTGCTGCAGTACTTACGATACTCCATACAAAAGCAGAGTGGGCCAGGATAAAAGATCTGTGAGATCTGTCTGAATCCAAATCCTTGTTCAATCACTCAGAAGTTGTGTAAACTCGATCAACATGTGTACAGATAAATAGTTAAACTTAACTGAAATTCTAATGCAGTATGTTTACTTACACTGTCTGGCATACAGTTAGCTCTTGGTAAATGTTAACTATCTTAGGGAGAGGGAGAGTTCTAAGTTCCTGTCTCTGATGGAAACCGTATGGTGTAAGAGAACAAACTCTGCTCCCAAAGCCCATGCTGTCACAGAAGAAGGTGCTGTGTGCTCAGGGAAACCATTCTAGTTATGAAATAACAGAGACCAGGTTTGAATGCTACTTCTACTGCTTACTAGATGGTGTCAACATGACATCATTCCACTTAAAATAGTCAATTGAAACTGAAAACATTTAGAGTATTTAAGTCAAAGAGAGTAAAAATTAAGAGTTCCCAGTATTAACGTCAGCACTAGATTATAATTTTGCAGAATGACATATATTACCACAATCATACGTAATTTAAAAGAAAATTATCTTTCAGAAATTCACAGCAAAAGAGCATTTGACTCTAGGTGATTTAATCATTAGAGAGCTTGCTCAAAGCAAACTCATCTTTATATTATAAATGATATCATAAAATGGATACTTAAAAGCTGTACAACTCTGCCATTTTAAGGTATGCTTTCCTTTGGAGCACAGATTTAAGGTATCAAGTCAGATTTAAGGCACCAATACATGGGCTCCAGGACTTAGTGGAGCTCTGAAAACACCCAGACTATAGAAAGGGGGAAAAAAAGATGCCTAGAGAAAAAAATTCCCATAGTAAACAGGAATCTGGGGCAGAATAAACTCAGCCCCAAAGCCTAGATATCCAAAGGATTTAATTGTCCTGAGTCCAGTGTGAAATCATTTTATGAACTCACTCTGTCTTGGACCCTGGTTTGCATATCTATCAGGGAAGGAGAGAGGTGTGAGGTAAAACTCACAATCTGCTTCCCAAGGAGAGTGTCTGATAGAGGGCTTCCCTGCATGGGCTGAACTCACGCCTGAGAAAACGAAGGAAACATTCTACATCAACAACCCAAATAGGATGTAAGAAGGTATGGCAAAGCGATAGAAAATGGCCTTGGTTTTATGTGAGATACATGGCCTCTACTCTTAACCACAAAATATATTCTTTAGAAAGCCTCAGAGGAAATGCTTAGTGGGTAGGGGCTATTTTATCAATGGAGTTTAGAGACCATGTGTTAAATGACTTTATCTAGATATAGTCAGAACTTAATGAATATGTCTATCTGTCTGTCTATCAAAATATATATAGATACATGTTCATATACATACACATATACATATGTAATGCATATAGACGGACTGATAAATTGAATGCTAAATGCTTTATTAATGAAACTTATAGTAAGTAGATTTAGAAAAATGAAATGCAGTGCTTCATATTGTCCCAGAAGGCAAAGCACAGGCAAGTTTGGTTTCTTTAATAACACAAGTTTGCCCTCAAATTACTAATAGTAAGTGTTATATTATCATTAGTAGGATGGCATGCACACAGTGGGTCCTTAAGAAATATAAATGACAGTCAATTATGATTTCAATTGGATGTTTCCCTCAGTAGTAGAGGACTTTGACAGTTTATGATTTCAAGAAATAAATGAAGAGTTGCCCTGAGGCAAGAGGGAGCATCATTCCTGATTCTGTGTGGTTTAGTCCTAATGGCTGTCACCTTCAGGGCAGGGTTTACACAGCTCTTTTTTGGGAAAACAGCATCCTCCCTCAATGTGAAGTTAGCTTCATTTTCTATTTTTCTGGCTGGTTGTTGCTTAAAGCAGCAGGAGTAGTTTTCAAAGGTACATTGCAAAGATATACTTCTTGAACTACTACAAAACGTAAATGAAATGAGTCGATATGAGGTATGTTTACTTTTTTAGCATTATTATTTCAGTAAAAAGTATAATAGAAGATTAAGTCAATTGCTAAAATGCCAGAAGAATTTTGATAAAAGTTGATTATTTTTATGCCCTGTTTTAAGATAGGGCACGGAAATTCAGCATAATTATTTATAGTAATATAATAATTAAGTAGGATCATTAGTAACTTTGTTTTTCCACATAATTGAATTATAAGGTAACTGAAACAATTTAAGTGCCAAACCTCCCTCTAATCATTCATATGAGTTATTTTAAAATATTTTCGTAAAATTTATGGATGCTATTTAAGATTTTTGTTCTGATAATCTTTGATATTTTTTGTTTTATGATTCCATTAATAAATATATTCTCTTGAAGGATTTAAATCTCTGGTTATTAACTACAAATGAATTTGAGAAGCAGCACAAAATGAATTTTGAATTTCTCAGATATATTTTGCGTATTTATAGGGTTGCCCTGCTATAAATTCTGAAACTGAACTGAAAAAAATTGCTCACTACAATAAAAATGAAATACTTTATTTCACAACTGTTTATTGAATACTTACTATGTTTGTTAGGTGTGAAATAAACACTGAACCTACATGGTGAAGAAGGCAGGCAAAGTCCCCTAGGGCTAAAATTTATGGTGGGAGGTATAGATCTCCTTATAGATCATAAATTCTAATGGTGGAAGGAATATAATAAACAAACAGATTAACAATAACAAAAAATAACAGGTCATTTATTAAAGTTCAAGAAATATTTGAGTCCCTCTTAGATCACTAAACAAAGCAGACAAAAATCTCTATCTTATACAGCTTGCATTCTAGCATTAGTTACATAACATACAAGTAAATTTTAGAAGCTTATAAGGGCTATGAAAATCAGTTGATCAGAGTAAAGGGATTACATGTCAGATCAGGGTGGGATTATAAAGGCCACTTGGATAACTGCTGTAAGATATACTACAAATACTGAAATATCTCTAAGGAAGTGTCGTAACAGCTCAGCTCGAATGACAGGAGGGAGGCATCTATTTGAAGATCATGGGGAGCAACATTAGAAGCAGGGAAAAACATTTTTGCAAAGTATATAAGGCAGAAACTAACTTGCATGTTTGAGGTGGAAGAAAAAAGGTTAACATTCCTGGGGCCCAGAGAGCACAGAGTCACATGTGCTTAGGTCTAAAGAGGAAGTATAGGCCAAATCATGCAAGGCTATGCCAACCTGGGTAAGGAAGGCATATATAAAATGAGTACAATTAGATTTATAAGTATAATCATATATTCATCTCCAAAATCCATACGTGTTAAATGCATTCCATATTTATGAGTTTAACCATATGCATTTCTATGTTTGTGTGTGTTTCTGAAAGCATTCACTAATAACATAAACAAAAGAAGAGGTTCTGTGTTCACTCAGGCACTTGCTCTCACTGAGTTTTTTTTATATGGTTGGTTGATTTCTCTGGATCAGTGTTCCAAATGAAATGTTAGGAGCATGCCCAATTGATTTGGTACACAACAGGATAGTCAGGGAGCACAAAGTTAAAGGCATGGGAATTCACACATGGAATAAGGTAAGCAAGTTGCAGTGCATCTGAAAAGGGGAAACAGAAACAGAGCATGGCAGCTTACAAAAATGTCAAGAACAACATCATGCCAAACAGCTGATAAGAATACAATCAAAAAAAAAAAAAAGAATACAATCAAGTGATTGGGTGTATTTGGAAGGTAACTATTTTTCTGTCTAGTCATTTAATTCATTTTATTTCCGTAATTATGTTACATTTTTATGTCTTTTATTTCACTAGAGTAGAATAAACAAGCAAATAAATAAATAAATCCATTCAAATTTGTATTCTCATCCATTCCTGATGTTTGTAACTAAGGTCCAAAGGGGGCTCACAGTATACATGCCATAAGGGAATGAGGGGAACTGAAGGGTCTTCAGAGACATCTGTCTATGCTGTCACCTTCATGTACATTACCTAGTGTAGGCTCCAAGCATTAGTCTATTCAGGTTGACATTGAGTTCCCCTCTACAGTCTCTTTTAAATCTGTTTCACTCTTCCTACTCCCATGTCAGTCCTAGGAGCACATGATTTATTCCAGGTAAAAATAAGTGAATTGGACAATCAAGCTGCAGACGGTCTCTTTCTAAGGCCCAGTCCTCCACTTCTTTGTGCTCTCCCCAAGTGGCAGCAAGCACTAGTAAACAGGCATAACTTGTCTTTTTCCTTAAAATTCTTTACTCTATCTGGTTCTTTCTCTGAATGATTTTTCTCTTCCTCTGGAAATTAGCCTGAGAAAAAGGGACCCATCACTCTGTGTTTCTCTTTTGCATGGTGCTTCCCCAGACTGCCTTCACTTCAGGGAATCCTTTTCCCTTTTCTAGCCTCAGGAATGAGAAGAACTGCTCATCTGTCAACATGCCCCTATCTCCAAATCTACTGTCTTTTTTCTGAATCCTTACATTCCCCAGTACAGCCTAGCTTTGAGAACTTAAAGAACCTGAATTTATTTTTTTGCTTTTCACGTCCTTCCCTAGAGGTAAAGTACTTAGGTTAGTAGGGCTGACAACTGGTTTGGTGCTGGTGAAGAGGTGTGGAATCAAAACCCAAGGCTCTAAAAGTCACACACAATGCAAGAAAAAAATCAGTTAATATTTCAAAAATATTTTCTTGTCATTCCAATCTATAACATGGTAAGATGAGATCCTAGACTAGGATACAACATGGAAAGGGTTCGTTGCAAAAGCAAGTCATATTTGCAAACAATTAAGTACCTACTTTTATATGTCACTTAAATACGTCACAAACTTCACCTATAAAATACAGCAAACATAGAAGCATTTTTCATAAACAGAAATTTTAATTATAAAGAAGGACTAATACTGAAATGCATCAAATTCTTAGGACAAAGGATAACCAAAGATAACTATATTTTTAAAAATTGAAATTGAAAATTAAAATTTAATTTATTTCAAGGTATAAAAATAACTCATTTTTTCCTATTCAGCATGCATTTCAGTGTAATATACTATAGTACTTTGAAAGAAATCTTATTAAAGATAATTTTCATTTGATTCACCTCCAGTGGCAGCATTATTTTGAGAAGAAAGCTAGATATGGTTACATTGGAAAAGGAATTTACTTTTATATCTAGGAGGCTGTAAATTTTATAGACTTCTTTATAAAGAAGAACATTTTACTATAAAGATTCCTAGTTAGAGGAGAATGTTTCCATTTGATCTTTTACTCTTTTTTAGCATATGCTCTACAAAAACCAGTATTGAAAGTCTTCTGTATACAATCTAGTTAGATGTGTGCCTTTAATTTTATTTTAAAAAGTTAAAATGAGTAAAAGAACTAATTGAAGAAATATATATAGGAAAAGGATATGAAGTTCCCTAAGTATAACTGATATCACAAATATAATTTGAAAGGTCAAAAAGCACTTTGAAACTGTTGAATCAAGTACAGAGCAATTGATCTTATATAATTATATGTATTTAGCAAATGGTATATTCCTTTTATCATTATATTAAAATCTATATTTCACTTTGCAAAACTCTCTGTATTATCTTCAAATTACTCTACAAATCTAAAATTGTTCTAAAGATTAAAGTATATTAAATCTTTAAAAAATCCTTTCCTGTCTAGATATTATAGTTGCTTCATACATGACTTTATTCCTCAAAGGGAAGACAAGGCATAAATCTATTAAGAAATTGAATTCAAGACATCAGATCAACTCCTTGTAAAGATGTCAATTCTTTCCAACCTGATCTACAGATTCAACACTATTCCAACCAAATCCAAGCATGTTATTTTATGGTATTAACAAATGACTCTATACTTTATATGAAAAGGCAAAAGACCCAGAACAGCCAACACATTATTGAAGAAGAACAAAGTTGGAAGACTGACACTACCCAACTTCAAGATTTACTATAAAGCTCCAGTAATCAAGACAGTGTGGCATTGATAAAAGAAAAGAAAAATACATCAATGGAACAGAGTGGAGAGCCAGAAATAGTTGACCAATATAGTCAACTGACATTACCAAAAAAACAAAAGCAATTCAATGGAGAAGGATAGTCTTTTTAACAAAAGGTGCTGAAAGAACTGGACATCCACATTCAAAAAAATGAATCTAGACACAGATCTTATATATTTCACAACAAGAAAAGAAAATGAATCACAGGCCTAAATGTAAAATGCAAAACTTTACAACTCCTAGAAGATAACATAGGAGAAAAATCTAGGTGACCTTTTTTTTTTTTTAACATCTTTATTGGAGTATAATTGCTTTACAATGGTATGTTAGTTTTTGCTTTATAACAAAGTGAATCAGCTATACATATACATATATCCCCATATCCCCTCCCTCTTGCGTCTCCCTCCAACCCTCCCTATCCCACCCCTCTAGGTGGTCACAAAGCACCGAGCTGATCTCCCTGTGCTATGCGGCTGCTTCTCACTAGCTATCTATTTTACATTCTAGGTACAACACCAAAGGTATGATCCATGAAAGAAGAAATGAATAAGTTAAACTTCACTTCAATTAAAAAATTTTGCTCTGTGAAAGACACCGTTAAGAGGATGATAATACAAGCTAATATTGGGAGAAAATCTTTGTAAAACATGAATCTGATAAAGGACTTGTATCCAAAATACACAAATGACTCTTACAACTCAACAACAACAAAAAATTTCAATTTAAAAATTGGGAAAATATCTGAATAGACACCTCACCAAAGAAGATATAAAGGTGGCAAATAAGCAAATGAAAAGATCCTTAACATCATATGCCATTAAGGAATTGCAAGTTAAAACAAAAATGAGATACCACAACACACCTATTAGAATGGCTAAAATCCAGAACATTGACAACACCAAATGCTGAAGAGGATGTGGAGTAACAGGAACTCTCATTCATTGCTGGTAGGAATGCAAAATGGTACAGCCACTTTTTAAGACAAGTTTGGCAGTTCCTTGCACTATATTGATACTTCACCATAATATCCGGCAATTGCACTCCTTGATATTTGCTCAAGTGGATTGGAAACACGTCTACACAAAAATCTGCACACAACTTATAGCAGCATTATTCATAACTGCTAGAATCTGGAAGCAACAAAGATGTCCCTCAATGTACAAATGAATAAACAAGCTGACCTACATACATACGATGGAATATTATTCAGCCATATTATTAATTATTAATCAGCACTATTATTGCTTATTAAAAGGAATAAGGTAGTGAGCCTTGAAAAGACATGGAGGGACTGTAAATGCATATTGCAAAGGGAAATAAGTCAACCTGAAAATGCTATGTACTGTATTATTCCAGGGAAGAAATGGGCTACACTTTGTGTTTCAAAACTATAATTTTTAGCATATGAAAGTTTTTATGAAATTAAAAACTTAAATGCAATTATGTAAATGGAAAAACTATGGAAACAGTAAAAAGATCAGTGGTTGCCAGGGGCTCAAAGAGAGGAAAGGAAGGAAGACTAAACAAATGAAGCACAGGAGGTTTTTAGGGAGGTGAAACTGTTCTGTTTGATAACATAATAGTGGATACATGACATTATACACCTGTCAAAATCCATAGAACTGTACAGAACAGAGTGTACTCTAATGTAAGCTATTAACTTTAGTTAGTAATAATGTATAAATATTGGTTCATTAATTATAACAAATGTGCCACGCTAATGCAATTTTGTTCCTAATAGGGGAAACTGTGAGGAAGCAGAGGAGGTATACGGGAACTCTGTGTACTTTCTGGTCAATTTTTCTGTAAATCTAAAACTGCTCTAAAGATAAAGTCGGGACTTCCCTGGTGGCGCAGTGGTTAAGAATCTGCCTGCCAATGCAGGGGACATAGGTTCCATCCCTGGTCCAGGAGGATCCCACATCCCGCGGAGCAACTAAGCCCGTGTGCCACAGCTACTGAGCCTGCGCTCTAGAGCCCACGAGCCACAACTACTGAGCCCACATGCCACAACTACTGAAGCCCTCGTGCCTAGAGCCCGTGCTCTGCAACAAGAGAAGCCACCGCAATGAAGAAGCCTGCGCACCACAACAAAGAGTAGCCCCCACTCGCCACAACTAGAGAAAGCCCGCGCGCAGCAACGAAGACCCAACACAGCCAAAAGTAAATAAATAAAATAAATTAAAAAAAAATAAAATAAAATAAAGTCCACTAATTTTAGAAGGCATATAAGCTTGTGCACAATTAGCAGGCTAAGGAAGAAGTTTAGATGTTACCTTGATTTAAAGCTAGCTTTGATTTTTAGTGGAGAAATATTTGACAGCAACTATACAAAGGAAATGATGAACCAATTTCCTATGTTTTCTTGAGAGCAGAAGACCACAAAAAGAATAAACAAAATAAAACAAAACAAAGGGCTGAAGAAGTGAATGACTCATATTCTTAGAGATTTAATTAAAAAGAGATTCCATGTCTAAAGTTAAGGGCACTATTTTATCCTGTAGAAAAATCAAATGCCATTTTGAATGTAATTCGTTTTCATTCATCCACTCATTTATTTATTCTAATGATATTTATTGAGCACCTAACAAGTGTTAAATAATGTAATAAATACTGTGTATTAGTCATTGAGTATATTACAGTGAAGTAGATGGACATGATCTCTGACCTCAAAGGGATTATATCAGTACTACAGAACTCAGGCAAGCAATCACACAATTACAATAGAGCCTGCCCAATATTATGGAAGGGAAATAACAAGGCACTAAGAAGGTGCCAAGAGTTGAATAATGGAGAGGTAGAAGTCCAGAATTGGAGTAGGGGGAAAAGACATGGAATAAAAAGTTAGTAGATGGAATTAGCAAAGAGGATACAAGGGACAGGCAGAAAAATTCTAAGCCTGAGGTAGATCTGTTACTTGAAACTTTGATTTGTGTGTGTGTGTGTGTGTGTGTGTGTGTGTGTGTGTGTGTGTGTATGGGGGGGAGAAGGAGAGAGAGAGATGGAGAGATGGCAAATGTTGATGATTTGAGCAGGTTCATATTTGAACAAATAACTCTCCATTTAAGCATGGAAACTGGATTGTATAAGATCAGTTAAGAGGCTATTACAGGGACTTCCCTGGTGGTCCAGTGGTAACGAATCCACCTTGCAATGCAGGGGACAAAGGTTCGATCCCTCGTCAGGGAACTAAGATCCCACATGCCGCGGGGCAACTAAGTCCATGCTCCACAACTACTGAGCTCGCGTGCCTCAACTAGAGCCCGCGGGCCACAAACTACAGAGCCCACCCTCCCTGGAACCCGCGAGCCACAACTAGAGAGAAAAAAACCCACCTACCACAACTAGAGAGAAGCCCGGGCACGGCAACGAAGATCCCGCATGCCACAACTAAGACCCAATGCAGCCCCAAATAAATAAAATTAATTAATTTAAAAAAAGGCAAGTTCATTAATAAAAAAAAAAAAAAAGAGGTTTCAGTAACTTCTGAAGGAGATAATGGGAGACTAAAAAGTATGGTAGAGGTGATGGTGATGGAAAGTATACACTAATTAACAAATGTTTAGGAAGTATGTGTTACAGAACTCAGTAATTAATTGGATATGGGAAGTTAGGAAGAGAAATGTATCAAGAATGGCTCCAGGTTTCCCTCCTGGTACAACTGAGTGGGGGACAGTGCCCTTCACAGATATGGAATACATGAAGATTGAATTATCTGGGTAGACAATAAAGAGGTCAATGTCCCAGAAGTTTGTTTTTTTTTTGTAATGTACGTCTGGGAGTAAATAAATATATGAGTTGATGATAAATATTTGGGAGATATAAATGGCAAATAAGTCATGGAAATGGATAAAATTACAATGAGATTCCCTTTTGAGATAGAATAAGCAGTCGAAGAATTGAAAGGGAAGAACTTCAAGGGATTTCAAAATTTTGAAAAAGGAATACTTTTCTGAAATTTTGACTGGAAATCTTTTCAGACCAGATGCAAAAATAGAAAAGCAGACAAATCTACAAGAGCAAAGGCTTCAGGCAATTCTAAGTTAACCATAAAGATAATACAAACTTAGTCTGCATAAACTGATGCATTCTCTCTCAAAGCATTTGCAACTGCAAGGACCTAAAAAGTGAGCTTGATTAGGAAAAAATTATTTTCAAATTGGTGGTTATATTATAAATGGGTAGTTATATATAAATTTGTAGTTATTATATCTATAATATACTCTCTTATAATTAGAAATTTTAATTTCCAAGTTTAAATTTAAATATTACACCTCAGACATTCTTTCAAACCCTCAAGAAGAGCCTTAAAAGAAATAAATACAGTGGAATGAAGGTTGGTTGAGAAAACTCCTCTGTAATTTTCTATCACAAAGCTCATTATCTGAAGGACACTGAAGCTTAGTTCTCACTATAGAACTGTTTGTCACAAGATTATATTCTTACATATATACACTACCAAACGTAAAATAGCTAGCTAGTGGGAAGCAGCCACATAGCACAGGGAGATCAGCTTGGTGCTTTGTGACCACCTAGAGGGGTGGGATAGGGAGGGTGGGAGGGAGGGAGATGCAAGAGGGAAGAGACATGGGGACATATGTATATGTATAGCTGATTCACTTTGTTATAAAGCAGAAACTAACACACCACTGTAAAGCAATTATACTCCAATAAAGATGTTAAACAAAAAAAATTACATTCTTAACCTTGTAACTAAAACAAGTTAAATTGTAACAGGTGCTCTTTTGCTCCAGGTGGTGGCAGAGGGCTGGATTTATGATGTACTATTTTCTCTTCTTTTTACAAGCTTTGTTACAGGAATTAGGTGTTAGAATTTTATGGCCTCATATGTCCCCTGAAAGATAACACTAAACTGCATACCTTTGGCCTTCTCCATGTTCTGTGATTTTGCTGAATTGTCATTGTGATTCTTCCCTTTACAAGGTAGCTCAGCAGCCAATGACAAGGGAGAAAAAGGTACCAAAAATGTAATTTATAATTGATAAGTGGCCAAAGACAGGCAGTCCAGGCCTCTATTTCTCAGCAGTCAGTTTTCTCAGGTTGGTTTCTCATCCTTTAAACAGTCATTAAAATGAAAACAAAACAAAGCTCTGAAGTAATTCATGAAGAAGTTAATGTTATTGTTACAGAGTCCAAGCTCCTACTGTTCTTCGAATGACAGGCCAATAAATCGAGAGGTGTTCGGGTAAGAAATTGTGCCTTTATTTGGAAATTCAGCAGATGGAGAATATGGCAGACTACCATCTACCTCAAGTTAGAATACAGGCTTCTTTTATACTCAAAGGGGAGGGTGCGTAGCTGGTTATTGCAAACTTCTTGGTGCTGTCCAAACCCCAGAGGGGATGTGATAATCCTTTGTTCTTGCACCTGTCTGACTACATCTGGTCAGGATGTTTCTGTAAACCCCCAACAAGATAAATGTTATTTTCTGTTCTGCAACTTTTTTTTTTTTTTTTTTTTTTTACTGGTTGATTTGAATGTTTACTTTCCATCAACTACACTGTTTTGTGGACACAGCCTGTTTTAGGGATGTTAGCATGGAATCTTGTAAAACTAGAAATGTTAATGTATGCTGATGAATTACAAGTACAATAACAGTTCTTGAGTTAGATATGAGCAGGGCACCCAGCTAACTCTCACTGTGTTGACAATCGCAGGTGAGGAGAAGTGAGAATCCTAAAACAATTTGCTTATTCACAACAGGCTCCTTTGATGAACATCTATGGTCTCCTCTGTAACCTCCCTTAAAACAGGGAGATTATCCTGGATTATGCAGGTGGGTGCAATGTCATCACAGGGGTCCTTAAAAATGGAAGAGAGATGTAGATGTTCAGACGGTGTCGTGAGGATTTGCATCCACTGTTGCTGGCTTTGAAGATGGAGGAAGGGGTCACAAGTCAAGGAATTCAGCTCCCCTAGAAGCTTAATGCCAGTGTCCATATACTCCCGCTGCCGAGGCCTCCGCGGACCGCGACCCATGGAGACCGCTGCCGCCATTAGGCCTCGGACTTCACGTCCTGGGTCCGGCCAGTGGGCAGCCGTGGCGAGGGCTCTGGAGCTCTGCAGGACACAGCCCTCGGCCTGTCCCTGGGGCCCCAGGCTCACCTGCCAGCCTCGAGGCCGGAGGGC
Organism: Balaenoptera physalus; assembly: GCF_965194825.1. Lineage (NCBI taxonomy): Eukaryota > Metazoa > Chordata > Mammalia > Artiodactyla > Balaenopteridae > Balaenoptera > Balaenoptera physalus. Next base: position 64,507,261 of record NC_138893.1, on the reverse strand, counting down.
CTGGATGGCCTGGAGGACCCCGAGGGCCCCGGAGAGAAGGCCGAGACCCGCCGCCCCGCCCCGCCCCGCGCTCTCTCTGTTCTGCAACTTTTATCTCTCTCTATGTAAAGGAAAAGTGTTATACCTTTACAGGTCAGAGCCTTGAGAAAGTGCTATTATGTAGAGTCAGGCTATAGGCAACATTCTTTTCAAAGATGCAGAGCCAGCATAACTAAGCACAGGCAACAGAGCACAAAGGTTAGAGCTAAAGGAATAGATCCGATATGGTTTGTTCTTCTTTGTTACACCATTAGGAGGTGTGATTATTTTTCTTGATTCACAGAACTTGTCAGGTAGATAATCAGTTAATTTAACCTCTGAGTCACATAAAGAAACAGGGATAATTCCCTCACAGTTCCCATGCATTTGTGATATCATCAGCTATTATTTTAAAAAATAGGTGGGTCCTATCAACATTAACAAAAATTTATCGTGTGCTTCTTATACCAGGCACTAATGATATAAAGAGTTCAAAAGGTATAGTTCTGCTGTCCCAATGTATTTGATATTATGCAGAGATGCTGTCTGAGAACTGGAGTACAAACAAAATTACTGTCTTCAGTGGCAGGATTCGTGATGAAGATGTAAAAATCAGGTTCTCCAGAGTTGTGGACACATGTATTTTGTGTGACAACTCCATATTATATGTGCAATAGACAGCCACCTGCTTTAGTTGTTTGGGGCATTCAACTGTTCGGTGTTAAGAAGCTGGCCCAGATGATAGCCGAAGGGCCCTTTCAGCCTTTAGATTCTTTGATTCATTGCTGTCAAGATGCACCCCTACCCCAAAGCTACTTTCTGTTTATCCATGTTTTGTCATTCTAGAATGAAAATGATTCAGATCGTACTTTTTGCATTCCAAGAAAACATGGGCAAATGCAATCTTACAACACCACACTACTTAAATTGCTAAAGAAAACACTGACAAATCAGCCATTTAAAATAACACACCACTAAAGATTGAGGTTGAGAGGAAAAATGATATGAAATTGAATTACTTTGAGATCCCTCTGCTTTGAAAATTGGCTCCAGAAAGAGTTGAAAATGGCAATTAAAGTCTAAGGAAGTTTTAGGTGGTCTTTTCCCTACAATAAAAAAAATTCATCCAAGTCATTTTGATATCAATGATTTCTTCTAATGAATCCGTAAGCTGCAAAGTAGAGGCAAAGTGGCTCTTGGTTATCTTTAGCCAAAACTGCATACATAAAATAAATCAGAGCAATACATTTGATTTAAAAGATTCAAAGATGAACTGGAATATTTAATATTTAGTCTTTGTTATTCCCTGACCAGAAAGAAGAAAAAGAATCAGAGAAAGCCTATGAATAAAATATGTAAAGATCTTAAATGAAATTTAATATCCCTTTTTCCCATTCATCTTACAGCAAATGCAAATTTTATCTCAATGCTCCATGGGTTGCTTTATCTTTTAAAGTAAGTGCATAAAATCATCATCTTTCAGGTGTTATTTTGGTATGTCTTTTAATAAGTTCTAATTAGGTCTTTGTTTAAAATTAGTAGACAAAAATAAACTGCAAAACTTTACTCAAAACAAACAAAAAAAACAATAAACACCGAAGCTCATTTGAATGGTCTTTTATGAAAGGGGTCTTTTTTTTCTCCTCAAGACCTGTCATTTTTCAAAGTTCTAAGATCAAAATTCCATAGAAAAGAGAACTTCCTTAAGTCACCCTGAGGCAAACTTACACCTAAGAGACCCGTTTCTTTCACTTTATTGTTTTCTGTTGTATCTTCCATAATTGATGTTTACCAGCCTTGCCTCTCTCTCTTTCTGTCTCTCAATTGATGATAGATGATTGATTGATAGGTAGATAGATAGATAATTTTCTTCTAGATATTAAGCACCTCTCTTAACCCCACACTCCTAGATCTTATCTGGGAATTGCTTAAAGATATTATCCAAGCATGACATTTTTCTTCTAATTATTTTTAGAAAAATAAACTTCTCCTACTTTACAGAGTACAAAATAAAAATGGGATTAAACATAGAGTTGTCAAATAACAGATGTCATGAACATATTTCTGTTCCCTCCACATGAAATATTATCTTCCTCTTCTGGTACTATCCCTTGGTCCAACACCATTTAGGTATCAGCTGAAATGTAATTTCCCTAGTATAGTCTTCCTCACTCCTAGACACAGTTAGCAAAATACTCTAATAATACAATGTAATATTTCCCTTGTGGCATTTATTATAGTCGATTGTCATTGCTTCTTTAATCTCATTTCTTTAGCAATAGTCTGAGCAAAGAAAGAGAGTCTGTCTACAATGATGGACGTATACTTATCATGCCTTGTTCAATAAATATTTTCTCAAAAAAATGAGCAAATGAATAAACATGAAGACTACTGATAGTCTGGTAAAATAATCGGAACATTGTTACATTAATGAAAAGCAATGTCTGGTTACTTAACCAACTGACACATTTAACAAACATTTTAAAAACATGAACTGGAAACCACTAGGTTTTTAGCATCACATGTATGTGACTTTAACAGAATGGGCGGTTACTGAAACGTTTAATTATTGTTACAAGTCATTGCTAGTACAGAGAGCCTCTCACGTAGTTTGCTTTATATTTCTAAGTTTTCATCTCTCTCCGGGCTTCCTCAAATCAGAAGAACCGAATATGGAAATAATTGCTTTTTACAAAAAGGGTCCTTGCGAACTCTAACATATTTAAAATTTTATGAACCCTTTTGAGAATTTCTGGATTCCATAAAAATGGGCATTCACATGGCATCTTGCTTACATTTTCAGAGTATTAGTAGACCTCTTTAATCTGTATCATATAATGAACATAGACTGGCCATTTAAAAAGGTGAGGACAATCTTGAACTGAGGACATTTTAAACTTTAATTAGAGAACAAAACACCTTAGCTTTATACCTTGACCCCATTAGGAAAATCCCTGGTAAGGACTGCAAAGTAAGCCATTACCCCAGTTAACTGACTATCAAACTTATAAGAGAAAGAACCCCTGTACTGTGTCTATAAGAACATTCTAATGCAAATTATAAATTGTGTCTGCATGATTAGAATAAAGATGTTAATGATGATTATGGTTTACCAGCAAAACCCAATTATCTGGCACCAGACAAACCACTATATTTGACAGCTGGCTTACACTGAAATTCAGATTGTAAACCATTGACAAGAGAAGTGTATCTATATTCAGGGCAAACTTTTCGAAACCCTTGAACAAGACTTCATTTTTATATTTCCCAGGATTCCTCCTCTGACTGATAGAAGGATGCTCTTGGGAGAGAATGTTTCTATGACTTCAAGTACTTCAAATTATGGAATTACTAACAGATACTTAATAATTATCATGTATTCATGAGTTTACCTTGTTAGGATACATGTCTATGTTGACATGTAACACATGACATGACACGTGAGCAATGGATTCTATAAGTTTATGCCATGGTACAATATCATTAAACTCCTTAAACTTACTATTTCTTCTCCTTACACTTACTATTTTTAATTTAACTTGTCCCACAAGTTTAGCATGCTGTGATTCTGTAAATTAGCAAAGCAAGTAAGCTGTTATAAAGTCACCCAGCTGGAAGGGAATTTAGTTTTTCCAGCTCCTTTATTGAGTGCCTCTAAGGGCAAAGGACAATAAATTTGTATTTATTCTGATTTACTGAAGACAGAACTTAAAACAGCTACGGGAGAAATCTCTTTTAATACACATACTTTATCTTTAAAAAATTATACCTATGTTGCATTTTATTGTATAAATCTATTGAAGCTTCAGAGTGATCAAGACAGACAAAATACCTAGTAAACTAACAATTTGTTTGAGCACATTAATAATTTTGCATTTTTAAAACCAATATGTAATAATCACATTCAGCACATATTTAGAGGAGAAACTGAGTTCTTCTTGGGGCAAAAGTAGAGAAAGAGGGACTCTCGTCATAGGACTCAGAATGAGGGTTACTTTCTTGTATCCAGAGCATTTAGTTCTGTATCCAAACTTTAACATCCTCACTAGGCAAAGTAAAAACTGTATATGATCAACAAATGGAGACTCATCATACTGGAAGACAATTTAGCTCCCATCTCTTCTCACACAAGCATGCCCTTTGGTTCAGCCAGGCCTTTGTATCTGCGGATTCTGCATCCACGGATTCAACCAACTGTGGATCAAAACCATTCACAAAAAAATATTCACAAAATTCCAAAAAGAAAAATTTGAATTTCTGCATGCCGGCAACTATTTACATTGTTAAATGTGAGTGATATTGTGATATTAATAGAGCCACTCCAGCTCAGGTATGAATGGTGTGTTTTGTCCCATTCTTCTTGTAAGCTATTACATGTGTGTGTGTGTGTGTGTGTGTGTGTGTGTGTGTGTGTGTGTGTGTGTGTGTGTATGTAGTGAGTTTCTTATAGACTACATATAGTTTGGTATTACTTTATTATACAATCTGAGAGTGTCTTTTAAATCATGTGTATAGATAATTTGCACTTAAAGTGATTATCGATATGTTTGGATTTAGGTCTATGTTATTCTTTGTTTTACTTGTTCCATTATTTTGTAATTAGTTCATTTCCCCTTCCAGCCTTCTTCTGGGTTATTGAAACCTTTTTTAGTATCCCATATTAATGTATCTATTGTGTTTTGGCTATATTTCTTTGGACACTCGCAAATGAATTTAAGAAAGAATGTCAGGTCTCAGGCTTCTGGCCAGCCTTTGCCACACTGGCTACTGTGGTCCTGACCTAGAATTTCTAATGTCACAGCCATCTTCCTGTCCCAGTTGTTAGCTTGGCTATTTAATCACTTGTTCACAGCCTGATCTGATTTTATACGGGGCCACCAGAACAACTGCGCCACCTATAGAGCCAGAGTTGAAATCCACCATGGAAATGAGAAACATGGCACTTTTGTGCTTCAGCTGAAGCCCCACAGTTCAGTCAGAAGCAGACTGCACTTGAAGAAAGTGACCTACTGGCCAGTTGTGGTACCTAAGAAAGAACCTATTCTGTGGCACTCATTGGTAAACAAGAAAAATAACCCAAAGACACTATTGAAGGCCAATGTAAGTGAAATGAGGTATACTACTCAGCAGAAGTGAAGGAAGGCTACCAGAGAATTGAGTAATAATTTTGGAATGGAAATATCTGAAGAGAATTTGGACATGTTAGAAGAAACTGACCATTTGAGAAAATGTTTAGCATGAAAAATCAAAGCCTCATAACATGTTAAAATGTACTTATTTTTAATTAAAAATACATGATATATAGTAGTGTGTAATGGCCTACATGGGAAAAGAATTTTAAAAAGAGTGGATATATGTATATCTATAACTGATTCAGTTTGCTGTACAGCAGAAACTAACATAACACTGTTAATCAAGTATACTCCAATAAAAATTAATTTAAAAAAATATGATAAAACATATGATCAGCATATAATATAACCCTGAGCACCAAAATCCTGGTTTTCCAGAATTTTCTCAGAGAATGTAATTATTACTATTTTTTTGTTGTTGGAAACCCTGCTGATAACAAGGAGATTTTATCACCTGTGTGAACATTAAACTGGGAAATGTTTCAAAATATCTCAAAAAAATTAAAGAAATTTATGGTGTAATTTTAGATTACAAGTAGATGATCAAAGAGTAAGGACAGCTTTTGGAGAAGCCAGATCAAAAATATTCACTGAAAGAAAGTGTCTAGGCTTAAGTAAACACTAAAGAGTCTTGAAAAAACAAAAATTCTAGTGCAAAATCCCCAAATTTGGGAACAAAGAAAAGAGTATAAATAATTGAAAGATGGAATCCAATGGAAATATTACAAGTTTTATGGAGGATATTATTAAACTTTCAGAGGGAAAAGAGTCCTACATGAAGCTAACCCAAGGACAGGAAAACTCAAGTATGTCGTCTGTTCAACACTGCAACACAAGTAGGAGGCTGAACTACCACCACCTTCAGAAAACCATAGCTGTTCTACAAAAACAGATTCCAAAAAGAATTTGGAGAGGGAAAAGCAAAACATACCAAAAGTTAAAATGCAGTAGAACAAAATTCAAGAACTAGAGAAAAAATTACAAAAAAACCCCCAGTTAAATCCTAATAAAACTCTTCTATTTTAAAAAGATAGTCTGGGCATAGTCTTTATGAGATTTTACTTAGGCTTTCACCTTGAGTATGGGGTCTGACTTCTAATCTTCGAGTGTACATACATAGATACATATACCTCAGAATTTCAACTCTAAAGTTTGCTGTTTCAGTAAAAAAAGAAAGTATTCATCGCACATGAAGACCACTTCAAACTTCAGAATCTTATAGATTTAGCTACTTATTATAATTTATATCCTGTACCTCATATAAACGGAATGATTTAATTATAATAATTACACTTATAAATATATGTTTTGTGTAATATATTTAAATTTTTATTGCCTTAAAAATTATTGCAAATGATATATTTAACTCAGAAATTGAAGTTGTTTCTTTGAACATTAAATAAAGCTACATAGTTTCTAATATATCTGTTGAAAAATCTTTTGCATTAAAGATGCAGATTTGATTTGTTATGCATACTTCAGATTAGTGGTTGTAATCTCATTTTCCAGCCAACAAATAATCTGAACTGTTGTATTTACTACAGATAAATTACCCTCTGTTCTTCCCTTAAAAATACATTACAAAAAAAAGGTAGCTGTCTTCTGAACCATAATCATTTGCTACTGAAAGTTAGTGTACAAAGCCTCAAATGGTGAAAAGGTAGACATAAAAAGCAAATGATCCTTTAATCACTTCATTGTAAATGTTTACAAGAAAAGTATCGCAGGCCTGATGTGTGAACTTCTTGTTCCCTTTACTGCAATCTCCAGCAAAATTATTGTTAAATGCTTTGCTAAACTGCCCCATTTATAAAACATGTTCTTATATTACTGACATTTCTTAGTTTGATGGAGCTATGCATTCCCGGATATGTGTTGAAACAGAGCCTATCCATGTTACTATAGCTATTTGACCAGGTCATCAAATAATTTGTGTCCTAAATACTACATCTAAGGGAATGTGCTTCTTTGAGCTTTTCTGAGTCAGGCGACAGAATAAGAAAATGGCAAAGTTGAAAATAATCTTTGAGCTACTTAAGGGTATAGATAATACTATCTGTTGTACACATTCATGTTAGAATAAGTAAACAAAAGCAAGCCCATCCAAAGAGAATTGTAGGTATTAAAGTTTAACTTGGACCTCTAGCAAATGTATCAAATTCTGCAAATCAATACTTGTAACCATACTTTTTCCCATATTAAGAATTATCAAGTCATGGTAAGATTTTATGGTAAGCAAGTGACTAGTGTCAATCACAACTCCTGAGCAATGAGAATTTACTATTGTAGAGACAAAATGATAGCATGGTTAAACATATGTACCCTGAAGTCAAACTTCTTGGGTTGAATCCCTAGTCCACCATTAAAAAAATAGTGTAAATACTGGGGAATTACTTAAACTTCATGTGTTTCATTTCATCATCTATACAATGAGGATAATAATAACTGCCTCATGGTGTTGTTATGAGGCTTATATATGTTAATACATTTTTAAAAAGCAGTTCGGCATCATCTTTGATGTTAAAAAAGTCATGGGATTGGTCCCCTCCAAGTGAGCGTAACAGAGAGAAATACCAAATACAGACTGTCAAATGTAGAGTACATTTGATATTTGGCCTTAAAAAATACTAGATATCATTATCTGTTGCTCTCATATTTCTCACTCAACTCACCTTATAAAATAACTAATAATTATTTAGTATATATTAATACTAGACACAATTGAATGTTCTACATGTGTTACTTCCTTTAAAATTCAATCTTTTAAGAAAATAATAATTATTCCCATTTTCTAAATAAGGACACTGAAACTTTAAAAATTTAAATCACCTTAAAGATGACTTTTAAGTTGCAGTCCAACAAGTTCAGCGTAATTTGTAAATTCTCTAGTTTAACCAGTAGATCAGCTACTGATAATCTGAGGCTTAGTTTGAAGCTAATGAAAAGTTATCCCAGGACTGCTGGGAAAGTCAGAGAATGCCTGTTCCAGTTCATGCTATGGATGCTCCCAGCCTTGGTCTGGAACCCTTGCATTTTCTAGGTTAATCTAGGTTGTTAAAAAATAAATAAATAAATAAAACTCTTCTCTATTGATCTTCAATAATGTCTCTTCAAAATACTTGGGATGAAGAAGCAGAATAAACTCTTAAAGAAATAATAAAAGGTAATCTTGTTGGAAAATGCAGGTCTTAATTACACATCAAAAAGAAACTTTCAGAATAAAATATTATTAGGTTTTATATCTGAAAGATGGACTACTGTAGTTACTTCTTATTGTCAGAGCGACCACTGGCTTTTTATTTATAGAAACCGTGGCCAACATCCCCTTTTGGAATTCACCTAAATTCATTCCCCCTTCCAGTGTCAGCCTGCACCCAATAATTGATCCATGTGGGAATACAAATGCTTGACTCTCTTCCCTATCTGGGACAGCTTTGAAGGGTTATTCCATCTTAAAGATTACTCATCTGTAGCACTGGCTCAGACTTCCACAGAAACATGATCACTGCTTTACTTCATCCTCTGCCCAATCTTTCCTTCGTTTCCCTTCTGCAGATGTTAGTCTTAAAAACACTTCTAACAGATCTTCTGCATGCTAATCTTTATCTCAGAATCTGTTTCCCAGGGATCCCACCTGACTAGAGCAAGCTTATTAGTAGAGTATATTTTTTCTCTAAGCAAACCTTTCACCAAACAAGTTCTATTATCAAATATTTTATGCACCATGAGTGAAATGGTATAAATTTGGAGCTGTACTTCATTGAAATACATTTTTTTGTTTCATTTTGATTTTCAGTGTTTTTTTTTTTTTTTTTTTTTTAATATGTCAAACTGGCTTAATTGGCTGCCTATGCTCCTTTCACTTTTTGGAACACTGAAGACTGTTTCTGCTTATAATTTTTTCAAAGGCCAGATGATCTGACTTTCTTCATAAATTATTTTCTTCATACTTTCTAACTTTGGATTCAGTCATCCATAAAACAGAGCGTTTTGAAATAAATCTTGTGGTTATATAGTAGAGAGATCTGGATAGACAATATTCACATCTCCTATCTCATACAGAAATATTTTGATATTGCAAATCCAATTTAGTTTATAATTCTTTTTATTTGGAATTTCCATCATATATAAATCTGTGCCTTTTGGCAGATGCTGAAATGTATTTCTTGCTTTTGAATTTGTGTTTAGCTATAAAAAATCCCTTGTGGTCTGATCTTTCCTAATTCTTAACAACTTATTCCCACTATTATATTCCCTAGGCACCACAGCAAGAAGAATTTGTTTTTACCCATTTAAAAAATTTCAGGGTAAGAAGAAACAGAAATGGATTTTAATAGCTCAACATAAGCAGAAGGCGAAGGCAAAATCTTCTAATCTTCTAATATGAAGGCTAATTATGTGGAAGGTGATGGCCAGATGTCCTCTCTTCCCTTTAGGCACAGAACAAGAGTAATTAGGTTTAAGTTTAACATGGGGGATTCAGCAAATCACACTCAGAAAATCATCAAGCAGCCAGGCTATTCTTAGAGATGACTGCATTGAAACTTCACAAAAAGAGAACAACCAACCCTTTGCTGCAAACCCTTATTTAAAGTAGATCCTACATTCAATGTAAGACAAAATGAAAAAGAATTGATGTTTAGGAAAATGTGTGTGGGTTGTTGAGTAAAAGTGTTACTAGGAATTTCTAAGTATTATTCATGAAACATTACATTGGTTCAAATTTTAATGAATCATGTATTTATTGAATTATTATTTATTCAGTTTTATACTAGGGAAAGGAGTAGAAATACTTTAGATTTTTTTGACACTGTAATGTTCAATTTCAGGGCTTATTTGAAAATCAAATCATGGAGCCTAAATTATCTTCTTCGTATATGAAACCAAAGAAACTGTTGTCTAGAAACAATATGAGAAAATATTGCCAGATGTGACTATATATTTATTTTAAACTGTGATGATGATATTAAATATATAACACCTAAAGGGCTAAAATCAATGATGAACAATGAGTTAGTACTGATACAAAATCACTACAGAATACCCAATAGAAAAATAGGCAAAAAAAAAAAAAAAGAAAAAACAGGTAAATCACTTGACAAATTGGTAAATTTCTAGGTAATATAAAAATGTACTTGGGAGAAAATATTTGCAAATGAAGAGACCAACAAGGGATTAATCTCCAAAATATACAAACAGCTCATGCAGCTCAATATCAAAAAAACAAACAACCCAATCAAAACCTCAGCAGAAGACCTAAATAGACATTTCTCCAAAGAAGACATATAGATGGCCAAAAAGCATATGAAAAGATGCTCAGCATCATTAATATTAGAGAAATGTAAATCAAAACAACAGTGAGGTATTACCTCACACAGTCAGAATGGCCGTCATCAAGAATCCACAAACAATAAATGCTGGAGAAGGTGTGGAGAAAACAGAACCCTCTTGCTCTGTTGGTGGGAATGGAAATTGGTACAACCATTATGGAGAACAGTATGGAGGTTCCTTAATAAACTAAATAGAGAACTACCATATGATCTAGCAATCCCACTCCTGGGCGTGTATCTGGAGAAAATCATAATTTGAAAAGATATATGCACTCCAATGTTCACTGCAGCACTATTTACAATAGCCAAGACATGGAAGCAACCTAAATGTCCATTGATAGAGGAGTGGATAAAGAAGAGGTGGTATATATACACAATGGAATATTCCTCAGCCATAAAAAAGAATGGAATAATGCCATTTGCAGCAACATGGATGGACCTAGAGATTGTCATACTGAGTGAAGTAAGTCAGACAGCGAAAGACAAATATCATATGATACAACTTATATGAGGAATCTAAAAAAATGAAAAAATGAACTTACTTACAAAACAGAAATAGAGTCACATATGGAGAAAACAAACTTATGGTTACTAGGGGAGAATGGGGGGAGTAAATTAGGAAACTGAGATTGACATATACACACTACTATATATAAAATATATAACTAATAAGGACCTACTGAATAGCACAGGGAACCCTACTCAATACTCTGTAATGACTTACATGGGAAAAGAATCTAAAAAAGAGTGGATAGGGAGAGACATTCAAGATGGCAGAAGAGTAAGACGTGGAGATCACCTTCTTCCCCACAAATACATCAAAAATACATCTACATGTGGAACAACTCCTACAGAACACCTACTGAATGCTGTCAGAAGACCTCAGTCTTCCCAAAAGGCAAGAAGCTGCCCAAGTACCTGGGTAGGGCAAAAGAAAAAAGAAAAAAACAGAGACAAAAGAATAGGGACGGGACCTGCACCACTGGGAGGGAGCTGTGAAGGAGGAAAGCTTTCCACACACTAGGAAGCCCCTTCGCCTGCGGAGACTGCGGGTGGCAGAGGGGGGAAGCTTCGGAGCCACGGAGGAGAGCACAGCCACAGGGGTGCAGAGGGCAAAGTGCAGAGATTCCTGCACAGAGGCTCGGCAACGAGCAGCGCTCACCAGCCCGAGAGGCTTGTCTGCTCACCTGCCGGGGCAGGCAGGGCTGGGAGCTGAGGCTCAGCTTCGGTCGGATCGCAGGGAGAGGACTGGGGTTGGCGGCGTGAACACAGCCTGAAGGGGTTAGCACACCACAGCTGGCTGGTAGGGAGTCCGGGAAAAAGTCTGCAGCTGCCGAAGAGGCAAGAGACTTTTTCTTGCCTCTTTGTTTCATGGCGCGCAAGGAGAGGGGATTCAGAGCGCCGCCTAAACAAGCTCCACAGATGGGCGCGAGCCGCAGCGATCAGCGCGGGCCCCAGAGACGGGCGTGAGACGCTGGGGCTGCTGCTGCCGCCTCCAAAAAGCCTGTGTGCGAGCACAGGTCACTCTCCACACCGCCCCTCCCGGGAGCCGGTGCAGCCCGCCACTGCCAGGGTCCCGTGATCCGGGGACAACTTCCCCGGGAGAACGCACTGCACGCCTCAGGCTGGTGCAACGTCATGCCGGCCTCTGCCGCCGCAGGCTCGCCCCGCCTCCTCTGTACCCCTCCCTCCCCGCGGCCTGGGTGAGCCAGAGTCCCCCAAGCAGCTGCTCCTTTAACCCTGTCCTGTCTGGGCGGGGAACAGACGCCCTCAGGTGACCTACACACAGATGCGGGTCCAAATCCAAAGCTGATCGCCAGGAGCTGTGCGAACAGAGAAGAGAAGGGGAAATCTCTCCCAGCAGCCTCAGAAGAAGCTGATTAAAACTCCACAAACAACTTGATGTGCCTGCATCTGGTGAATACCTGAATAGACAACGAATCATCCCAAATTCAGGAGGTGGACTTTCGGAGCAGGATATATTAATTTTTCCCCTTTTCCTTTTTTTTGTGAGTGTATATGTCTATGCTTCTGGGTGAGATTTTGTCTGTATAGCTCTGCTTTATAATAGCCTTATTTTACTTCACTATATTATAGCCTCTTTCTTTCTTTCTTTCTATTTTTTCTCCCTTTTACTCTGAGCCGTGTGAACGAAAGGCTCTTGGTGCTCCAGCCAGGCATCGGGGCCGTGCCTCTGAGGTGGGAGAGCCAACTTCAGGACACTGGTCCACAAGAGACCTCCCAGCTCCATGTAATACCAAACGGCGAAAATCTCTCAGAGATCTCCATCTCAACATCAAGACCCAGCTTCACTCAACGACCAGCAAGCTACAGTGCTGGACACCCTATGCCAAACAACTAGCAAGACAGGAACACAGCCCCAACCATTAGCAGAGAGGCTGCCTAAAATCATAATAAGGCCACAGACACCCCAAAATACACCACCAGACGTGGACGTGCCCACCAGAAAGACAAGATCCAGCCTCATCCACCAGAACTCAGGCACTAGTTCCCTCCACCAGGAAGCCTATACAACCCACTGAACCAACCTTAGCCACTGGGGACAGATACCAAAAACAACGGGAACTACAAACCTGCAGCCTGTGAAAAGGAGACCCCAAACACAGTAAGATAAGCAAAATGAGACGACAGAAAAACACACAGCAGATGAAGGAGCAGGGTCAAAACACACCAGACTTAACAAATGAAGAGGAAATAGGTAGTCTACCTGAAAAAGAATTCAGAATAATGATAGTAAGGATGATCCAAAATCTTGGAAATAGAATAGACAAAATGCAAGAAACATTTAACAAGGACGTAGAAGAACTAAAGAGGAACCAAGCAATGATGAAAAACACAATAAATGAAATTAAAAATACTCTAGATGGGATCAATAGCAGAATAACTGAGGCAGAAGAAAGGATAAGTGACCTGGAAGATAAAATGGTGGAAATAACTACTGCAGAGCAGGATAAAGAAAAAAGAATGAAAAGAACTGAGGACAGTCTCAGAGACCTCTGGGACAACATTAAACGCACCAACATTCGAATTATAGGGGTCCCAGAAGAAGAAGAGAAAAAGAAAGGGACTGAGAAAATATTTGAAGAGATTATAGTTGAAAACTTCCCTAATATGGGAAAGGAAATAGTTAATCAAGTCCTGGAAGCACAGAGAGTCCCATACAGGATAAACCCAAGGAGAAACACGCCAAGACACATATTAATCAAACTGTCAAAAATTAAATATAAAGAAAACATATTAAAAGCAGCAAGGGAAAAACAACAAATAACACACAAGGGAATCCCCATAAGGTTAACATCTGATCTTTCAGCAGAAACTCTGCAAGCCAGAAGGGAGTGGCAGGATATACTTAAAGTGATGAAGGAGAAAAACCTACAGCCAAGATTACTCTACCCAGCAAGGATCTCATTCAGATTCGATGGAGAAATTAAAACCTTTACAGACAAGCAAAAGCTGAGAGAGTTCAGCACCACCAAACCAGCTTTACAACAAATGCTAAAGGAACTTCTCTAGGCAAGAAACACAAGAGAAGGAAAACACCTACAATAACAAACCCAAAACATTTCAGAAAATGGGAATAGGAACATACATATCAATAATTACCTTGAATGTAAATGGATTAAATGCTCCCACCAAAAGACACAGGCTGGCTGAATGGATACAAAAACAAGACCCATATATATGCTGTCTACAAGAGACCCACTTCAGACCTAGAGACACATATAGACTGAAAGTGAGGGGATGGAAAAAGATATTCCATGCAAATGGAAATCAAAAGAAAGCTGGAGTAGCAATTCTCATAGCAGACAAAATAGACTTTAAAATAAAGACTATTACAAGAGACAAAGAAGGACACTATATAATGATCAAGGGATCGATCGATCCAAGAGGAAGGTATAACAATTGTAAATATTTATGCACCCAACATGGGAGCACCTAAATACATAAGGCAAATACTAACAGCCATAAAAGGAGAAATCGACAGCAACACAATCACAGTAGGGGACTTTAACACCCCACTTTCACCAATGGACAGATCACCCAAAATGAAAAAAAGGAAACACAAGCTTTAAATGATACATTAAACAAGATGGACTTAATTGATATTTATAGGACATTCCACCCAAAAACAACAGAATACACATTTTTCTCAAGTGCTCATGGAACATTCTCCAGGATAGATCATATCTTGGGTCACAAATCAAGCCTTGGTAAATTTAACAAAATTGAAATCGTATCAAGTATCTTTTCCGACCACAACGCTATGAGACTAGATATCAATTATAGGAAAAGATCTGTAAAAAATACAAACACATGGAGGCTACACAATACACTGCTTAATAACGAAGTGATCACTGAAGAAATCAAAGGGGAAATCAAAAAATACCTAGAAACAAATGACAATGGAGATACGACGTCCCAAAACCTATGGGACGCAGCAAAAGCAGTGCTAAGAGGGAAGTTTATAGCAATACAAGCCTACCTCAAGAAACAGGAAACATCTCGAATAAACAACCTAACCTTGCACCTAAAGCAATTAGAGAAAGAAGAACAAAAAAACCTCAAAGCCAGCAGAAGGAAAGAAATTATAAAGATCAGGTCAGAAACAAATGAAAAAGAAATGAAGGAAAGAATAGCAAAAATCAATGAAACTAAAAGCTGGTTCTTTGAGAAGATAAACAAAATTGATAAACCATTAGCCAGACTCATCAAGAGAAAAAGGGAGAAGACTCAAATCAATAGAATTAGAAATGAAAAAGGAGAAGTAACCACTGACACTGCAGAAATACAAAAGATCATGAGAGATTACTACAAGCAACTCTATGCCAATAAAATGGACAACCTGGAAGAAATGGACAGATTCTTAGAAATGCACAAACTGCCAAGACTGAACCAGGAAGAAATAGAAAATATGAACAGACCAATCACAAGCACTGAAATTGAAACTGTGATTAAAAACCTTCCAACAAACAAAAGCCCAGGACCAGATGGCTTCACAGGTGAATTCTATCACACATTTAGAGAAGAGCTAACACCTATCCTTCTCAAACTCTTCCAAAATATTGCAGAGGGAGGAACACTCCCAAACTCATTCTACGAGGCCACCGTCACCCTGATACCAAAACCAGACAAAGATGTCACAAAGAAAGAAAACTACAGGCCAATATCACTGATGAACATAGATGCAAAAATCCTCAACAAAATACTAGCAAACAGAATCCAACAGCACATTAAAAGGATCATACACCATGATCAAGTGGGGTTTATCCCAGGAATGCAAGAATTCTTCAATATACGCAAATCAATCAATGTGATACACCATATTAACAAATTGAAGGAGAAAAACCATATGATCATCTCAATAGATGCAGAGAAAGCTTTCGACAAAATTCAACACCGATTTATGATAAATACCCTCCAGAAAGTAGGCATAGTGGGAACTTTCCTCAACATAATAAAGGCCATATATGACAAACCCACAGCCAACATTGTCCTCAATGGTGAAAAACTGAAACCATTTCCACTAAGATCAGGAACAAGACAAGGTTGCCCACTCTCACCACTATTATTCAACATAGTTTTGGAAGTGTTAGACACAGCAATCAGAGAAGAAAAAGAAATAAAAGGAATCCAAATCGGAAAAGAAGAAGTAAAGCTGTCACTATTTGCAGATGACATGATACTATACATAGAGAATCCTAAAGATGCTACCAGAAAACTCCTAGAGCTAATCAATGAATTTGGTAAAGTAGCAGGATACAAAATTAATGCACAGAAATCTCTTGCATTTCAGAAAAATCTGAAAGTGAAATTAAGAAAACACTCCCGTTTACCACTGCAACAAAAAGAATAAAATATCTAGGAATAAACCTACCTAAGGAGACAAAAGACTTGTATGCAGAAAATTATAAGACACTGATGAAAGAAATTAAAGATGATACAAATAGATGGAGAGATATACCATGTTCCTGGATTGGAAGAATCAACATTGTGAAAATGACTCTACTACCCAAAGCAATCTACAGATTCAATGCAATCCCTATCAAACTACCACTGGCATTTTTCACAGAACTAGAACAAAAAATTTCACAATTTGTATGGAAACACAAAAGACCCCGAATAGCCAAAGCAATCTTGAGAACGAAAAATGGAGCTGGGGGAATCAGGCTCCCTGACTTCAGACTATATTACAAAGCTACAGTAATCAAGACAGTTTGGTACTGGCACAAAAACAGAAATATAGATCAATGGAACAGGATAGAAAGCCCAGAGATAAACCCACACACATATGGTCACCTTATCTTTGATAAAGGAGGCAAGAATATACAGTGGAGAAAAGACAGCCTCTTCAGTAAGTGGTGCTGGGAAAATTGGACAGATACATGTAAAAGTATGAAATTAGAACACTCCCTGACACCATGCACAGAAATAAACTCAAAATGGATTAAAGACCTAAGAAACTATCAAACTCTTAGAGGAAAACATAGGCAGAACACTCTATGACATACATCACAGCAAGATTCTTTTTGACCCAGCTCCCAGAGAAATGGAAATAAAAACACAAATAAACAAATGGGACCTAATGAAACTTAAAAGCTTTTGCACAGCAAAGGAAACCATAAATAAGACCAAAAGACAACCCTCAGAATGGGAGAAAATATTTGCAAATGAAGCAACTGACAAAGGATTAATCTCCAAGATTTACAAGCAGCTCATGCAGCTCAATAACAAAAAAACGAGCAACCCAATCCAAAAATGGGCAGAAGACCTAAATAGACATTTCTCCAAAGAAGATATACAGATTGCCAACAGACACATGAAAGAATGCTCAACATCATTCATCATTAGAGAAATGCAAATCAAAACTACAATGAGATATCATCTCACACCGATCAGAATGGTCATCATCAAAAAATCTAGAAACAATAAATGCTGGAGAGGGTGTGGAGGAAAGGGAACACTCTTGCACTGTTGGTGGGAATGTAAATTGATACAGCCACTATGGAGAACAGTATGGAGGTTCCTTAAAATCTACAAATAGAACTACCATACGACCCAGCAATCCCACTACTGGGCATATACCCTGAGAAAACCATAGTTCAAAAAGAGTCATGTACCAAAATGTTCATTGCAGCTCTATTTACAATAGCCAGGACATGGAAGCAACCTAAATGTCCATCGACAGATGAATGGATAAAGAAGATGTGGCACATATATACAATGGAATATTACTCAGCCATAAAAAGAAATGAAATGGAGGTATTTGTAATGAGGTGGATGGAGTTAGAGTCTGTCATACAGAGTGAAGTAAGTCAGAAAGAGAAAAACAAATACAGTATGCTAACACATATATACGGAATCTAAGGAAAAAAAAAAAAAGCCATGAAGAACCTAGTGGCAAGACGGGAATAAAGACACAGACCTAATAGAGAATGGACTTGAGGATATGGGGAGGGGGTGGGGTGACATGTGACAGGGTAAGAGAGTGTCATGGACATATATACACTACCAAATGTAAAATAGATAGCTAGTGGGAAGCAGCCGCATAGCACAGGGAGATCAGCTCGGTGGTTTGTGACCACCTAGAGGGGTGGGATGGGGAGGGTGGGAGGGAGGGAGATGCAAGAGGGAAGAGATATGGGAACATATTGTATGTGTATAACTGATTCACCTTGTTATAAAGCAGAAGCTAACACACCATTGTAAGGCAATTATACTTCAATAAAGATGTTTAAAAAAAAAAATCTACAAACCATAAATGCTGGAGAGGGTGTGGAGTAAAAGGAACCCTCTTGCACTGTTGGTTGGAATGTAAATTGATACAGCCAATATGGGGAACAGTATGGAGGTTCCTTAAAAAACTAAAAATAGAACTACCATATGACCCAGCAATCCCACTACTGGGTATATACCCTGAGAAAACCATAATTCAACAAGAGTTATGTACCACAATGTTCATTGCAGCTCTCTTTACAATAGCCAGGACATGGAAGCAACCTAAGTGTCCATCGACAGATGAATGGATAAAGAAGATGTGGCACATATATACAATGGAACATTACTCAGCCATAAAGAGAAACGAAACTGAGTTATCTGTAGTGAGGTGGATGGACCTAGAGACTGTCATACAGAGTGAAGTAAGTCAGAAAGAGAACAACATATACTGTATTCTAACACATATATGTGGAATCTAAAGAAAAAAAAAAAAGGTTCTGAAGAACTTAGGGGCAGGACAGGAATAAAGATGCAGATGTAGAGAATGGACTTGAGGACATGGGGAGGGGGAAGGGTAAGCCGGGACGAAGTGAGAGAGTGTCATGGACTTATATATACTACCAAATTTAACATACATAGCTAGGGGGAAGCAGCCACATAGCACAGGGAGATCAGCTCAGTACTTTGTGACCACCTAGAGGGGTGGGATAGGGAGGGTGGGAGGGAGACGCAAGAGGGAGGATATATGGGGATATCTGTATATGTATAGCTGATTCACTTTTTTATACCGCAGAAACTAACACAACATTTTAAAGCAATTATACTCCAATAAAGATGCTTAAAAAAGAAAAAAAAAGAAGAACATCCCATGGGGGGGGAAAGAAAAAGACTGGATATATGTATATGTATAACTGATTCACTTTGCTGTGCAGCAGAAACTAACACAACATTGTAAATCAACTATCCTCCAATGAAAATTATTTTTTAAAAAGTACTATAATCATTATGAATAAAAATTTACTAATGAAAATTACTTTATTGTTCTGTAGTTGTCAATCTGATAAAGTTTAAAAATTATTTAGATAAATCAAATGCAGTATATACATACAATAGAGTATTATTCAGCTTTAAAAAGGAAAGAAATCCTGTTACTTTCTACAACATGTATACATCTTGGACATTATACTAAGTAAAATAAGTCAGTCACAATAAGACAAATATTGAATGATTCCACTTATTTGAAGTATCTAAAGCAGTCAAATTCACAGAAAGAGAAAGAAAAATGGTGGACCAGGGACTGGGAAAAGGGGGATATGGGGAGTTATTAAATGGTACAGATTTCATTTTTGCAAAATAAAAAAGTTCTGGAGATCTGTTGTTTAACAATGTGAATATACGTAACACTACTGAACTGTACACGTAAAACCAGTTAAGATGGTGAATTTTTTGCTATGTTTTTTACCTTAATTAAAAAATTTTTAAAACACACAAAAACTTAAGATTACCTAACAGAGGTGAGAATTTTGGAAAATAGATATTTTCTTTCCTTTTAGGTTTGCAACTTGATATAGTATTTTAAAATTTCAATTAGGTAATATCATTTGAAATTTGTATTCCATTTTGAGTAGAAATTCTGCTTTTAGAATTTATCACATATCATTTCTTACAAAAGCAAAAAAAAGTATAAACTTTTATTTGTAAAAATAATCTCATTATACATATATTTGTAAAATAAGTTTAGCTGATACAACAGATAACCCGCAAATTTCAATAAAGGTTTATTTCTCAATTCCATAAATCCAATTGGTTATTCCCAATCAGCATTAGAGAAATCTGTTCCAGTCACACAGAGACCCAGCCTGATGAATACTCTACCATATTAAAACACGTGGCTTCAACGGTCATTTTCAGCTGACAGAAAAATAAGAAGGACAGTGTAGATTTGGGGCATAGGATATTTATATGGTCCAAGCCTAGATATGGTGTACCTTCCTGCTACATCAAAGCATGCCCATGGTGCAGCAGCATTAGCTGCCCCCCAGGGTTTTCATAAATTCAGTTGTGAAAGCTTCATTCCAGGCCTACTGAATCAGACTCTGCATTTTAATATGATCTCTATATTAATATTGCATACCAACAATTCATATTAACTTTTGAGAAGCAATGGTTTAGACAAGGGATAGGCAAAGTTGCTGGCCACATAGGGCCTGCTACACTACAAAAGATTAATATCTTTAGGGATTAGTATAAGGGAAAGGATATGGAGAACTTCACAGATTATTTTCTCTATTTCTGTTTCAATGGTCATCTTATTTTTCATATTCAAGTCTTTGTTTTAAAAGCACAAGAAATTAATATCTTGCCATCTTAGTATTCATCTTGATCCCTGATAACAGAATAATCTGTAGTATATCTGGATATATAAGATTTTAGCTCATGGAGATACTCTCATTTAATCTCTCTGTGCTCACCTTTAGATAATTCTATCCAGAAAAAAACAATATTCCCACTTAATAATATTAGATAAATTCTATGTGGAATTAAGCTAAGCCATAATGAAAAGTATTCTAGAAAAAAAGAGAAAAAAATATTCCAACTAGAGAGTAAATTTGCTTATGTGACCACTTTAAAAGATTATGAACATGTTGACAAATTAATGTCATCATCTTTAAATTGGACATACACACACACACACAGACACACACATATATTCACACACATCTTGTTTTCCTATAGTTCATAGAAGTTTTGAATAATCATACTTTTCCAAAGATGAATTTAATGAAGATGGCTGACAAAATGTTATAATGGCACTTTGAACCAGCAAGTTCTTTTTGGTAATGCTATCATATCTGAAGCATATCACCTTTAAATATTAATTTTCACAACAAAATTATAAATGAACGTCTTTCTTAAGTCCATAGGGAACAAACAGAAAACAGTATTAGAGCTCCCCCTGCTCTCATGTGGCAGCTGCAGCTAACATTCATGGGCCAATACCATTTTACAGAAACAAACAGTTGAACTCCAAGTTTAATACCTGGAATAATTAGAAGACTTTTACATTTTAAGTTTTAAATATCCTTCTTTTTTTTTTCTGAAAAAAAAATTTATATATACACACACACATATATATATACACACACACATATATATATATATGATTCCAACTTAGCATTCTTACAGACCAAAGATTCCTTTCAGAAGTATTTCCCCCAGATACTTAGCTGTCAAATTTTAAACTTCAAGAACTAAGAAAAATTGGAATATAATCTCAACTGTGGATGCTGCTCCTCAGACTGAGAAAGGGATGGGAGGATGCTCAAAGATAAAGAGCTACTCTTACAAGTGCAGCAAAGAAAGTAGAAAACAGAATTTAAAACAGCAATATCCTTTGGAAAGACAATAGAAAGCTCAAGTTCAGGCTCCATGGAACGGTCGTGGTCTCTAACTTTTTTAAGGTCCTGGCCACTATGACAGAAGACACATCTCATTTCTCACACAGTTTCAGAAATTCCTGCTCTGAACCACACTTAGATAGCAAGTCACAAGACAGGCTCCCTAGCAGCAAAGCCCTGGACTACGTCAACCTTACCAGTCCTGCATACTGCTCATCACCACATGTCATTCACTAAAGAATAATAACCCAGGCTATTTTTCCTCAGTGGGTTAAAAATCTCAAAGAACAAAGGCAGAGGAAAAGCTCTAAAAATTCACAGAAATGTATCATAAATGCAGATGGCCAGAAAATAATGGCAATAAACAAAGGAGTGTATTTGAGGATAGGATTTACCTCTTTTGGCCAAACCATGTATGGAGAGGGCAATGTGCTTAGGGCCCAGGCATTTCAGCCCACACTCCTTCAGCAAGCCAAGATCATTCTGATACTGTTAAGTCATAGGCAACACTTCAAGGTAAATATCCTTCTTTTTTAATCTGTAATATATAGTTGGTTAATTTTTTTAAAACATTAAATAGAGAGTCCTTTTTTCTTGAAGGTTTTACCAAAAAAAAAAAAAAAAAAAATGTTGCACAGCTATTTCTCTAAAGTGTTTGAATTTTTTTAAGGAGCCTATTTTTTTTTTTTTTTTTTTTTGGAAAAGAATGCTTGAGAATATTTTACATCAAGTAAAATCCTAGAATTTTAGCTCTGAAAGAGACCTGGGAGTTCAACTCTTTTAAAATTTTATTCCCCAGTGAAAAATCAGAGAAGAAAGCACTTGCTAAAGTTCATACAGCCAGTTTGTAGCAGAATCTGGATTAGGACCCAGGTTGATGTCCAGTCCATAGGATGTGTTCCACTGTTCCACATTTCCTTGCCATTATTTATTAGAGTACTTAGTTGAATTTGTTAGACTAAATTTTTTTGTTTTCCAACATTTCAAGAAAGAACTCTTGCAACAAACACAACTCATTTATTAATTAACACACCCATATACAGTGGGTATTTTTACTTAAACAAAGACTAGGATGATTCTAAGTTTGACTATAATGGCCATGAGACATTAGTTTCTATAATAAAAATTACTGAATTGATTTTTGGTCAAACTGAATATGTTATGTAACTGCCTGACTATTTTTGTAAGTGGTTACCCCCCTGCCTGTCCATGTGGAAGAAAAACCAATGATCAATAAATTTAGAAAATTCAAACTATAAGGACTACTCTACTCTATTTCAGTTTCCCACTTCACCCACAATTTTCTAAGGAATTCAGCTTCAATTCAGAATTGCCATTTATTTCTACAATAATTTTAGTTGCACATGTTGACTTCTGAAAAATATCTTATAGAAAAATAAATAAAAGTGATCCGCCATAGGGCATAAGGACCAACACAATTCTTTCCTGGTACATTTTAAATGCTTCACCAATTCTAGACAGTAATAAGGTAGTAAAACCTTACTACAGGAAGAGAGTAAAGGGTATCATATCAAAGACTTTTCAGGTTTTTTTTTCTTTTTGTATAGAGGTAGTTGTTTGGAATCATTAGGAAAGACTCATTTTAGGATAAAGAGTATATATGTGTATGTGAACAGTCAATATGTGGGGTTTTTTGTAAATATCATTTCCTCATCCCAGGTTTTATGACAACATAAAACAGTAGACTTGTAAAAAAAAAAAAAATTAATCCAATCATGATATCTGGATCTGTGAAAGGCTTTCTTTATAATGGAAGATCTATTTTGAGTGGTAAAGTTTGTATGTTTACAAAGCATTTAACCAGCAGTGTCAGGGAAATGGAATAAAAGATTTCTAGATGAAACCTGCATAGTAAGAGTGTGATTGTATTCAAGATGATGAAGCTGACAGTATATAAGAAAGTAAGGGAAATGGAATAAAAGATTTCTAGATGAAACCTGCATAGTAAGAGTGTGATTGTATTCAAGATGATGAAGCTGACAGAGTATGAGAAAGTAGTTATTCGCCAACAACGAAATTATATTATCTATCAGCAAAGAAGAGAAACTGAAGAATCTGGAATAAATTGATCCATAATGTTTGGTCTCCTTGGAAAACACTAGTTACTTGGGAAGATACAGTAATCATATCTTCAGTTCAATATTAAATAATGGAATGAAAACTTGTGAAAAGAGACAGTAGTTTTTTGTTCAAAAGAATAGGTTCTACTAAAGCAGTTTGGACAAAGAAAATTG
Source organism: Balaenoptera physalus (assembly GCF_965194825.1). Lineage (NCBI taxonomy): Eukaryota > Metazoa > Chordata > Mammalia > Artiodactyla > Balaenopteridae > Balaenoptera > Balaenoptera physalus. Next base: position 64,483,391 of record NC_138893.1, on the reverse strand, counting down.
AGGAGGTAATTTCTTTCAAAAAAAAGAGCAGGAAGCCATTGAAAACATGCAGAAAGTGACCCTAACCAAACCTGTCAGTTATTAGTACAGAGAATATCAAAATAGGGGTTATGGGATATGTTCTATGGGAAAATATTAAAAATAAAGCCAAGAAAATGTATCTGGAACAATTAATTTTTAAAGCTTAAATTCAATTTGAAACATAAACCATGCATATTCCTCTTGGGTAGCTTTCCCAGGGCTAAGACTAGCTTCTCAACGAACTCATGACAAGTAAGCAAAAGTGACTTCAAGCAGCTGAGCATCTAGTCTTAAGCTTCAATTTTAAATGAGGGTCTCTTGAGCCAGGACAAGATTTGGTCAATTTCTTTTAACAGTGCCTTTGTTTGAACATACTGATTAGCAGGTGATCTAGTGAAAGAAGACATTTAGAAAAGGCTGTTTTGCTAATGTTCCCAGAGTAATAAAGAGATCAAAGTGCTACAAATCTCATTGGGAATTCTATTCACTTACAACTGCTATTCTAATTTAATCATCTTGTCCTTAAGAAGAGAGGGGTCAAGTGAGTTTCTGAAGATTTGGTACTTAGCTAAAGGTGTAAACTTGTGCTAAAATCTATTTTTTCTTTTGAATAATTAAGTCTCCCTTTTTAATACCAGAAGGTTTTTATCTCTGATATGATCATGGGCAATAACGTTTCAGTTAACTAAAAAGCAAGTTAACCTAGAAAATAACAAATCTCAATTCATAAATACTTTAAACATTTTATTTTAAATTTAAACAAACACACACAAATACAAACATACTATTTGATGTACTGCCAAGGCCATTCTAGGGCTGTTAAGTCTCCAGCTGGAATGCTATATTATTTTATATTAACTAGGGTCACTCATCATTTATAAATTAGTTTTTTGTTTTTTTTTTTTTTAAGTGGAGTGAGAAGTTAAAGATTATTGAAAAGCAATCTGAGGACAGAATCATCTAGAACTTTGTTTCTCCTTTGATGTCTTCCCTGAGGGCTGGGACAAGCGCTACTGCCTGGACAGCCTGGACCAGGACTGCTTCGACACCATCCACTTCTTTGAGAACAAGACCAGCCCCGGTGGGAACGACTCTGAGATCTACACAGACCCCTGGACTGTTGGCCACAGTGTGGTGTCCCTTCAGGACCCGGTGCAGCGATGCCGTGAGATCTTTTTCCCAGAAACAGCCCATGAGGCATGACCAGGGCCCACACCTGCCCCTTGGGACTTCCAGAGAGCTCTGCCCGGGCCTAAGAGAGCCCCTGGCCCTGGTGTTGGGGGGCACCAGGGCCCCTCCTCTGGCCCAGGACACCTGCCTCATGTTACCTGCTGAAGGCCCACCTCAGTGGGCCCAGGGTCTGTGTGGACAGCCACCCCCAGCTGGTCAGCTCTTGGTGGTCCTGGCTCCCGTCCTCCACCCCGCTGGCCCTGGCTGCAGCTGCAGCAGTCCCCCACCTCTAATATTTTACAACAAAGTCAGCCATACCTCCATCAACAGAAATTTTTCTATTTGCCTTTACAGAGTCAGCTCAATGCACTGAATTAAGTTTTCATAAAACAACTCTTTCCAGTGTTATATGTGCTTGATTTGCACAACACAATTAAATTATGTAATTTCAAATAGCATGTATAACTGGCTTAGCGACCATGGTAGTTTGAATATTTATCAGTAAACATTTGCTTACCTTTCTCTCCTACTGTGGACAGAGAATGCTTCCATATCCCATTGATGTTGGGCTTGGATATATGACATGATTTGGTCAATGAGATGTTAGTGGATGTGATTTCAGCATAAGCTTGACATATACTTGCTCTCTTGCCCTTCTGTCATCACAATGAGAATAACGTGGCTTGTGTAGCTTCTGCCAGAAAAATGAGAAATGCATTGAGTAGAGCCACCTCAGCTGACCCACAGATGCATAAACAATATAAGAAATACTACTGCTGTATGCCACTGAGTTTTGAGGTATTTGTCATGCACCAGGAGATGAACAGTAGAGAAACTCAAATGACTATAAAAAAAAAAATCCTCCAATTCAACTTGTTAAAGCATATACACGTGGATTAACAGAATCATAGTAGCTATAAGTGTAAGCATGTCATGGAATCAAAACACAAAAGCTGGGAGAAATCATATTTCCATTTGTCTCAGGCCTTTGTATTCTTTGCTTGTATTGCTCTTCTTTCTAATAAAAAGTAATTTGGCCAAAAGTGTTTACCATCATAGTGTTGGGTCTTTCTACATACCATTTATCACTCAAAAATCTGGAGTACAGCAAAGAACACAACATGACAAAACTCCTGGCTTCAAAAAATATATATTCTAATCCAAACACAAAATGTAGTAAAATGGTGGAAATTAAAACCCAGGAACAATTTCACTCATCAAATTAGCTGAGATAATAGATTTCTATTCTCTACTTACTACTAAAACAAATACTTCTTCCTGCAGTGAAGGAAAAAGAGTAGGGAAGAATGTGCTATCTTACACTACAACTGGACAGCAAGCTGGTAAGACTTTATAGAAAGCCAAAAGAAAAATTTTAATAAAAGAAATGTACAGGAAATTTTATCTAACTATACTCTTGAGTATCCTAAGGGAAATAACTATGAGTGGGAACACTTATTTAAATAAAACATGCTTATTTGAGTTAACTAGATATATATGGGGAGGAGACTCTCAACACCAAAAGATAATGATTTTGGATAAATAAATATACAGTATTCTTAAAATGGAAAAGTATGAAGTTACTGAATTTATAAATTTTATTAATACAGAAATTTTTTGTATATTGTTAACTTTAGAAATTATACAAACACATTATTATTTCTTTTTCTGTAAAATTTTTACAAAAGTCATGTGTGAAGAAACACAAGAATTCAGATATTGTGGAATATTATTTTAGCCTTGAGATAACAGAGCATGTCAATAAAAAGTCACAGTTTTTTTCAATAGTTCATATAATGTGATATTAAAAAAACCATTGCACATTTTGCTTTTTCTATGAATAAGTACTAAAAAGATAGAAATATATGTTAATTATGACCAAATATTAACATTCATTCAGATGCTTAAGATTCATATTAAAGCAATATATTCAGGTAGCTATGGCCCTTTTTTGTGCAATTTAAAAACAAGTTTGAAAGAACAATATTTAGAGGAAAATTGGAAGTCTTCATGTTTTTCTATCTCAAATTTAAATATTAAATAGGTAAGAAAATACAAATCTTCAGAATGTTGACCTGAAATAAATAGACTGTTAAGTATTCCTGCAGAAATGACAGATTTATTTGGGATCAACAGAGAATTGCAATTTGGGGTCTGCAACCATGATGAGCCATGAACAAGTACCCAACATGGCAAGGGAAGGAGAATGCTTTTATAGAGGGGAAAGGAAGTTAGGAGGGATATAGGAAACTAAGAGTCCATGCCTTTTTTGTTGGATGAGTCCTTTCCAGGGAAGAAGAGTAGTCTTTCTTTTTCCTGCTGAGCTCTGCTATCTTCACAGGGCATAGGAGCTCCCCCTTCTTGTCTCCCAGTTCTATTTAATTGAGGTTTCTGTTTATTAATATTACATTTCCCCTTTTTGATCAAGATCTTTCTCTCAAAGCATCACTGATCAACAGGAATGTCAATGTCAGGTATTTGTCAGGTATTTAGGTCAGGAAGGACCTTCCCTGGATGTAGTGTCTCACATTGGAGGGAAACCTATTAAGGTCCCATTTGAGTAAAAAGGAGGGGTAGGAGGGAGAACCCTCAGATCCTTTTTATCTAAAGTCCATCTGTTATCAAGATCATAGACATTAGAGACCATCTAAAGTGTTATGTCATCATCAAAGTTTTGGTGATAAACTTCCAACAGCCTATTCTGGATATGTTGGGAGAGCTGTCTCATCAAATGTCATCTGCTTCAATTCTGGGAAATCTTTACTTTCAGGTCACCAGATGATGTACAAGTCCAGTCTGTGTTCTGTGCTTTCTTTAGGTGTGTCATGTTAATCTAAGAGTCTATTCCTTGGAGTTTGGCGGCACAAGGGTTGATAAGCAGTACCTGACAGGGGCCTTGCCAGTGAGGTTAAAGAGAGTTCCTCTGGACATATGTTTTTTAATAGAAAAAATCTCCAGGTTGCAAGGTGTGATGATTAAGATCCTCATCTCTTGAGAGCATACTGCAGAAAGATTGCTCTACCAAAGCAAAGTTATCTTTAATAGAAGCAATTAGGCTTTTGCAATATTGGAGTATCTCTTTATCACCTGTGGGTCAAAAGAAGCAGGAGCCAAACGCATTGGGCATCCTGTGATTATCTCAAATGGTGAGAGTTCATGAGTTACAAAAAGGGTGGATCTGAGATTGAGAAGGACCAATGGCAATAATTTTGGCCGAGGTATTTGGGGGACCTCTACACATTTTGCCAATTGAGTCTTAATAATGTTTTAGTGTGTCTGAGTAAACCAGAGGATTGGGGTTGATAAGCACGTTGAAAGTGTTGTAAAACAGCACAGACTTCTCAGGAAAATGGGTTCCTCAACCACTATACAGTTCGAGAAGAGTTCCCCAGTTAGAGATAATCTTTTCCAAAAGAACTTTAGCTACAAAGGATGCAGTAGTCTGGCTGCAAGGGAAGGCTTCAGTCCAGTGTGGACACATACACACCATGACTAAAACATATTTATACCCATTAGATGGAGGAAGTTGTACAGAATTTATTTGCCAGAACTTGAAAGGTCCATTAGGGAAGTAACTTGTTAGAGTTCTTTAGCAATTAATCCATTTTTATCTGCAATTTCATCATATTTTTTCAACTTCATTAAGAGTGTTTCAACAACTGAGTACACAGCATTGGTTACTTTTGCCTTACTTTGGGAATATTTTGCTTAGGCAACTTATTTTTTGTTTGTTTAAAAGTACAGGTATCATTGTTCATGAGATGGCAAGTAGTTTCCTCACAGTAATTTATAGTTGTCTGTTTTCTGACAGAAGAACTAAAACCATATCTTTGTGCAGAATATTTCATCAATATTCAGTGGAATTATATACAAAGATACAATGAGCTTTCTGCAGAAAACTCAGCTTTTCTACCAGGTAAAACTATACTAGTTAGACAAGTCTGTTTTCCCACCCATGATATAATTGGGATATAGCTTTTCTCATTTTTAACATTAACATTTGGAAGAGGATGTATTACCATGACTCCAATATTGGTCAAGATTGTCTTATCAGTCTGTGATGGCCAAGATCTTTTCCATAACTGGCCAGGTTCCAACATGTTCTTCCCGGTTTATTTTGTTTTTGTGAGGTAACCTCATCAATATTTGAGGTCTTTTTTCCTCCACTTCTTATTTCCTTCAAACTATGAAAATTCTTCCTGTTTTCTTTCTTCCTCTTTTCCTTATTTACCAGAGCAACTCAGCATAGCCCTTAAAATATACATACTTTTTTGTGCACTAGATTTTCCTCCTGTCTTTAACGTTTTAGCAAATAGAAATGCTCTTTACATTGCTATGTGAGTATATCTACATGACACTACCATTTCTGTTGGAATATAATGCATATGATATAATTCAGTTTTTATTTTATCATATCTTATCCTTGATGACCTAGACAAACTTCTTTGCCCTATGAATACTTATTCCTCAAATTGATGGACATTTGCTAATAATAATTTTATTATTTGCAAGAATCTTTGTGTTGATTGGTAACATAAATATTTATTTTTTCCGCTCTAACTCCTGTTCTAAATTTCTAAAATTCTGATAGAAAAGGAGAGGAAATTGTATTAAAAGAGTACCTGCCCTGTACTCCAAAACAGTGCATGCTTTAATTCTGAAGAATGAGAACATAAATAATGTGTTTATGGAAATTAGAGATATTTTAGAAATATGGTAAGTCACAGTATAATAAGGCATCTAAAATCACATAAATTTGATTCAATAGAGCTCTTTCCAAAAGAATCTTGAAAAATGCATCTAAATTCAGGCAGTTTTCCATATTAATGCAGAGTGACAAAAACTCAGCTTTCACACAAGAAAGTTATTCCTTAACCAAACTCAGTTACTTATTACTCTCAATATCTGGATTATTTTGCAATAAATTTTTAAGAAAGTAAAATCACAGAAAATTAGATGGCGTCTTAAACTAAGATGCATTAGATGGCGTCTTAAAATTAGATGGCTCATAAACTATACTATCTCTATTTGGAGACAAGTTTTCTTAACTTTTTTTTCATATAGTTTCAGCTTATAGAGTGCTTTAAAAAATAGGAAGTTTTACCTGAAGATCTAGATTTCTGATGTCAATTGGAAAAATCAGAATAAGAGGCAAAACATTTCCAGGTGTCAATAATCCGTTTGAACTGAGCTTCTGCCCTTTTAGACAGGCCATATGTTTCCGGGTTATCATTGTCCTCACTGCTTCCAGCACTGAGATCCAATATCACTTGTCATCTAGAAATACTCCTGCCCTACCTCTTGATTATTACTTGTCTTTTGAAGTCCTTGACAGTTCTTGGTCTAACAGTATTCGGAACTGTTCATATTTATTTCAGACTCTTAGTTCTTCTCTTTTGCACCTCTGGTAGGAGGTTCAAAGTCTTTCATAAATAAAAAATGCTAAATTATCTTAATTGCAGTTGACAATGTCTTTTGTAATAGATTTACAACAATGTAGAAAAAAATTGCTTTAGGTTTTTCAGAAATTTCAATCCACACATTTGTTGTAATCAAAATCAAGATTTTTTAAAAAATAAGTGGGGTATTATAAATATCCATTGTTGTAGTAAGTATTGAAGTTTCATATTTTTGTATTTGATTATCAAACCCAACATGAATATTTATGTTCATCAATTGTATAGGAAAATAGTATACTGAATCTAATTGGAATACTCAGATGCATCTTTAGCAATGAGGGTGTTATCAGATTTGAACATGTTTATCATATGCATTTATGCATGACAGACCTCTAATGTAACCTCGCTGAAAATCCACACCCTTTAGGATATGAATCAGTCTGAATGACAAATGGGTATTTAGGCACATAAGTATGTCAATATACTTTTTACAAATAATTTAATGTGTTTCATTATTAGGAATCATGTTGCTTTTCTATTGCTGTATAACAAATTACCATAAACTTAGCAGTTTAAAACAACACCTATTTATTAGGTCACAGTTTTCTAGGTCAGAAGTCCATTCCATGAGTCCATATAGCCCATTACTACATTTTCTGCTCAGGATAGTGCAAGGTTGAAGTTCAGGTCTTAGCTGGGTTGAGCTCTCATCAGGAAGCTTTGGGGGAAAATCCAATTCCAAGATCATTCTTGTTGATAAAAAAATTCCATTTCTTGGGCTGTAAGACTGAGGTTCCTGCTCCCTTGGTGACTGTCTGCGAGCAGCTGTTCTCTGCTTCAGGAGGCATTTTCAGGTCCTTTTTTCATGTGACCCAATAGCCAGTTCACACGTGGATATTTGCTTTCTTCCAGACCAGTCTGACTTTCTATTTTTCAACCAGCTGGAGAAAAGTTTCTATTTTATGAGATTAGGATATACCTGGATAATCTCCCTATTTTAAGGTCAACTGTACCATATAACATAACCTAATCATGGGAGTAAAATTAACATCTCTACAGACCCAGGTGTTATAAAAGGCATGTACATCATGAGGAGGGAAACCTTGGGGGGGGGGGGGCCTTAGAATTCTGCATAACATGGGAATATTCACAATTAAATTATGTTATAATATAGAGATGCCTTCAAATTTTATTCAAGTGAGTATATTTCTTTGTCTTTTTGTCAAAAGGCTCTCAAATAAAATATAAATCAGTGTTTCTAAATATACTTAATTCATTTCCTTCCAGTTTTGTAATAAACTCTCACTTTTTACCATTTTCACTACCTAGAATAGTTTTCTTGCCTTCTTCTAAACTTCTGATGTCTAATATACCTTAAATGGGGAAACTCAGATTATGAAGCATAGAATCATGTGAAGCAAGAGTGCAAGAGTCTTTTGGTATAATGGAGATTCCTTCAATATGTATGACTGATGGATTTTTAGTGCATTATGTCTAATGGCACCAGTTCTATTTACTTGGAGGTGTTTCGGTTGTCAATAGTTATTTGCTTTGCTCTATTATATAACGTTGTAGGAGAATTTCTACATATATGATTCATTACTATTCTACTATACATGTTAAATTTTGTATTCTGGAATGGTTCCGAGTATGGAGTATGAGTTGTGATTCCTTTGTCTCTTTAAGCTATCAAGTTTGAGAGCACAGAAAACATAAAAATATTGAGTGCTTGGGGTTTTTAAAGAAATTAATAAAGGATAGATATTCTCATCTATGTTCATCAGTGATATTGGTCTATAATTTTTTTTGTGATATCTTTTTCCAGTTTTGGTATCAAGGTGATGGTGGCTTCCTAGAATGAATTTGGCAGTGTTCCTCCCTCTGCTATATTTTAGAAGAGTTTGAGAAGGATAGGTGTTAGCTCTTCTCTAACTGATAGAATTCGCCTGCGAAGCCATCTGGTCCTGGACTTTTGTTTGTTGGAAGATTTTTAATTACAGCTTCAATTTCATTACTTGTGATAGATCTGTTTATATTTTCTAATTCTTCCTGGTTCAGTCTTGGAAAATTGTACCTTTCTAAGAATTTGTCCATTTCTTTGTGGTCGTCCATTTTATTGGCATATAATTGTTTGTAGTAGTCTCTTATAATCCTCTGTATTTCTGCGGCATCAGTTGTGATTTCTCCTTTTTCATTTCTAATTTTATTGATTTGCATCCTCTCCCTTTTTTTCTTGATGAGTCTGGCTAAGGGTTTATCAATTTTGTTTAGTGGGAAGCAGCAGCATAGCACAGGGAGATCAGCTCGGTGCTTTGCAACGACCTAGAGGAATGGGATAGGGAGGGTGGGAGGGAGGCTCAAGAGGGAGAGGATATGGGGACATATGTTTGCATATGGCTGATTCACTTTGTTGTACAACAGAAACTAACATAGTATTGTAAAGCAATTATACTCCAATAAAGATGTATTTAAAAAAAAAAAGCATAGATATTCTCATAGAAAGGCAGAATGGTAGGTGTGAAAGAGCCAATATCTTGGGATCAACAGACCTGATTTTTAGTCTTAGATCCACTGCTGACTGAGAAACTGGGAAAGATATTTTATGTCTTTGAATAACTTCCTTCCTGTGAAATGGCAATGAAAATAACTCACTGCCTTTTTATGATAATTACACGACAAAAAATAATCAGTGTAAACAACAACTGTGAATTCTGAAGACACCTTTTTGTTAAATGATTTGTTAAATGTTCTACAAAATAAACATTTCCAACATAATCTACAACAGTGCACTCCTGTATCTCTGAGAGGATATTTCATTACTTATTTTTTTATATTACCTACTTTTCTTTGTTTTTGGGAAATGTTGTATTTCTCAAGGTTGTTTTTGAATTAGAATCACAGACTTGTGACTTGCATTTATTGACAGCACTGCATCCCATGATTAAAATGAGTACTAGAGAGTGATGAGCAGAGAAAATCTATTTCTTATGTTGGCTTCATGTTCTGTCAATTTACAGCACCAGTGGATGATCTCTTAGTTCCTCTCAGAAACTACCATTCATAATCCTTATCATCTGAAGTGTTGCAAGGATTAGTATTTGTAAAACATTTTTTAAATCCCAGTTTAAAGCTATTTTATGAGTATCAAAAAATCATTGCACATGCTTAATTTCCAGTTCCACCAGAAAGGATATGCATGGGCTCTTTATTATTAAATAAACGTGTTAGATGATCTAGCTAAGTATGATTGTAACTGATTAATGTATATTTCATCCTTATAAAGTTTATTGATGGAGGCTTTTACACTACTAAGTGCACAAATAGAACTGGGATAATAAAGCTGGAGTTTGAACCAGAGCTCTCAAGGCAGTGATCTGCAAAATACTCTAAAGGAATTTCCATGAGAAATTACAAGCGGAAGTTCCTTTTGCCTAAACTTAACTTTTAAAAGCGAAGCTATCCCATATCACGAGTTTAGCTAGTCTTGAGACTCAAATAAAATTTCAAATGTACATACACTTGCAACTCTCCATTCCCTGCCATTCACACATACCTTTATTTTCCTGTTTCTATGTGATAAGCAAATATGAATTATTTTAGATGGAAAACAAAATACAAAACAAGTATGTGAACTGAGAAGGAAGATAAATTGCAGATGTACTAAAAGGAGTGATTTTTATTTATGAAAATCAAGACTGATTTAAAATAAATCATAAAGATGAAAACTGTAGAAACATTAGGCTAGAAGAGAATTTCATTATGAAGCACTACAAGCTGTGGGAGGTGGTCTAAACCATCTCATACAGTTGGTGGTTAGAAATAAAAATTAAATTCTATGTGAGGATATTATGGAAATAAAAGATAGTAAACTTTATGTGGAAATATATTCAATTTTATATTGCAAAGAAGAAATTTTTAAAAATAAGAATATACTGGAAGGCATACAATAGAACACTATAAAAGCAGAAGTCTCACACCCCATCCCATCATCCCTCAATCTTATCAAATATTTTACTGGATTTTGAGTACATTATTGGTGATTAAAAATAATTACTTGAAAATTAAAGAGACCTTAACCATTATTGGATCAGGAATTTAATTCCAAATGACCTCATCAAAAAGCATACATTTTCAGGCAAGAACAAATGTGAAAAATAAACAGCATAATTGCAATACCTCAGAAACAGGTGAATATAATGAATATTTAACTGAAAATCCATACATTTTTACTTAGATTCATATCTACCCATACCTTAGTAATCTTAGACTATCCTTTAATATTTCTACCTCAAATTCTTTATAGGTAAAGTAGAAATGATAATCTCTGTACTATCAAATTGGCAGGATTGCCACGAGAAGGCAATGAAATAATAGGTAAGAAATTACTTTGAAAAGTTAAAAAATACATTCTGTTTATGGGATCTAGGCCAGGCTACATGATAAATTCTGTGTGAGATACATGGGAACTCTATACCATCTTTGTAACTTTTCTATAATTCTAAAGCTATTCTAAAAATTTTTAAGTTTATTAAAACATTGATAGAATATGAAATAGAATTATGATTCTAGGAAAAGAATGATGCAATATTTCTAATTGCTAATAAAGATCTCCTCTCTTTATTTTTAAAATTGAATTAGAAGTATCCAACCACTATGGCATTTGTATTTTATTATATATATTTAAAAGAAAATGTAACAGTTTTGCTTAAAATGTTGATTACTGGAAATTAAAACCTTAGAAATTATTTAAACTTGTGATAAAAAAATTTTAGATGCCAACTTAAACTCAGGGCAGGATACTCATAGTTTTTCAAAACATATTGTGAGTTTCTGGAGCTAATATATTTTGAATAACTTGATATATTGGGTTGGCCAAAAAGTTGGTTTGGGTTTTTATAACATCTTACGGAAAAACCCGAATGAACTTTTTGGGCAATCCAATAGATAGCACATTCCATGACTTCAGACTCATCTAACTCTTGAAGGGGTTTGCTACTCTGGTAACACTTTTCAAGAAGGTACATAATTTTTTTATTCTTAGTACAAGAGAAGCCTCACATTCCTTGGAACTTCCCAGAAGCCTTTCCCCTTTAACCATGTTTACATATGATTGAGTTAATTATACTCTTCCATTTCGTATTTTGCACAGCAACAAATGGTATGATTTACAATCTGCCCCCTTTTGTTTTTAAGTAAGACTTTATTCTTTGTGTCTAGTACATTATTAAGCATCGAAGAAGTCATATAGACCCAAGTACTTAGTGAAAATGTAAATAGCATTAGAGACATAGGAGAAACGTAGAAAAAGGATTTTAAGTTATTTTCATCAATTAAACTGTCCATAGAAAAGAGATATGTTCTTCTAAACTTTTGAAACTATGAGCTTCTGAAATGTTTACAGTGTCCTTGGTCCTTTGAACTGAATGTGAGTTTTGGGATCATTCCTGCATTTTATAGGTGGATAAGTTGAGGTCCAGCAAGCTAGTCACTTCCCAGTCTCACAGTTGTTAAGAAATGCACCCAAGATAAAAATCCAGTTCTATCTCTGAAGGCTGCCCTCAGCACCTAGGGGCCATGAGTTCTTTATCATACCACCACTAATTCCATCAAGCCAGCAAAGAGAGTGTCAAGGGGAGGGTATTGCACAAAAGCATGGATACCAGGAGGTGGAGATCATGGCAGAGAGGGGTGGCACCCAGAGTTTGTCCACCAAAGTTCCCAATAGATATAGTTTGAGGATTGTCTATTTTTCATTCAATTTACTTTATTTAATTTTTGTAACACTCCCTTTTGCAGATGAGAAAACTACACTGATTTAGTAGGTTATCCAAGGCCACTTAACTAGTAATACTCAATGCCAAGCATCTGAACTCAGTTCTCAAATTTCAAATACCTTTGTGAAAATCTTGTTTTACCAATTAGATTGCAATACTTTGAGAACACGAACTATAGCATGTGCCCCTTTGGCACTGTTATGAACATTTAAAAATGTGCAATAGAAGTCAGTGCTTGATATGCTCACACAAATGAAGAGATAAACAATAATAAAGTTCTATGAAGTAAACAGAATAATAAAGTGCTTCTGGAATCTGACCAAGACAGCCTTAATGCTCCCCTGAACTTGACTAAAGCTAGACAGGATTCTTCCTGACTCTAGGACCCTGAAACTCCCCTTTCTTTCGAACTTACTTTAGAAAACTTGTCAATGTATATCCTTCTCTGCCCTTTGAGATGTAAATCTCTTTAAAAACCTCTTGCTACTTTGACAATCCAGGGCTGTCTTTCTCCAGGATTTAGGAGCCATCCCTTCAAAATGTAGTCATCAAAGAATATAGAGTCCCTATCTCCCAATTTCTGTGAGAGGGTAGGAGCCTAACCACAGCAGATTTGTAGCTCCAGTTTGTATAACTACCTCTTCTCATGAAGAAAAATTTTACTTTTACTTTGGGTAAAGCCAATTAGCAAACATAGAAGGCCTACAATCTCCCCTTTACCCTAGCTTTTAAAAACCCTACTGCCTTTTGCTTCAGTGGAGTTGAATTCAGACTCAGTTCTGGCCATTTTCCCTATTACAATGATCTTGAAAAAGTCTTCCTTGCCTGTTTAAAATTGTCCAGTGCACATGGACATATATACACTATCAAATGTAAAATAGATAGCTAGTGGGAAGCAGCCACATAGCACAGGGAGATCAGCTCGGTGCTTTGTGTCCGCCTAGAGGGGTGAGATAGGGAGGGTGGGAGGGAGACGCAAGAGGGAGGGGATATGGGGATACATGTATACATATAGCTGATTCACTTTGTGATACAGCAGAAACTAACACACCATTGTAAAGCAAATATACTCCAATAAGGATGTTAAAAAAATAAAATAAAATAAATTTGTCCAGTGCAATTTTTGCTTTGACAAGTCAAATCTCAATTCTTAACCTTGGATTAATAAATGCTTCTGGAGGTAAATCCAAATAAGATCTTGGAATCATATGCTAATTCAGAATGATGCTAATGACAGGATTCTGTCAATGTTAATCAACATAGAATGACCTTTTATGCTGGTTTTGCTTTGTTTTGATCATATTTAAATCTAAATTCACTTCTGCCACTGATCTCAAAAGTAATTTTCCCTACACTTGAATCAAAGAAAGCAAGTTACTGTTTCCTAGGTTCGACCACCATGATGACCATGGAACCCCACGGTATAGAACTTTGAGAAGTTTCTGATCATCTGACTCCATTTTATACTCAGTTGATTTGGGCATGAATTTTAGGTCGAAGGAAACATCTGAGAAATATGTTTGCTATACCCTACATGCAGACAAAGATTGGACTGCTGTTTCCAAGACATATTCTTGGAAACTTTTATGTTCATTTTTTCTCTTTCTTCTTGTTTACCTGCAGGGGATTTTGTAACTTTATCCTATCAGCACATAACAATCTTTTAATTTGACTTTTTTTATTAAGGACAAATATAGGCCCAAAACTATTTCTCTATAGTTATTTGTGGATATGCTTCTACTTTCTTTCAGTGTGTCTTTGGGCTGCTCTAGATTCTTCTTTATTTTATCTTTTTACATAGGAGATATTTACAAAGGAGATATTCATTCTTTGTGATTGTTCTTTCTTCCCCATATGTGTCTTTTTAAAATAAACTCATTTGAGTGAGAGCAAGGGCACCCCTTGCAAGGTATGTGAGATTTCTTTCAGAACAAAAATTTTAAATTTGAGTTTTTCTAGGGGCCAGCAGATTACAAATTCGTGATATAGTCTTAGTTTAAAATAAATGTCTTTTTCCCCATATTAAAAATTTAAAATAGTCTTCACTTGAAATAAAACAAAGAGTATGTTCACCAATCCTCCCAGTAATAACACAGCCTCTATGTCTAAATTTTATTTTTCTACTTGTGATAGAGATTTTGATATAGAGAAGTATTTTTCTACTATAAAAATAGTTGTTCAAGAAAAAACAATAAATGACAATTGATATTTGACATCACTGCTTGGTAGTTAATAAGGAATTCTGGAGAACGTTTTGAACTGAAAGGCACATTGCGCTTTCTCAAGAGGGCAGTCTTTACTCATTTAAATGAGCATGTTTTTGCTTTCTTGGAATATAAGCCTAGTGATGCCAAACTGTCTGCTATTTCAAAAAAGATAAGAAATATTATTTATTAATATTGACATTTAATGTGAATAATCCAGATGCTAAAAATATTCCCTCCACTTACTTTAAAACACCTTGAAGGCCAAGCAAAACATACATCTGCATCATTTATAGCCCTGAGGGCAACAATTTTCAGCCTTTGTTATTGAAAATAGATTATATGAAACAAATCATCACACCATCACTTCACAAGGGCAGTTCAACTGTGTTCAAGAAACAAGTAACAGAGTGGTGAGCATAATTGTCGAGCCCATGAATTAAATGACTTTATTTTTTCCCAAGGCTAACATATTTTAAACAACTCATTGACTTGTAATATACATCAAAAGGGGGAAACAATTGCAATTGTACATCTTGACTGTATACCCATGTAGATAGCACTCAGATTACCAGAAGCACCAAAACCTTCAGTCACTTTCCTACACCCAGGGTCACCACTATCTTGACTTTTAACACTATATATGCTGCTTTTGAATACTATATAAATGGAATCATACCTTAATCATTTTAATCACTTTGAATGTTTCCAGTCGGATGATGTAAGTGGAATCATTACCTACTTGTGTATGTCTCCATTTATTCAACATTATGCCTATGTATTTCATCCATATCATTGATCATAGCTATAATTTGTTCATTCTTATTCTTGCATAATACACGTTCACCATTGTGTAAACATGGAACTGTTTATCCATTTTAATGTCTATAGGCATTTTTTGTTCAATTCCAGTTTCATGCAATTACAAATAGTATTGCTAAGAACATAATTTACATGTCTTTTGGTGAACATAAGTATGTATTGCTGTTGGATATAAACCTAGGAGTAGAATTAGACTCACAGGGAATGCATTAGCTATTTACTTCTAGTAGATCTGTCACATAGTTTTCAGTTTTGGTTGTACAAATTTATACTTCTCTCTAGAAATTTATGAGAATTCCTATTGCTCCATACACTTTCAATACTTTTCATTTTCTGTGTTTTTCATGTGAGCCATTCTGCTGAGTTTGTAGTAATATCAAATTATAGTTTTAATTGGCATTTCCTGATCACTAATGAAATCGGGCACCCTTGCATATGTTGATTGCACATTTGGATATCTTTTGTAAAGTAACTGTTCAAGTATTTTACTATTTCCTTTCTATTTGTATTTTTTACTTGTATTTATACTTATATTTTTAAATTGCATGCAGTGATACTTATTTCTCTATAATTAAAGTTATATTATTTAATTTAATAACCTAAAACATAAGAATTTATTAGATTAATAATAGTGGCCCAGTCTTTTCTCCCATAAAAATGACTAGAAACCATTTGTGGTTTATTTTTCCATTAAAAATTACAATTCTTAGATGTATTTTTCCATGGCTGCACTCTCTAGAAGCCAAATTAGCAAAAAGAGAAAACTAAAAGTAGAATATAGTGAAAATTAATTTATAGTTTCAATTTTATTCTCAAAAATATTTGAGTGGAAGTTTTAAAAGGCATTTCTCTAAGGATTAGGGACACAGTCATCTACAAATTCTTGTCCATGCTATAAGTAGAATACTTAAACCAATTCGATTACCATAAGAACTAATATTTTATATAGAAATCAAAGAAAATTATTATACACTCCTCAAATCTGACCTCTAACAGTATTATACAAACAGAATCCTGAATTAAATGAACTAAATTAATTAAATGAATTGAAGTCTCTTCTGCAGACTTTATTTTTGTCATTTGAGTTTCCTATAGCCCCAATTAATGTGTTTCCTGGGAGAGATAGAGTAGCGATAAGGTTAGGGAGGTACTGACTGGAGGACTGCATTGATTTCCTATGAACAAATTGCTTGTGATGGTTTGTGATGATGAATTACGTTCTGTTCAGAGAAAAAGGCCTACTTTCCCTCTACTTTTTTCTTGGGGGTTGGTAAGTCTCCATTCCTTCAGTCGCTGCACTAATTACTGGATACCTTTTAACCTGTCTCTGGCTCAAAACTCAAGTTGTATATGAGAAAAGACAATGCATTTAACATGAAAAAAATAAGCAAAGAGTGAATATAAGCTGCTCTTCTTTGTCACACTTCAGAGCAAGGTTAGTCACAGGTTTTCTGAGTCATTAAAAGTAATTAGTCTTGCCATAGCAACTAGATACTTTGAGACCTGTGTTTAAAGAAGAAAAAGAGCAGCAACATAGAAAAGTTTTAAAAAGGGACTCTTATACTAATGCAGATTCAGTTAGGAAAAAATCACACTTATCTAGGACTTAACAATCACTTCTTGTCTATGACTAGTGTTCTGTTGTTTGTTCTTTGATGATTTATTTATTTATTTAATGATGAGTTTATTTTTTAAGAGAATTTTAGGTTTCAGAAAAATTAAAAGGAAAGTACAGAAATTTCCCATGTACTCCCTAACGCACAAGCTCATAACTTCTCCAATCATCAACCCACCAGAGTGGTATATTTATTACAATTGATGAACCTACATTGACACGTTATAATCATCCAAAGGCCATAGTTTAACCTTAGGGTTCACTCTCGGTATTGCAGATGTTTAAAAATGTATCATACAGTATATTTTCACTACTCTAAAATTCCCTGTGCTCCACCTATTCATCCCTCTTGCCCACTCTCCAATCCCTGGCAACCACTGATCCTTTTACTGTCTCCATGGTTTTTGCGTTTTCTTTTTTTTTTTATTTTACTATTTTTATTTTTTATATTTTTTAAAATTAATTAATTAAATTTTTTTTTGGCTGTGTTGGGTCTTCGTTGCTGCGTGTGGGCTTTCTCTAGTTGTGGCGAGCGGGGGCTGCTCTTTGTTGAGGTGCGCAGGCTTCTCATTGCGGTGGCTTCCCTTGTTGTGGAACAAGGGCTTTAGGCGTGCGGGCTTTAGACCTCTGATGCCCGAGCCTCAGCTCCCAGCACCCTCCAGTCCTGGCGGGTGAGCAGACAAGCCTCTCAGGCTGGTGAGTGCTGGTCGGAACCGATCCTCTGTGCGGGAATCTGTCCGCTTTGCCCTCTGCACCCCTGTTGCTGCGCTCTCCTCCGTGGCTCCAAAGTTTCCCCCCTGCCCACCCCCCGTCTCCACCAGTGAAGGGCCTTCCTAGTGTGTAGAAACTTTTCCTCCTTCACAGCTCCCTCCCAGAGGTGCAGCAGGTACTGTTCCTATTTTTTGTCTCTGTATTTTTCTTTTTTCTTTCATCCTACTCAGGTACGTGGGAAGTTTCTTGCCTTTTGGGAAGTCTGAGGTTTTCTGCCAGCGTTCAGTAGGTGTTCTGTAGGAGTTGTTCCACAGGTAGATGTATTTCTGATGTATCTGTGGGGAGGAAGGTGATCTCCACGTCTTTTCCTCTGCCATCTTGAAGGTCTCCTAGGGATGTGAGCTTTTAAGGTGATGTAGTCATTTAATATTTGGAAATTCTGATGCATAGCAGATCCTCTCAAAAAGGGAAATATTACTAATATCAGGCAGGGGGAATCTGTATGTCTAATAGCTTGGTGACCTTTGATTTTTTTTTTCCCAGGGAATTGACAAGTTAGATAAACTATAAATGGTGCAAATCCCTGTAAGATTGCTTTTCTTCTCTTAAAAGCTCTTCTATTAGCAAGCTGATTATAATCATCACAACTTCATGATGGCCAAAAATGCAATGATTGGAAAATAAAACAGAAAAAAAAAAGCATCAAGAAGCAGATGAATTTGCCCTTGGATTTGTTTATTTTTTTATTTCTTACATATTTCCAACTGAATAACCTATGGAATTTTTGAGATGAACACATTTTCTACAGATGTGGTTTACGGGTATACTGCTCTTAGCTGTGTGTCACTTTCAACTGATTTGCTGATGTAACAAATCAATGTGTGTGAAGAAATATACATGATTTCCATGTTACCAATGAATAAAGTTTGGCATATTGGTCTTGCTGAAGGTCATAGCATATATGTGGGGACAGTGCCAAAAAAGCGGCCTCTCACAAAGTGAATCTGAGGACAAAATAATGTAAGGTACTATTTTGCTAACTGAAATGCATTGTCTAAATATAAATATGTATATTTGTTTATATATGTTTGTATATATTTATTGCATACAAATATATTTTATATCTCTATATATACATTTTAATCCTACTTTTAATCAGTTTCCTCAAATATGAATAATGTATGGGGCATTTTAACAAAATACAATTATACTGTTCCTTTTACAGTGATTTAAATTATATTTATTTTAATGTTAATGTCATAGGTATAAATTAAGCTTCAACACATTTTACATAGTGCTTATTCAACTGTAAGGTCAAAATAAATTAACAAAGAAATCACAAACAAAACTAGCAAAGCATGTAAAATTCTAATTAACAACAATATTTTAGCATGATGGATGATTATTTTAATTGGAAATAAATCACTGATTTTGGACATAAATTAGAAGAAATCTTGCACCATGTCTTGTTCTATGATTAATCTTTTTTCTTTTCTCTCTCTGACTTCAATAATATTATATTTTATACTTTTACAGATCTATGCGTGCAACATTAAATTAATAATGTCAAGTCTTTGTCTGCTAGGTAAAAAGTCAAGCTTCAGACTCACCAAAACCCCATTAAGAAGCAATTGATACTTTTAAAGTGTGCCATTTGATTACACTGAAGTTGCATTTTTTTACTAATATACCATTAAACTTTAGTGTTAATGGAAAGTATATTAATTGAATATGTAATCCAAATTTTGTCTTAGGAGCAAAGAGATCTATTACATATGTAATACTACTTTGTAAGATAATATGGCAAATTGATACATCTCAATAGGTGATAGATTCAAAAAACAGTACAAATTCAGAATGTAAATAAAGTTATTTGAAAAATAAGCTTTATTTAAGATTTATTGAGGTATAATGTGCATAAAATACAATTCACCAACTTGAAATGTACAATACGAATAAAGTGTATAGTTGTTTAACCCCTAAAACAATCATAAGATATTTCAATCATCACACACAAAAATAATCCCTCTGTGCCCTTCTATAGTCAACCGTACATTTTGCTCCCATCTCTTGGCTTCCTGTCATTATAGTCTGACTTCCCTAGAATTTAATATCAACTAAATCAGAGCATATGTAGTGGTTCATGTAAGGCTTCTTTCACCTAGCCTAACAGTTTTAAGATTCATCCATTTTACTGCACGTTATCAGTGGTCTCATTTTCCTTTCCTTCCTTTTCTTCCTTTTCTTTTCTTTTTTTCTTCTCACCTCTTCTCTTTTCTTTCCAGTTTTGGGACTAAGGAATAATGTTGTTACGATATATGCATAAATGCTTTTCTGTGAACATACTTTTGTTTCTCTGGTTCATATGGTATCAACTTATAAGAAATTATACACTGTTGTCAAAGTGGCTGTAGCAGTCTGCATCCCACCAATAGTGTATGAGAGTTCCTTCTGCTCCATAATTTCAACTCTTACGAGAATTTTTTATTTTAGACATTCTAGTGGATATATAGAAAAACCACACTGGTTTTCATTTCATTTCTTTAATAACAAATAAAGCTGTGCAAATGTCCATGTGCTTCTTGCCATTTGAAAACACTCTTTGGTAAAAAGGAAAGTGAAATATTTATTCACTTTTATAATGAGGTGTCTTTTTAGTAGTATTGAGATGTATTTTTATTATATATTCTGGAAGCAGTCATTTACCAGACATATGTTTTGCAAATATAATTTATTTTTCTGACTTGTATTTTACTCTTTAAAATGTATCATTTTCAAAATAATTTTTAAAAAAATTAATGAAGTACTGTGTATTAATTGTTCTTCTGGCGATTTCTTCATTCTATACCTTTTCTAACAAAACTTCTCCTACCTCAATTAGGAAAAACATTCTTTTTCATTTTCTAACAGTTTTCAGTTACTTACATTTACATATGTGATCCATTTCTATTTAGGTTTTGTGCATGGAATAAAATAATGTTTTTCAAATGATTCACAAACATTTATTGATTAATTTCTCACTGAATTATCTTGCACATTTGTAAAAAATATCAAGTGACAATATATACCTGGGTCTATTTCTGGACCCTCTTTTCTGTTCCAGTGATCTACATTTTTAAACATATGCCAAAACCAACTGTCTGGATTACTGTAGCTTTTTGAAAGTCTTGAAATCAGACTACACTTGGCTATTTCTTTTCAAAATTGTTTTAGCTAGGCTAGTTCCTTGGGGTCTGTAGACATTTTAGATTCAACTTGTAAATTTCTACAATAATAAAATTCTGGGATTTTGATTGCAGTTGACATGAATTTGCAGATCATTTTGGTAGAATTAACATTTTAAAAACTTTGAGTCTTCACATCTATGAATGTAGTATATCTTTGCATTTGGGTCTTTAATTTCACTCAGAGAGGTTTCATGCTTTTTAGTTTACCAGGATACATGCATTTTGTTAAATTTATAATATATAAATTAATTTATAATACGTTTGACATTTTAAAACATATTTTTAGAGTCTTAATTTCCAATTTTTGTTGCTAACAAAAAAAATGTAATTGACTTTTATATATCAATCTTTTATCCTGTGATTTTACAAAACTTTCTTAGTTGTTCTAGTAATAATTTGAAAATGTACTTATTTAATGTAGACGTAGTATCACGGAGAATTCTGGTCTCAGAACAATGAATGTTTCTTGTTTTTCAAAACAATATTTACTTGAATGATTTTTTTTCTTTAAATCAATTTTTGAGAATATATATGTTCTCCAAGCACTCATTTGATGCAACAGGAATAATTATATTGGTCTCAGGAGGAGGCAACAAAAATATCATAAAATATCTTCTCAGTGAAACACTGCAATATGGTAGTTTCTTCTTTATTCTCTAAGGCAGGTTTTTATAGGATTACATAGGATGAAACTGGTCCTTTGGAAAGAGTGATGTAAAAATAATGTAAATAAATAACTATATAGAGGAAAGCTATTGTGCAAACAATATAAATCAATTAAATGAGTCTTTTCCCAAGGACAATTTTACTACATAGGCTTTGCATTTTCAAACTTAAGAGAAAAGATATGTTATATTTTTAGGTAGGAGAGAGTTAGCAGTTTAATAAAAATGTGTCATTTATACAGCTTATAAAATATCCTCAAGCAAAGAAATAAGCATATCAACCAAATCATTAAGAAATAAGCAAGTCATAATTCATAAGTGTGTGAATAGGTTATAAATAACAGCTATAAATTATTAAAATAACATTTATATCAAAATTTCTACTTAGTACTTGGCAACATAAGCAACGTTTACCTCGCCATCAAAATTATCACAATTACTCTTTGAGGATCCTTCAAGGCAAGCTTAATTATGTTGAACTTGGCATTAAGGATATTGTTTATCATAATAACAATGGTGTAGAATCTCCTACCTGGGTTCATGACCCTTAGCATCAGCTGGTGACTCTGCAAGGACACACAGCACTAATAAATAAATAAAGTGACTTCTTTGCTCCACAGTGTTCTCTTGATACGTGACATTTGGCAATACATTATTAAAGAATCATTGTACCAGTGATATATTGAATAGAACACCAGAGAGTCATTTCCTTTGTGATGTATTGCACCTTCACAGGTCTTGAAGATCTAAGAATGCATTTCCAAAGCCAGGCCCTTGGCCTATTTGAAGAATAAAATCCATTTTTTTCCCTAATCATTTTAAGATTGCAATGACTGCCTGTGATAGCTGTAATCTCAGGCAATCCAAACTCATAAATAATTCATTTTGCTTGTATTGTGTATATATATGAAAACTTACTTAACTTTTGGAGGAAAGAAGTTCACAGTAAAGGGCAGACAGAATGAACAAGATGAAGTGTGATTATGGTCCAGGAGATTTATGAAAGGAGTGCATAAGAGCACAGGAAAAACAGTCTCCATAAGGGTTCAGAACTACTATGAAGAAGAAATGATACAGTGAAAGGTTTTTAACTTTAAAATAAGTTTGAAACCTCTCTGCCCAAAGCCTAAAGCCTGTGGATTCAATCTCACACATTTATCTTGAGAATGAAACTAAGAACAGAACAAAACACATGAGGACAAGATGAGTAATTTTGTGTGCTTAGCAAAATATGACATATGTAAACGTTGTGAATTCTGCCCTGGCTTCTTCACAGTTGCTCAGATAAAATCTATTTGCACAGGCTGGATTATTCCATGTCAAGATAACCAATTAATGTAATCAGCTCAGTCAAACTCTGAATGCCACAAATAAAATGGGGACTCATCAGAGTCACTGTGTATAAGTGTGTAGGTTGGATCCTGCATGGAAATACCTAAACAAGGTCTTGGGATGGTGATGACAAAGGTGGGAGGCAGTGTTTGAAATCCAAACCACAGTCTATTTTACAAGTCCTTGGCCTGGGGGTCCAGCTGAGAGGAAGGGGCCCTTTTCTCTAGGTTTTCTAGATGAGGATGATTCTGGGGTTTTGGTTCCTTCTGGAGTGTCTTTTTGTAATTTTAACACAAGTATCCTATCTGCCTGTGGGGCCCTGAAATTTGTGGAAAAGGGGAAAATATATTGGTTATTTGATATGTAACAGGTAAAAAGCATTTAATAGATCTCAGCAGATTCAATAGATCTGGCTTAATCTCCCTTTTATCAGGTGCCACATTATTCACTAACCCAGCAGGAGTCAAAAGAATTGGTGATCCCAGGCCATAACCTTAAAAAACTGTCTATATCTTCATACATGTTTTACACTACGTCTCAACTGGATTTCCTTTAATCTCTATGATCCCAGCATTTCTGTTCTCAATCTAAATGGGCTTATTTTCATGAATACTTGGCCTTTGTTTCATGAGTTATGGTCCCCAGGTGACCTGGTAATGAACCTGTGTCACAGCTAACTTTAAACTTTGCATCATTGCTTCATGCTTTGGTGGAATCAGGAATGGTATTCAAACATTTAAAATTTCAATAAAATATGAATTTGTCAAAATGGCACAGGACTTAGGGTTAGAGTTTGGGGCCTACAGGCTCTCTGTTTCACAGTGAACCTTGAATTGATGGATCATGCAGAGTAGAGAGTTTCCTACAGATAACGTAGGGAGGTTTTAGCAACAAAGGAAACTTGACAGTCTTGGGGAGGCAGTATTTTTTTTTTTCTTTTACCAAGAGTATGAAAATATTTTAATATTTTAACAACTACTACAGCTGTTCCAATGCCTATTGGAGCCAATATGAAAGCATCTTAGTTCTTCTATACCAGATCCTTATTCTATTTATAGTTTAGTCCCATTTTTTGCACATATTCCTCAATCTTCATTAGCATCACTCTTCCATTTTCTTACTTGGAAAAATTTCAATCCCTTTCATAACTAGAAATTGTAAGTCAAAATATTTCTTTCTTTTATATTTTTTAAGATTTGGCTTGAATTCATTTAATTTGGACTTCTTGTTATGTAATATAGAGATTCCTGACTGATATACCTACATACCACCCAAGAGTTTGATCTAGCAATTATACATATTTTTTCTTTCATGTGTCTAATATTTCCCTCTACATTTATTTTTGTCTTCTGTCTAAAAATAAAATCAGCTTTACCTCATCCTAAAATTCCCCTTTACCCCTTCCAAGATGCAGCGAGGTGTGGAGTAGATCTGGAGCACAAGCCATAGTTTACTGAACACATAGGGTAATTGTAAGGACATAAAGTTGAAGTCAGATAAATAAGTTAGAAAACTAGAATAATAGTCCATGTGACAAATAATGTGTTGATGATTAGATTTACTAAGACAGTTTTTGTCCAAAACAGATATCAACAAGCTATGGCATGTGAGCCACATTTGGTCCTCTGACCAAAGTAAAATTTTATAAATTTATAATTTATAAATAAAATCTTATTGGAACACAACCATGCCCACTAATTTATGTCATATTCTGCTGTTATTATGCCACAAAGGCCAACTTGAGTAATTGTGACAGAGATTGTATGGTCTTTAAATTCTAAAAGATTTACTACCTCGTCTTTCACATGAAGTTTGCCAACCCCTGGTTCTAAACTTTCTTTCTGTGATTTTCAACACTGTCTATATCTACCAATTTCGTATATCCAGCCATGAACTCTACTCTCAGGTACAGACTTTGATATAGAACTGCTTAATTTATGATTCCCCTTAGGTATCATGTAAGCATTTCAAACCTAATATATTTGAATAAAATTTTTAATCCTAATATCTCCTCTTCCCCATCTCAAGCTGTTTCCACCACAATAGTCTTTTATACCTTAAAAACTGGCATGTGAATGCAGTGCCCTCTTCTTGGAATGTTCTCTCACTATGTTCAAGTCTCAGCTCAAATATCACTTTCTCCATGGGCCTACCCTAACCTCTCCATCAGCATTAAGGATTTTTCCCTTTGTATTATCTTGTTGCTTTTCTAAAGGTCAATTATTATATATTTCATATTATCATTTTTGTTTTTCTACTCCTTTTGTCCTTGCTAGCCTGCAATCTCCAGGAGTAAAAGAACTGTTTAAAATATACATCCATCCTACTTTAATAGGTGATACTTAGTAAGTATATTTGAACATATATTTAAGTATTACTCAGAAATATGCCATCTGTTTAAAATATGCATTATTGAGTGAATATGTGTATCCCTCCAAAACCATATGTTGAGGTTAGTACCCAATGTGATGATATTGGAAGGTAATTAGGTTTAGCTTAGGTCATGAGGGTGGTGTCCTCATGATTGGATTAGTGCCCTTATAAGCAGAAGAAGAGATAGAGTTCTCTCTCTCTCCCTTTCACTCAGTGACTGCATTAAGGAATGGTCAGGGGAGCACATAGCAAGAAGGCTTTCTTCTGCAAGCCAGGAAGAAGTCCTTACTGGAACCCAACCATGCTAGCACCCTGATTTCAGACTTCCAACCTCTAGAAGTATGAGAAAATAAATGCCGCCCAGTCTATGTTATTTTGTATAGCAGCACAAGCAGACTAAGACAATATGTAATCCAATAACTGGTTATTCTTCCACCATTAGTTTTTGAAGAGTTATATTTTGAAGAGTTATATTTTGAAGTGTTATTTATATTTTTATTAGATAAAGAGCATTGTTAACTGAGACTGATGATGATCTATGTTTATAGTTAAATATAAGCTTCAGAAATCTAAGCATTAGTAACATGAAGACATAGGTAAGTTACCCATATTGGTGGTAAATTACCCATATTAGACCACATTATCTGGGGGAAATGATATAGCTCCTGAAGTTATACCACTTTAAGCAGTTATAACAAGTATTTCTGTTAAAATAACATGACAGCTTAAGAGTATGACTGCCTATATTTGTTTTTTGGCTTTTGAAAATTAGAATACCTTACACTGAAATGTATAAGACATATTTTGATAGAGTATCACAAAATCAGATCTGCTAAAAAAATTTGGAAAATCTAAAATTTATATTTTATATGTTAAGATCACAATAATTTATTGCATAATAATTACACTCTAAGGCATGCTTCTGGATAAAATGACTGTTATGAATTCAATTCAGATTATTATCTCTATATTCATAATTAAAATAGAATATTTGTTAAGATGATACTTGTATTGCTTGCCCATGTTGCATTAATGGACAAAAACCAGAAAAAGAGAGAAGAATCACAGATAATTTAGTATTTATTTTCCTCTTGTTCTATTAGAAATTTTTCTTTCCTAGTTAACAAAAAGGGTAATTATTATAGTTGATAATGCCAACTGCTTTAAAGAGGAAAATAGTATTTGTAAAAGTGGAAAAATCCTTGAAATCATATACAATTTGACCATGATGTAGATAAAATCAATTTACAAAAATATCCATCATCAAAGCTGAGAAAATAAGTGTAGTTTTCTGTATATTGTTTCTAACTGAGTATTAAAATTCTACTATTTTGTTGCAGTTTCTTTTATTCTCAGATTACCCTCAAAGAGATTTATAGTCAATATGAATTAAACCATTTCCAATTATTTGCTCAGGCTAATATTTCAGTGCATTAAACATCACAAATTTTAAGATGACTATTAATAATAAATATAAGGCAAAAGGAAACAAACATATATTAAAGAGTCAATTCAGCTCAACAGCACTTTTTATCAAAATCTTATTAGAGATTTATGTGTTCTACAGTACTGAGGTGATGATTTCATGCCAAAGACCCTAGTTTCCATTTAGATCATTATATACTGTCAACCACACTACTGGTAAAGACTCTTTTATAACTGGAATGGACACAAGTCCAAGGAAAACAATTTGCTATCATTATAAAATCTGGGCTGAAAAATTCTTGACAATTCCTCCGAGTATATCTTAATAATTATTGCCTCTGCTAATCAATGTAAAATTATTAAATTAAGACTTCATAAAATAATGTTTTATATTATTGTTTTTCAGTTACTCTGGATAAGCAATGTTCTCTCCTCAAAAGTGTATAAGCAATTTGAAGAAAGAGCTTGGCTAGGTAATTTTGTGCATATCTAGACAATATCTATTGCCTATCCCTAAAAATATTTCTAGGATGCCTGCTAAACAATAATGTTTGCACATACTTCAAAAAAACGTGGCATTAAAGTTCAGCACTGGAAATTTGGAAATACAGTATTGAATGTAAATATTATGATGGCAGATGTTATTACAACATAAATAGACGTGAGTCAATGAAAGCTGTGTTATCCTTAGTACATACATTCATACATCGTTTCCTATTGTGGCATGATAAGATATATCAAGACTGTAAAACGGTGAGATTAGAACATTCTCTCACACCATATACAAAAATAAACTCAAAATGATTTAAAAACCTAAATGTAAGACCTGAAACCATAAATCTCTTATTAGTGAACATAAGCTGAACACTCTTTAATGTAAATCGTAGCAATACTTTCTTGAATCAGTCTCCTAAGGCAAAATAAATAAAAGTAAAATTAAACAAATGGGACCTAATTAAATTTAAAAGCTTTTGCACAGCAAAGGAAATCATCAACAAAATAAAAAGACAACCTACAATATGAAATGGGAGAAAATATTTACAAATGATGTGACTGACAAGGGGTTAATATCCAAAATATACAAACATCTCATAAAACTCAATATTAAAAAAAAATAAATAATCCAATCAAAATGGGTAGAAAATCTGAATAGACATTTCTCCAAAGAAGACATATAGATGGCTAACGGCACATGAAAAGATACTCAACATCACTAATTATTAGCGAAATGCAAATCGAAACCAAAATGAGATATCACCTTACACCTGTAAAAATGGCTATCATCAAAAAGCCTACAAGTAACAAATGGTGGAGAGGGTAGGGAGAAAAGGGAACCTTTGTACACTGTTGGTAGGAATGTAAATTGGTGAAGCCATTATGCAAAATAGTATGGTAATTCCTTTAAAAAGTAAAAATAGAATGACCATATGATCCAGCAGTTCCACACCTGGGTATATATACACAAAAAAAATGAAAACACTAGTTTGAAGATACACGCACCCAATGTTCATAGCAGCTCTACTTACAATAGCCAAGACATGGAAGCAACCCAAGTGCTCATCAACTGATGAGTGGATTAAAAAGATGTGGTATATTACTCAGCCATAGAAAGAATGAAATACTGACATTTGCAGCAACATGGATGGACCTAGAGAATATTATGCTTAGTGGAATAAGTCAGACAGAGAAAGTCAAATAAGAGTTCACAAGTGACTTGAATTACTAGCAGCGTTAAAATATTCTAAAGAAGTGAAGATAACTTCAAAATTTCTATATTCAGGTTGTTCAATACATAAGAAAACTAAATAGTATTTAATATGAACATTTAAGTTGTTCAAATGTTTGTCTTTTTATGGAGACCATATGCTCCATGGTGAAATTCTTATTTTCTAGGTGAAAATCATAATAAAACTAAAGATACCACAAAGGTTTTATGACTTTTACTTTCCTGCTAAATTTGTTCATTCAAAAGAGGCATAAAATAGTGATAATTAGAAGAAAATGAGAATTTTACACTTCTATAAATACTAATAATCTAGGAAAAATTTTCATGAAATACTGTTTGTATAACTTTTAAATTCTCCATTGTATGTTTGTGTTCTCTCTGTGTGTGTGTAAACAACTTTATTTGCATACAATTTATTTTTTATTTGATTTATTTGTATTTGATCTATGTATATTTTATTTGCTCAAAATTTATGAGTA
The DNA here is from genome assembly GCF_965194825.1 of Balaenoptera physalus. Classification (NCBI taxonomy): domain Eukaryota; kingdom Metazoa; phylum Chordata; class Mammalia; order Artiodactyla; family Balaenopteridae; genus Balaenoptera; species Balaenoptera physalus. The sequence goes on along the minus strand of NC_138893.1, from coordinate 64,454,448 downwards.
ACCTTTAGCAGGAACATAACAACGACATAAAAATTTTACTTGAAAAAGCAGTGTTAGGAGGAGGGTATAATCGCTTCACTTATATATATTTGGAAACAAAATTATATTATACAAAATTATATTAAACATTTTACTATATGTAAAGTATCACAAAACATAAATTAGTTTTTAATTAGAAGATAACTATGCCTTTTTACCCATGACACCATCCCCAAAACAAAGAAACAAAAACCCAAACAATAGATCCCCATCTTGGTGGAAAACTGATTGTATTTTCATTAATTGAAAAATTGGTGAATGTAAGAATGATACAAAATTCTGACTCTATTAATGAGAAGTGAGCACAGATTGTCGCTATAAACTAGACTTTAAATATCTCTATTTTTCTTTCTAGCTTCCTAATTATTGGACTTTATAAAACTTTCTTAGAATCTATACTAACACACTCTTTTATTTTGACTCAATAAAAAGCCACGTCTCAGTTCCAGGATAATGTTTTTCAAATTGTGATCCAGAAACCACATGCATCAGAGTTACAATGGGGGCTACTTATTAAAATTATAGTTTCCCAGATCCCACCTAAGGCCTACTGAAACGAAATCTCTGGAGCTGAGACAAAAACTTGTGCTTAATAGTCTTCCCAGGTGATTCTTATGTTCAGGAAAATGTGAAAAACAGAAGAGGACCGAGGAGTTACTGAGTAGTCAAATGCCAAATACTATTCATCTTCAATCTCTTGTAATGTTTAAAATACACATATTATCACTCTCTTCAATTATAAAATAGAAAGGCTCAGATAGGATAGATATTTTTCTTATATTGCATGACTTTTAATAAGACATAAGTATTTGAGTCATGCTTACATAACTACAGACATTATTTAACCACATGAAGAATAGCCATAAAAATTTTCAAAGTGGAAAAACAGGTATTTGAATGAATGACCAGATTCGTTCTTTACCCCACAAATTAGAATCCCACATTCCCAATGCACATTGTATAATATCAAAAAAAAATTTTTAATGGTTAAGTTCATGATTGTTTACTTGTTATTAAATCATATGAGAATATAACTGCCCAGACAAGTTAAGAAAACAAACAACAAAGTAACATTTAAATTATGAAAGTAAAGTTTCTTCAATACTCAACATATGATGTATATGTAATAAATTCAGAAGCAGTAAATTCACTATGATGTACTTTATTCCTATGTTGTAAAATCACAATTGACTAAAAGTTTCTATCTGGAGTAGTTAGGGTATATTATCACATATCTTGATGATAGCTGCAAAATTCCTTTTACTAGAAAAAAGAGAAAGATCATTGGATAAAGGTGACTAGTGAAAGATAAACTAACTATGTTAGACTGCTCTGGTTTCTGAGCCTTATTTGAATCACATAACAAGATAATGGCCCTGCTACTTCACTGGACACCATAAAGAGTAACTATTCACTATTTCTTAAGAATGTTCCTAAGTGTATTAGAAATATTTTGTTGTCATAATAATAATGGAAGTTTTTAACTCAAATATCTGAAATTGAGATTTGGGAGGGCTTTTTTTTTTGGCTCTATAAGATTTATTGATGTGAAAATTAATTATTATGGAAACTGAATCACACATGTGCCAAAATACTAACAATAGATTTTTTAAAGTGTTTCCCCAAAACATGGCTAAGCAAAAAAAAAAAGAAAAGAAAAAAAAAAAGAAAAAGACATATCTAGACCCAAACTCACTAAATGATATGCAGATTAGTTTCACCTGATAGTCACCTCTGGTTCTGTTAGTAACAAGTTTCAGATCAGTGCCAAATTTAACACATCCATTTTATTTTCCAGACCTTATTATCTTTGCAAATAATTGACTTTTTATTCTTTGGTCTTAATGCATTCAGCTCTGATATTACATCCATCTCCAATTAAACATCTGTGCTATGCAACTTTGTGCTATTGTGAAAACTTCCAAAAGGATACATTAATGGTTTATGGATTATCCACACTACTCCCATTAAAAGTGATGGGAATTACATGGCTAATTCCCTAAGTGCCAGAATGAAAATTGCCCCATACTATTCAAAAGCCTTCAACAGTTCCCATTTCTGACCCAGTGTTCCAAATGCTAAGTAGATGGTGCCACCTGCTTTAATTATATACTTATCTAAGCAGAAAAGAAAGAATAAAGATACAGTAGGATTTCACTTCTCATATAGGAATTGAAACCATTTTACAGGTTGGAAATATATAAGCAGTTGTTAGCAAAGTTATTGGCTGAGCTTGAATTATTTTTTTGAAATTAATTTTATTATGAGAAAATTCCTAAAAAACATTTAATTCTAAGTGGCACATAAGTCATAATACTTTTAGAACAATATGGAAAAGATATGAATCTTAACATGAAAGAAATATTTGGTTTTGTTACCAACACTGACAGCCAAATATTTGTTGTATTGATTATTGAGACCCATTCTTATCATCTTACACTTGTTTCTTGCTCCTTGATAATTTTCAAATTATTGATCTAAAACAAATAGACTGCCAGTTATTTATTCAGAAAAAATGGATTTATTAGAGATCAACAAAGACTTGCAAATCAGAGTCTGCAACCATGGTGAGTCCCCAACAAAAGTGGAGAGGAGATCTCTTTTATAAAGAGGAAAAGTAAGTTAAGAGGGCTATAGTAAAGAAAGTCTATGGTTTTTCATCGGCTGAGTTGTGACAGTCTCTCATCGGCTGAGCTCTTGTCAGGAAAGAAGAGAAAACCTTTCTTCTTCTTGGGTTCTGTTATCATTGCAGGGCATGAGAGCTCCCCGTTCTGGTCTCCTAAATCTATTTAATTGAAGTTTCTGTTTATTAATTTTTTACTGAATACAAATACTTTTATATTAAAAGTTGAAAAAAGAAAAGTAAATGTTGGCATGATGGTGGCATGAAATTCTCCCTTTGCCTCTCCCCTTCAATCTGTAACCAGTAAAAGGCCCATAGCTCAAAAAAGGCAACTCTGTCTAACACTACCAAGACACCAGAGAATTCCATATAACTGTACACGTAAAGATGAGTGGATTGGAAATCATAGATGAGGCAGAACCAAGGAAACAGCAGAGGTGGTGCCTGCAATCCTGAAACCCTGGACACAGCAGCTGAACCTGCAGCCCCAGAGAAGCTGGTAGCACCAGGGGAGGCGGTACACAAACCTCTGGCCTCCCAGCCTCAGCAGTGTCTGCAGCTATAGGAAACCCTGTCCCCCCAGCCATAAAGGTGCCTGCATCTCCAGCCACACCTCACAGCATGGATGCCCATGAACTCAACAATCACATATAATACGGATGTAGCTGTGCTCATATCAGACAAAATAGACTTCAAGCCAAAAAAGGTAACAAGAGCAAAGATGGATATAGGTGGATAGATAGATAGATAGATAGATATAGATAGATAGATAGATAGATAGATAGATAGATAACAGGGACAATTCATTAAGAGGGCATAACAGTTATTAATATATATGCACCAAACATAGGGGTACCAAAATATAAAAAGCAATTATTAATAGAGAATTTTAACACTTCCCCTACATCAATGAATATATCATCCAGACAGAAAGTCAACAAGAAAAGAGTGTCCTTAAATGAAACATTAGAATGGATAGACTTGATACATTTATATAGAACATTCCATCCAAATGCAGCAGAATACACATTTTTCTCAAGTGTACATAGAACATTCTCAAGGATAGACCATATGTTGGGACACAAACATGTCTCAATAATTTAAGAAGACTGAAATCATATCAAACATATTTACTGATCACAAGGGTGCAAAACTAGAGATCAACTATAAGAGAGCTTGAAAAAAATGACAAATAGGTGAAGACTAAACAACTATTGAATCAATGAAGAAATCAAAAGAGAAATAAAAAATACCTGATGCCAAAAAGAAAAAAAAATACAGCATACCAAAATCTATGGATTTCATTAAAAGCAGTACTAACAGGAAAGTCTATAGCAATATAGGCCCACCTCAAGATACAAGAAAAATCTCAAAATAAGCAATCTAACCTTACACCTAAAGGAATTAGAAAAAGAACAAACAAAGCCCAAAGCAAGTAGAAAGAAGGAAATAATAAAGATCAAAGTGGAAATAAATGAAATAGAAACTGAAAAGATAACAGAAAAATCATTTAAACTAAGAGCTGGTTCTTTGAAAAGATAAATAAAATTGACAAATCTTTAGCAAGACTCAGTAAGAAAAAAGAGAAGGCTCTGATTAAAAAAAAAAAAATCAAATGAAAGGAAAAAAATAACAACAGGTAGCACAGAAATACGAAGGATTATAAGAGAATATTACGAACAGCTATACACCAACCAATTGGACAACCTAGAGGAAATGGATAAATTCTTAGAATCATACAACCTTCCAAGACTGAATCATGAAGAAATAGAAAATCTGAATAGACCAATCACTAGTAAGGAGATTGAAACAATAATCAAAAACCTCTCTCCCCAAAAAAGTCCAGACCAGATGGATTCACTGGTGAATTCTTAACATTCAAAGAAGATTTAATACCTGTTCTTCTCAAACTCTTCCAAAACAATGAAGATAAGGGAATACTTTTTAACTCATTTTATGAGGCCAACATCACCCTGATACCAAAACCAGAAAAGGACAACAACAACAAAAAATTAAAAGCCAATATTTATGATTAACATAGATGTAAAAATCCTTTAAATATTACCAAACTGAATACAACAGTATATTAAATGGAAAATAAACCAAGATCAAGTGGGATTTATTCCAGGGATGCAAGGATTTGTGGATTTTCAATATCCATAAATCAATGTGATAAACCATATTATCAAAATAAAAGGATAAAAATCATAGGATCATCCCAATAGATTTAGAAAAAGATTCAATAAAATTCAATACCCATTTGTGATAAAAATCTCTCAATAAAAGTTGCTGTAGAAGGAACAAATCTAAATATAGTAAAAGCCATATATGACAAACCTACAGCTAACACCATACTCAACTGTGAAACACTGAAAGCTATCCCTCTAAGATCAGGAACAAGACAAGGATGCTCACGTTGGCCACTTTTATTCAACATAGTGGGGAAGTCCTAGTCACAACCATTAGACAAGAAAACAAATAAAAGGAATAAAAATTGGAAAAAAGAAATAAAACTGTCATTATTTGTGGACAAACATGATTTTATACATAAAAAACCCTATGGACTGTATGAAAAATCTATTAGAAATAATAAATGAATAAATAAAGTTGCAGGGTACAAAATCAAATACAAGACTCTGTTGCGTTTCTATACACTAAAAACAAATTAGCAGAAAGAGAAATTATGGGAAAGAATCCGATTTAAAAACACAAGAGAAAGAATAAAATATCTAGGTTTAAAATTTAACCAAAGAGGTGAAAGGCCTGTACACTGAAAAATGTAAGACATTGTTGAATGAAACTGAAAAAGACACAAAGAAGTGGAAAGATATTCCACAATCACAGATTGGGAAAATTCACATTGTTAAAATCCATATTACCTAAAGTAGTCTACAGATTCAATGCAGTCCCTATCAAAACCCCAAGACATTTTTCAGAGAAATAGAACAAAAAGTCCTAAAATTATATGGAATCACAAAAGACCTTGAATAGAAAGCAGTCCTGAGGAAAAAGATGTATGTTCCTTGATATCAAGCTATATTACAAAGTTATAGTGCTCAAAACAGCATGGTATTCGCAGAATAAGAGACACATAAATCAATGGAACAGAATTGAGAGCTCAGAAACAAACCCACACATATATGAACAAATAATTTATTAGAAAATAGCAAAGAATATACAACTGAGACACTTTCTTCAACAGATGGTGTTGGGAAACAGGACAGCCACATGCAAAAGAATAAAATTAGACTCTTATCAAAAACATACAAAAAAAAACTCAAAGTGAATTATTATCATTTTTTAAACATCTTTATGGAAGTATAATTGCTTTACAATGGTGTGTTAGTTTCTGCTGTATCACAAAGTGAATAAGCTATACGTATACATATATCCTCATATACCCTCCCTCTTGCATGTCTCTCCCACCCTCCCTATCCCATCATTCTAGGTGGTCACAAAGCTCCGAGCTTATCTCCCTGTGCTATGCGGCTGCTTCCCACTAGCTAGCTATTTCACATTTGGTAGTGTATATATGTCCACGCCACTCTCTCACTTTGGCCCAGCTTACCATGCTCCCTCCCCGTGTCCTCCAGTCCATTCTCTACGTCTGTGTCTTTATTCCTGTCCTGCCCCTAGGATTTTCAGAACCACTTTTCTTCTTTTTTTTAGATTCCATATATATGTGTTAGCATACGGTATTTGTTTTTTTTTTTTTTTTAATTAATTCACTCTGTATGACAGTCTCTAGGTCCATCCACCTCCCTACAAACAACTAAATTTCATTTCTTTTTATGGCTGAGTAATATTATGTTCTATATATGTGCCACATCTTCTTTATCCTTTCATCTTCCGATGGACACTTAGGTTGATTCCATGTCCTGACTATTGTAAATAGACCTGCAATGAACATTGTGGTAAATGACTCTTCTTGAATTATGGTTTCCTCAGGGCATATGCCCAGTAGTGGGATTGTTGGGTCGTATGAGTTCTATTTTTAGTTTTTTAAGGAAGCTCCATAATGTTCTTCATAGTGGCGGTATCAATTTACATTCCCACCAACAGTGGAAGAGAGTTCCCTTTTCTCCACACCTTCTCCAGCATTTACTGGTTGTAGATTTTCTAATGATGGCCATTCTGACTGGTGTGAGGTGATACCTCATTGTAGTTTTCATTTCCATTTCTCTAATGATTAGTGATGTTGAGCATCCTTTCATGCGTTTGTTGACAGTCTGTATATCTTCCTTGGAGAAATGAAGATTTAGGTCTTCTGCCCATTGTTGTATTGGGTTGTTTGTTTTTTTGGTACTGAGCTGCATGAGCAGCTTATATATTTTAGAGATTAATCCTTTGTCAGTTGCTTCATTTGCAAATATTTGCTCCCATTCTGAGGGTTGTCTTTTCATCTTGTTTATGGTTTCCTTTGCTGTGCAAAAGCTTTTAAGTTTCATTAGGTCCCATTTGTTTATTTTTGTTTTCATTTCCACTTCTCTAGGAGGTGGGTCAAAAAGGATATTGCTGTGATTTATGTCATAGAGCGTTCTGCCTATGTTTTCCTCTAAGAGTTTTATAGTGTCTGGTCTTACATTTAGGTCTTTAATCCATTTTGAGTTTATTTTTGTGTATGGTGTTAGGGAGTGTTCTAATTTCATTCTTTTACATGTTGCTGTCCAGTTTTCCCAGCACCACTTATTGAAGAGGCTGTCTTTTCTCCATTGTATATTCTTGCCTCCTTTATCAAAGATAAGTTGGCCATATTTGCGTGGGTTTACTGTGGGCTTTCTATCCTGTTCCATTGATCTATGTTTCTGTTTGTGTGCCACTACCATACTGTCTTGATTACTGTAGCTTTGTAGTATAGTCTGAAGACAGGGATCCTGATTCCTCCAGCTTCGTTTTTCTTTCCCAATATTGCTTTGGGTATTTGGGGTCTTTTGTGTTTCCATACAAATTGTGAAAATTTTTGTTCTAGTTTTGTGAAAAACGCCATTGGTAGTTTGATAGGAATTGCATTGAATCTGTAGATTGCTTTCGGTAGTATAGTCATTTTCACAATGTTGATTCTTTCAATCCAAGAACATGGTATATCTCTCCATCTCTTTGTATCACCTTTAATTTCTTTCATCAGTGTCTTATAGTTTTCTGCATACAGGTCTTTTATCTACTTAGATAGGTTTATTCCTAGGTATTTTATTCTTTTTGTTGCAATGGTAAATGGGAGTGTTTCCTTAATTTCTCTTTCAGATTTTTCATCATTAGTGTATAGGAATGCAAGACATTTATGTGCATTAATTTTATATCCTGCTATTTTACCAAATTCATTGATTAGCTCTTGTAATTTTCTGGTAGCATCTTTAGGATTCTCTATGTATAGTATCATGTCATCTTCAAACAGTTAACAGTTTTACTTCTTCTTTTCCGATTTGGATTCCTTTTATTTCTTTTTCTTCTCTGATTGCTGTGGCTAAAACTTCCAAAACTATGTTGAATAATAGTGGTGAGAGTGGGCAACCTTGTCTTGTTCCTGATCCCAGTGGAAATGGTTTCAGTTTTTGACCATTGAGAACAATCTTTCCTGTGAGTTTGTCATATTTGGCAATTATTATGTTAAGGTAAGTTCCCTTTATGCATAAGTTCTGTAGAGTTTTTATCATAAATGGGTGTTGAACTGTGTGGAAAGCTTTTTTTTTCTGCATCTACTGAGATGATCATACGGTTTTTCTCCTTCAATTTGTTAATATGGTTTATCACATTGATTTGCGTATATTGAGGAATCCTTTGATTGATTGATTTGCGTATATTGAGGAATCCTTTCACTCCTGGGATAAATGCCACTTGATTGTGGTATGTGATCCTTTTAATGTGCTGCTGGATTCTGTTTGCTAGTATTTACTAGAGAATTTTTGCATCTATGTTCATCAGTGATATTGGCCTGTAGTTTTCTTTCTTTGTGACATCTTTGTCTGGTTTTGGTATCAGGGTGATGGTGGCCTCTTAGAATGTGTTTGGGAGTGTTCCTCGCTCTGCTATATTTTGGAAGAGTTTGAGAAGGACAGGTGTTAGCTCTCCTCTAAATGTTTGACAGAATTCGCCTGTGAAGCCATCTAGTCCTGGGCTTTTGTTTGTTGGAAGATTTTTAATCACAGTCTCAATTTCAGTGCTTGTGGTTGGTCTGTTTATATATTCTATTTCTTCCTGGTTCAGTCTTGGAAGGTTGAGCTTTTGTAAGAATTTCTCCATTTATTCCAGTTTGTCCATTTTATTGGCATATAGTTGCTTGTAGTAATCTCTCATGATCCTTCGTATTTTGGCAGTGTCAGTTGTTACTTCTTTTTCATTTCTAATTCTGTTGATTTGAGTCTTCTCCCTTTTTTTCTTGATGAGTCTGGCTAATGGTTTATCAATTTTGTTTATCTTCTCAAAGAAGCAGCCTTTAGTTTTATTGATCTTTGTTATCTCTTTCTTCATTTCTTTTTTATTTATTTCTCCCAGGGGGAGACGTGTGGATAGTGACCTGTGCTTGCAAACAGGCTTCTAGGTGGCTGCAGCAGCAGTCTTAGCATTTCATGCCCATCTCTGGTGTCCGCGCTGATAGCCACAGCTTGCACCCGTCTCTGGAGCTCGTTTAGTCAGTGCTCTGAATCCCCTCTCCTCGCGCACCCCGAAACAATGGTCTCTTGCCTCTTAGGCAGTTCCAGACTTTTTCTTGGACTCCCTCCCACCTAGCTGTGGCGCACTAGCCCCCTTCAGGTTGTGTTCACGCAGCCAACCCCAGTCCTCTCCCTGGGATCTAACCTCTGAAGGCTGAGCCTCAGCTCCCAGCCCCCACCAGCCCTGGCAGGTGGGCAGACAAGCCTCTCAGGCTGGTGAGTGCTGGTCAGCACCGATCCTCTGTTCGGGAATCTCTCTGCTTTGCCCTCTGCACCCCTGTTGCTGCGCTCTCTTCCATGGCTCCAAAGCTTCCCCCCAACCCACCCCCTGTCTCCACCAGTGAACGGGCTTCCTAGTGTGTGGAAACTTTTCCTCCTTCACAGCTCCCTCCCAGAGGTGCAGGTCCCATCCCTATTCTTTTGTCTCTGTATTTCCTTTCTTCTTCTGCAATACCCAGGTACATGGGGAGTTTCTTGCCTTTTGGGAAGTCTGAGGTCTTCTCCCAGTGTTCAGTAGGTGTTCTGTAGGAGTTGTTCCATATGTAGATGTATTTTTGATGTATTTGTGGGGAAGAAGGTGATCTCCACGTCTTACTCCTCCACCGTCTTGAAGGTCCCCTCTCAAAGTGAATTAAAGACTTGTATGTAAGAGACCTGAAACCACAAAACTCCTAGAAGAATATATAAGCAGCATGCTCTTTGACATAGGTCTTGGTAATATCTTTCTGAATGTGTCTCCTCAGACAATGGAAACAAAATCAAAAATAAACAAATGGGACTGTAACAAGTCAAAAACCTTCTACACAGCAAAGGAAACCACCAACAAAATGAAAAGTCAGCCTACCAAATAGGAGAAGATGTTTGCAAATCATGTATCCAAAAGGGGTTAACATCCAAAATAGAAAAGAACTCATACAATTCAACAATAATAACAACAATACAACAAAATGATTAAAAAATGGGCAGAGGACCGGAATCGACATTTTTCAAATAAAGACATACAGATGGCCAAGAGGCACATGAAAAGATGTTGAACATTGTTAATTATTAGGGAAATGCAAATCAAAACCACAATGAGATATCACTTCATATCCGTTAGAATGACTATTATCAAACAGGTAAGAAATAACAACTGTTGTTGAGGGTGTGGAGAAAAGGTATCCCTCATACACTGTTGACGGCAATGTAAAATGGTGCAGCCACTATGGAAAACAGTATGGAGATTCCTCCAAAAATTATGAATAGAATTACCATATGATCCAGCTATTTCATTTCTGGGTATTTATCCAAAAGTACAAAACAAAATTAAAAAGATATATGTACCTCTATGTTTATCACAGCCTTAGATAGGGAATAGCCAACAGCCAAAATACAGAAAGTAAGTGCCCATTAACAGATGAATGGATAAAGAAAATGTGGAATACATATATACACAATGAAATATTACTCATTCATAAAAAAGATAAAATCTTGCCATTTGAGACAACATGGATAGACCTTGAAGACACTGTGCTGGATAGAACTTGAAGGTATTATGCTAAGTGAAGTAAGTCAGATGGAGAAAGACAAATACTGTATGATTTCACTCGTATGTGGACTATAATAAACAAACAAAGACACAAACAAACGAAACAAAAACAAGCGCAAGGATACAGTGAACAAAGTAGTAGTGGTTACTAGAGGGGAAGAAGGGACTGTGGTGAGGGCCCAATGGGTAAAAGAATTCAACTGTATGGTGACAGATGAAAAGTAAATCTTTGCTGGTGAGCATGCTTTAGTGTATGCAGAAGTCTAATGTAATATTGTACACATAAAAATTATAGAATGTTATAAACCAATTTTAAAAAAAGGAAAACAAGCCTTACATTTTACAATTTTACTACATGGGACCAATTTCCATAAAGATTAAATGAATAAAGAAAAAAAAAAACAATGTGGCATTTTTTCATGTATTATTGACGCTATACTTTTCTTCCATAATGGCTCTCTTCTCCATCAACCCCCATCCACATTGGGTGGATAATGCAACATTAGTGGTGTATTTTTTCTTTATCATTCTTTTTAACTGAGGTAAAATTTACATAGAGTGGAACAAAGAGAACTTAAATGTACAATTTTGCAATTGTGGACAAATGTACACTTCCATGTACCTTAAGGGGAGTATAATTTGCCAACACAAAATATGTCTTTGGTATAAGGATTATTTACGGTTGATTATTTTTAAGAAACAGCAGACAGAGGAGGGGCTCTCAAAACTGAGAAGTTACCTTTTTGTAAGAGCCACTTACATTTATAAGGGAAATCTCCATTTGTAAGGGTCTCTCTCTCTCTCTCTCTCTCTGTCTCTCTCTGTACCTGGAAGGGGAGGATGTTTAAACCTCTAGGAACTCTTATCGATGGAGAAGGGAGAGACTTAAATCTGCAACATACACCTGTTTACTATGCTTTTCCTAGTAATCCAACCATAACTGGCCTCCACACCCCCCTTGCCTCCACATACACCAACACCTTTCTTTTGTCTTTAGCTGAAGATGGTATTTAAGGGGTGGCTTGGGCCATTTTGGGGAGCTACTCAGTTTTCCTGGGTATCTCCCCTGTATACAGGAGGTATACATGTTATTCAACTTCTGTTTGCTTTTCTCCTGTTAATCTGTCTTTTATTATAGGGGAGCATCTCAGCCAAGAACCTAGAAGAGCAGAGGAAAAGATTATTTTTCTCCTACACATACCCCATATCCTTTTCAAGATAAAATATTTTCATCAACCCAGAAAATTCTTTCTTGTCTCTTCCCAGCCAATCCATGCCCTTCATCCAAATAAACAATATTTCTATTTCTTTAAACAGATTCCACTCTACATGGAATCATGCACTGTGTATTCCTTTGTATCTATTTCAATTGTTTAGTGTAATGTTTTTGAAATTTATTCATGTTGTATGTGTTCGTACGCCAGTACTATTGTTGAATAGTATTCAATGTATGAATATAGTAAAATTTATCAATTCTGTTAATATCTTATTTCAAGTTTTTGACTATTATGAATAAAGCTGCTGTAAATATTCTTTACAAGTCCTTGTATAGACTAATGTAATCAATTCTGAATGGCAAATAACTAGGAGTAGAATTACTGGGTCACAAGGGAGGTACATGTATAACTTTATAATAAAATGCCACTATTTTCCAAAGTGGTGTTACCATTTTACACTCTCACCAGGAAGCTATAAGAGTGCAAATTGACTCCTATTTTAATCATTATTTGAGGTTTTCAGGCTTTTTAATTATAATGATTCTAATAGGTGTGAATGAGCATTTCCTTGTATCTTTAATTTGCACCTCTAGGTGACTAATTATGGCAAATACCTTTTCATGTTATTATAGGCCATTTGATGTTTTCTTTTGCTAAGAGAAGTGAAGTCTTTTAACTTCTTCCATCCAGACGTTGGCCCAGTTTTAAATTTAAGGGTAAAGTTTAAAAACATTTTGGTAAATAGCTCACGTTCACTTGAGATTTTTTAGGGGGGTTTTGTTTTTTTTTTAATTTTATTTTATATTTTAATATTTATTTTATATTTTGTTGTTGGTGATAAGTCTTATGCATGTCAATTAGGTTAAGTTGTTCAGTAGAATTCTTCCAGTCTTCCCTATACTTCTTAATCTCTAATTGTATCAAATATTGAGAGAGAGGTACTGAAACACGTATCGGAACTCAAGATGACCAAACAATTATAAAAAATGAAAAATACCACAAGTTTTCATCTGGGATCACAAAAGGTAACATCTAACAGTGAGATTCCAGGGCAGTAATGGTGTAGTGATGAAAATGGTTCTTTCTCATGGGAAGGGTATTTAATCACAGACAAAGATTAAAGTTGACATATGGTGGTAATAAAAAAAAAAAAAGCAGTTTCTACATTGAAGTTAAGATTTTACTTACGATCCAGTGAAACAGGGAAATGTAAAATTTGCAGTGTGGCTTATAATTTCTTAAAATGAAACAAAGTTTACATAGAGGGCAAAATTAGCTTTTGAATGTTGATATTGAATCACGTGTATCAGGTGATTTCTACAGAGTATTTAATAGTACAACATTCTATTTTTTAAAGATAAACATCATAATCATACACTGCTATTTAAAGGTAATTTCCTCTCTATAATTGATAGTTTATTTTATGACTTTAAATTTCCCCTAGTTTCAATGATGGTGTTTTTAAAGCTATGTTTTACTGTTATTTAAAAATATGTGTTGGATTCAAGGGTCAGTATATTTTCATTTCTGCATTACTAAGTCTTTACAAATTTGCTGAAAGTATTTATGTGTTCATATATAAATACTTTCATATATATGCATATAAAAGTATTTTGACATAGTTTTTTGAGCAAAAAGACAAAGAGCTAGTATAAAGTACAATACTCAATGTTGGTGTAGCATTATAATTTATAAGGTAATAGTCTGTTCATGAAATCTCACTACGCTAAATAAGATCCTCTAGGCTTATGCATTGCAAGTACTTTTTGAATCACCTGTTAAGCTTGTTATACTGAGTTCAGGAGAGGAATTTTAAAGTACTTTATTTTAGTAAGAAAGCTAGGTTAGATTACTTTCTTGCCATAGCTAAGGTCTCACTCAATGCAGCATAATGATGCCTCCAGCTGGTATGAAAACCTAACGGATAACTGCCTGCTGAGCAAATTGAGTCCAAGATGCACAATGGAAGGAAGTTAACATTGTTAAAAGTTAGCCTTGAGAGTAGAGGCTTCTTTTAAGCTAAAATAATCCAAAAGATGGGTAAGCTCTGTTAAAGAATAAAGTAGTTTGTGCTTCCTAGGGCTTTAAGCAGTTGGAGAAAATAACCAAAATGTTAGAAACTATGTAATTATGTGCATAATTTTACAAGCCCCAATATTCCCATTTCCTCAACCATTCACTATTTTTAAGGTACACAACCCAAAGAAAATCCTGTCTGTTTTAATAAATGTAATGTAAACTTAAAGAGCATGAACCATGATGACAGAATCCAGAATCAGAAATTTCATTCAGACTCAAAGTTACTTGTCAATAAACCACCTTATTTTAGGATATGGAAACATAAAATTTCTGAAAAAGACAAAAATGTGCTTCTGCATACTTTTCCACATTGGAATATTCCTGATCGAGAGTAGCAATATACTTAGGCAAATGATTTGATAAAACTGGAATCATGTAGCAGAGCTGGGTGCTGAGCTAATGGAGAAAAAAGGGAGATCAAACAAGAGGCAGGAGGACTAAATGCTCTGAGACTAAGAAGCAGAACAAATTGAAGCAGAAATAATTTTGTCTTTTTGCTCATGGCTACTTAGTTATTGCTATATCATTTATTTAAAAATTCATCTTTTCCCACTGGTTTGGAATATGTTGTTATCACTAACTGAATTTACAAATGTGTTTTTCCCATTTTTTGTAAATTTTATTCTAATTGGTTTATCTCCAAGCAACAAAATCTGGATTTAATTATAAAATTGTAATTTTTTTATTACTGATAGCATTAGCCCTGTTTTTCCAGTATTTTCCTGCATAATCTTGCTTGTTTTTCTTCCAAATCAACATTTTAGTTCTCTCATCTAATTCTAGCAAAAAGTGTTATTTTGGGATTATGCTGGGATTGTATTAAATTTACAAAGTACTTTAGGAAAAAAAGATGTGAATCCTCCTAGCCAAGATCATAATATGGACTTCCACTGTTTAGATCTACTTTCATGTGCTTCAGAACAGGTTTATCCTTTTTCTTATCTTGTAAATTTTATGTTAATTTGTTTTTTCTTTGTTTTTAATGTGTGCTGTTGTTTATATTTGTTAAATGGTGGCAGAGAAGTATCTTTTTTTACATTAGTCCTACTGCATTCTTTCTTCCTCCTTAATGGTTTTTGTTTCTATACATTGAGTGCCTGTTTTATATATGTTGGTTTCATAACTTTCTACATCATTAAATTATATTGAGTGTGGCAGTGTTTCCATAGATTTTTAGTTTTCTAAATATACAATTATATGACCTACAAAAAGAAATAGTTGTACTTTTTTCTTTCTATTTCTTACAACTCTAACTGCTTTTCTTGTCTAATTGAATTAGCTAATAGATCCAACACAAAGTTAAATAATAGTGGAGAGAATGGTGATTCTTGTTTTGTTCCTCATATCTTTAATTGTTTTGTCTGAGGAAAAAAATATCATGCTGCAAATGCATTTATCAATTTCTATTTCACTGAATATGTTTAATATGAATGGGTATTGAATTCTGTACAAATTCCTTTTGGCATCTAAGGAGATAATTACATGATTTTTCTCCTTAGCTCTTTTCATAAGTGGATTATGTGAATACACTCCCTAATATTGAATCACCTTTGCAGTCATAAAATAAATTCTACTTTTTCATGGTTCATTATTTTTTAATGTGCTGTTGTTTTGGTTTTTGATTGCTACTGTAATTTTGTTATTTTACGTCAATATTCATGGGTGAAATTTGGCAGTAGTTTTATATTTTGGGGTAAACTTCATCAGTTTTCAACCAACATCAATCTCTTAAAATGGAAATTGTCACTTAAGTTTGGAGTAGTTAAGTAGCACTGGCATTATCTGATCTTCAAAAGAAAAAGAAACAATTTGAGCCTGGTCCTTTCTTGGTGAAGATTTATTTAGCATTTAAAGATTTTATTTCTTTTGTCATAATTAATCTGTTTATAATTATCTTTTCTACAAAATTAAATTTTGAAAAGCTTTATTTTTTTCTAGGAAAAATGTTTCTTTCATCTAGGTTTTCAAATGCATTCAGATAAAGTTGGAGAAATTGATCTATAATTATGATTTTTTAAAATTTCTCTATTATCACCCCTTTTCATTTCTAATTTATGTATTTGAGGAGGCTAACTAGTGGGTGCACTATTCACTTGGTTTTTTTCTAAGAAATAAATCTTGGATTTATATGACATTTCTACTGTTTTTCCCTTTTATATACCATTGAAGTCTGTTTTTATCTTCATGAATTCCTTACTTCTGCTTTCTTTTGGTTTACTCTGCCTTCCTTTTTTTTTTTTCCCCTTATAAATTTATTTTATTTATTTATTTTTGGCTGCATTGGGTCTTCGTCGCTGCACGCGGGCTTTCTCTAGTTGCAGTGAGCGGGGGCTACTCTTCGTTGCGGTGTGCGGGCTTCTCATTGCAGTGGCTTCTCTTGCGGAGCACGGGCTCTAGGCACGCAGGCTCAGTAGTTGTGGAGCACGGGTTTAGTTGCTCCGTGGCATGTGGGATCTTCCCGGACCAGGGCTCGAACCCGTGTCCCCTGCATTGGCAGGCAGATTCTTAACCACTGCACCACCAGGGAAGCCCTCTGCCTTCCTTTTACCACCTCTTTTGAGCTGTATTGGTCTTACCAAATTAATAAAATGAGACATTTATATTATGAATCTTTGTATTTGTAATTGTTTTGGATCTAGAATGTCAAATAGGTCCTACCTATTGGGGCACAAGCATTTCTGTAGTTTAAACAGTAGGACCAGTTCAGGTCTTGGTCAACAGTTCATAGGTATATCCACTCTATCTTATGCCTTGAGTACATCATTGCAGCATGTATAATGCCATTAAAATAACTTTGTCTGAGGCTGTTTTCCTATTCAAGTGACCTAGCCAGGGGAAAAGCAATTGGTGTCTAGAGAAACCCCAAGCAATTCTATGCATGAACCAGGAGGACACTAGAGAGAGTTGCCCTCCCCAAGATGTTTGTAGGAAATAAGATGAGGGGTTTGGGTTACCTTATCACAAACAAAACCAATAGCAAAAATTTCTTCAGTAATCTACCAGAATTGTTCCCTTGTTTCTTTCTTCCTTTCTTTCTTTTTCCTTCCTTCCTTCCTTTTTTGGCTGTGTTGGGTCTTCGTTGCTGCACACGGGCTTTCTCTAGTTGCGGCGAGCGGGGGCTACTCTTTGTTGCGGTGCACAGTTTCTCATTGTCGTGGCTTCTCTTGTTGTGGAGCATGGGCTCTAGATGCTCAGGCTTCAGTAGTTGTGGTGCACAGGCTTAGTTGCTCCGCGGCACGTGGGATCTTCCCGGACCAGGGCTTGAACCCGTGTCCCCTGCATTGGCAGGCGGATTCTTAACCACTACACCACCAGGGAAGCCCCTGTTCCCTTGTTTCTTAAACAGACAGTAGACCTTAGTTCCCTAAATTGTCCTGATCGTCCTCTACGCTGTTTGTGAAACTTCTGTTTTCCTGAGTAGCCATTTTGATTACACTTGAATCTCTGCCTCCCCACAACCATGTATCACAAGGACACCTCTCCTCACCACCATCACCATCATTTGCCCAGTCAGGAGAACCCCAGCTCAGTCTCTTCAGAGTCAGGCATCAGAGACCAGATTTGCTCTTAAGCCTATACATGTCTAACTATTTTACTCCTCTCATCCTGACCTAGAAATTAGTGAAAAGTGAGGGAAAAAAATGGATGAATATGGAAAGGGAAACATCCATAAGGCTTATGCAAAGTAACATCTTGCCCCTTGAATTGCACAATCAACAAACTTTTGTCTATAATTCGTGCACTGGAGAATAAATTTAACAAAATTTTTAAATCTATATTTGAATGATAGGTTTATTAACTAACCTTATTCAAAGAATATCTAAATGCCAACCTTTTGTCCATATTAATATTACTTAAGGAAGAAGCAGCAGAAGGGAGGAGGAAGAGAGAGGAGGAGAAGGAAAAGAGAAAGAGGAGGAAGTTGGGGGTGGGGAACAAGAGGGGGGAAAGGGAAGGAAGACAGGAGGAGAAACTTATAGCTGGAATAATACAAAACTATTATCTTTCATTTTGACTGAATTAAAAGAAATTCCATTTTTATGTGTCATTTAAATGGAAAATAACATAACTTTTATTTTTTGAGGCCTTTTATTTTTTATTTCTCATAAATGATATATATAGAATTAGTGCACATTTCAAGTAAAGGATTTGCAAAATACCTTAAATGTATAATGAAGAAAAGTAAAATCGCCACTACTTAACAACTAAAAGGTCAATATTAAAAGCTTAAATTTTTTCTAGTTTTCTGTCTAAAATATTGTTAATATAAAACTTGTATTTTTATGCTGTTATATATTTACTTACATACTGAATAGAGTCTGTGTACTTTTTCACAAATTAAAAAAAGAAAAAGTTAATATATTATTAAAATTTATCAAATAACTTAATGACTACATTCTATTTCGTTATTTTTCAGCTGGTTCTCTAAGGTATATGAGATAGTATTTTCTGTATATAATGTAATTTCATTACCTCATTTTGAATAATTACAAATCTGTAATATGTTTTAGGTGATTTCATTGATTAGAATTTTCTGATCTATATTTAACAATAGGTAAAATTAGTGAAAGAAAACTTGTTATACACCTGATGTCAGTGGAATTATTCTTGTGTTTGACCACAAGTATTCTCTACTTCTAAAGAATTTAGAGCCAGCAACCTGTCCTGTATTCTGTTGAATTTCTTCACTGTATCCATGATTATGATATTAATACTTATCTTATTCAAGTATTTATTTTATATCTGTAATATAGTGTCTAATATTCTAGCAGAATTTTGCAATTCTGGAGTAAGACTTACTTGAATATATTGAAATATTCTTTGATATAAATTTTGTTTTCAGAATTTAGATTGGCTTATTAGCATTATTTTCCAGTTTATCATTTAAAAGTTACCCAGTCAAATGAAATGTTATATTAAAATCTTCTTCTTTTTCCTAATAGCTTTGAAAACTCTACATAAATTCAACAATGCACACATGCATTGTATTGCAATAATTAAATTCATTCAATTTTATAAATAAAATTCAGATTATTACAAATTTGATTATGAACTCTCTTTTTTTTCCTTGAAATAATCTATTAAAATGCTTCTGATCTAGTGCTTTAATGAGTACTTTTGCAAAAATTGGCTGTATCAGTTTCCTAAGGCTGTGATAAAAATTACCAGAAATACAGTGGCTGAACACACAAAAACTTTATTCTCAAACAGTGTTGGAGGCTAGAAGTCTGAAATCGAGGTGTCAGCAGGGTCATGCTCCCTCTGAAGCCTCTAGGGAAGAATCTTTCCTTGTCTCTTACTAGTTTCTGGTGGCTGCTGGCAATCCTTGGCAGCAAGTTCCTTAGCCTGTTGTAACATAACTACAATCTCAGCCTCTGTCTTCACATGGCCTTCTTCCATGTGTACTGTGTCTCTGTGTGTAAATACCTTTCTTCTTTCTCTTATAGAGACACCAGTCACTGGATTAGGGTCCATCCTAATTCAGTATGACCTCATTTTAACTCGATTGAATCGTCAATGATCCTAATTCCAAATAAGGTTACGTACACAGCTATCGGGGGTTGGGACTTCAATATGTGTTTTTGGGAACACAACACTGGTCTAAAGTTATATTAACGTATTATAATTATTATTACTACCAATTACTGAGCTTTATTTGTCAAAACTTACCCCAAATAAAACCTTACCTTTAGTTTATAATGCTGCTTTCTACTTTTATCCTTTTGGAGATCAGAAAAGGGGGAAGCATGTCAGGCATTAGTCAAATGACATGTCTCAAGTCAAAGAACAAGCTTCAATAAATGAATAGAAACTAACACAAATAATACAAATAGGAAAATCTGAATTAAAAAAGTCCCAACTTAGACAAAACAACTGATTATTATGAGTAGGAATGTATTCACTCTCACTGAAGTATTACAATTACACACATTTCATTGTGATGTAGTATATAAATTGCTTTCTCAAATGGTTCATATTTAATTGCTAAATCAATTAAAAGGTAGTTATACTACCTACATGTTACAGATAAAGAAACTGATAATCATAGAGAGACTTCTAAGTTTCCCAAAGTAAAAATTGGTTTTGCCAAGTTTTGGCACTTGCTTTAAACTTTATCCAACATGCTTTTACTATGTGGTTTATATCCATGGTTCCTGGGCCTGCTGTTGGTCAGCAAAGCCAGAAGTCAGAAAGAGGAGCTGGAGTGAGGACAATCACTTCTGCATCTGTCCATCACTGTACTCGATCACAACAAGACCTTCTGTGAATAAAGGTCTGTGCTTTCTTTCCAACTCTCACATTGTGCACAAGTTCCTTTTTTAGTCAACCAGAAGCATACGAGAAAAAGATTCTAGGACACAAGACTATCTATTACAATGCTTATACCTTTAGAATTGGATGCTGTTTTAGTCAATTGGTCATTAAGAGTTGAGGTTTTTTTTTTTTTTTTTTTTATTATATATACGTTGAACAATTCAAAGAAGTGGTGATTCAAATCCCTTTTCTCATTCTCTCATTGATTTTTAATATTTATTTATTTATTTATTTTTGGCTGTGTTGGGTCTTTGTTTCTGTGCGAGGGCTTTCTCTAGTTGTGGCAAGCGGGGGCCACTCTTCATCACGGTGCACGGGCCTCTCACTATCGCGGCCTCTCTTGTTGCGGAGCACAGGCTCCAGATGCGCAGGCTCAGTAATTGTGGCTCACGGGCCCAGCTGCTCCGCGGCATGTGGGATCTTCCCAGACCAGGGCTCAAACCCGTGTCCCCTGCATTGGCAGGCAGATTCTCAACCACTGTGCCACCAGGGAAGCCCAAGAGTTGAGGTTTTTAAAACCACTAAAATTTTAATGATAAGCCATGGTTAAAGAATATGCAAAAAAACCCACTTGCAGGGTATTATTTTATCTTGAATTCAGAAAATCATTTATACTGAGGCACCAATGACATCACCCTCATAAAAACTATGACTATATCATTGAGACCATTTTTTAGTTACTTTAACTAGGTTAAAGATAACATTGCAAAACAAATCAAAAAGTTAAATCCTGTTCAAAAATTTTACTTAAAAATTATTTGTATGGATAACAGAATATCAAAAATAAATTAGGTAACAAAATTTATTAAAGCTTTATTACAGAGATGTAATTCTCTCAATTTAAGACATAAAGTGTTTTTCAGAGTCATTTTCATAGTTAAGTATTTAAGAAAGAAATGCTTATTTTCTGACTTAAAATTCTCCACTATTTATTAAAATGTCTTAATGTTGGGAAACTTGTCATTCAAATTAAAAGAAAAATGCAGCTTTACAGATAGTAATACTTGAAAATATTACGTTCAGACAAGAGATTAATAATGTATTACTTTTGTGAAATGTTAACTTAAAAATAAACACAAAACATCTTCAAGTAGATGAACTAATTTTATGTGTTTCTTACTGAGAGAAAAGAGTTAGGCTCTGCATGTAATGGGTTAGTGGACCTTCTAATGAATCTTTTATATGTAGTAAAAGTAGATACTTTTAAGCAAATCCCACTGAAATGAATAGATAAAAATTGACTCATCTGAGTTTTACAAACTTAGCTTCAGTTATTTCTTAGGAAGAACCTCCTCCCCACAAACACATGCACACAGACCTACACACAAACACACACACACACACACACACACACACACACACACACACAGACAAAGCAATGTATAACTCAGGCACAAGAACTAAATGATTTGAAACAAAGAAAATAGTTGAAATACTTATATTGTATATAATCTAAAGAAGAGAATGCAGTTTTTAAAACTGACAATAGAAAACTATTGATTTTTAACATTAAGCTTCATCCCTACAACTATGAACTCAGAAGAGAGAAAAAGCCAGAGAAATAAAAAATTTAAATAGTAAAAAAAAAAATTGCAAAATTCAATGCAACTATATTTATGCATATTACAATTTTTTCTTGACATATTTTGAATTATTAAAAATGGTACTATGGATTGAATTCTATTCCTCCAAAATTCCTATGTTGGATGCCTCCCTCCCCCAGTGATGGTATCTAGAAGCAGAGCCTCTGGAGGTAATTAAGTCATGAGGGTGAGGCCCTCATGGTGGGATCAGTGCCCTTGAAAAGACACCAGAGAGTTTGTGTTTCTCTCTCTCTGCCATGTGAAGATACCATAAGAAGGCAAACATCTATAAGCCAGGAAGACAGGCTTTGCCAGGAACTGAATTAGCCAGCACCTTGATCTAGGACTTCTCAAGCTTCAGAACTCTGGGAAATAAATTTCTGTTATTTAACCTACTCAGTTTATTATATTATGGTAGGCCAAACAGTTTAGACAGATGGCTAAGAAGAAACATTCCATATGTTTAAATTCAGACGATGCCTAGATCAGATGTCCAGTCAGTGGATTTCAGATTTATTTTAGAATACTAATTCCTTCCAGCCACTGAGGTAGCTGCAGATCCAGTTCCAACCAATTGTTATTGGTGACAAGCAGCCTGGTTAAGAAATCTGTTGGGAATCACAGCTGAGTGATGTGTGATTAAATTCAGTATGGTCCTTGTAATATCTGTCACTGTCTGCTTTAAATGTAGTGAAGACAGCACCAAAATGTAGTGAACACAGCTGAGAGTATGCTCTAACACCTGAACATCCGCAGATAGCTGTAGAATGAGCAGTTGGCCACTGGAGACAACACCTCTGAGGAACTCCTGAAAAACTTGCTGTTCTAAATGTCCAAAGGCACAGTCCCAAGGTAGAGGGTAGAGACTGGGAAAGTCCAGTTGCCTTGTCTCAAAGTTTGAAAACTGCATTTGTCAATTAAAGCCAAAAAAAAGAAAAAAAAAGTATCTCTGCTTTGGTATCTACGATCTGGACAAATTCACTGAAGTATTCACTCATGTAAAGTTTGAAATCTTGGAGCTAAACTGACTGGGCATTTCAGCCAAACCATTCTGATACTTTGCATTATTAGATATAGTCAGTATGTAGGGAAAGCCACTAAATTCTTTAAACCATACATCATGGGAAGAGACGTGTAAAATAAGTGAATAAATAAATAAATTACAAATAAGAAAAAATACGGTTTGAGGATAATTAAACAAAAATCTTCTTTTTACCTACATTCTCAATAATGATGTGCTACACTATTTTCCATATATTCTCTAAATGTATTGATTTATTCCATATTTTAATTACTGCATGTCCATGATAATTGATTATCTTTCATCACACCTCTAATCTTACTCCCCTAACAACTAAGTAATATTGAATTTTGCTACTTTCAAGCAAAATTTTGAAATTTTGAAATTTTGGTCTTGAGAAGATGTTGAGAATCTTGAGAAGATGTTTTAAAGTCACTGAAGTTATACCAAGTTATTGGTATTTCTTTAGGTGCTCTCTTAGCTCATTAATAACAATTTTTACTTTTATTAATGAAATCAAATTCTATCCAACTATAACTAAAACAGATGAAATTCACTACTGACAGTTGTTGGTATGTATTAGTACTGCATTATCAATACCTGGGAGACCATATGGTTCCGAAGAGAAACCATATGACCAAAGTTAAAGAGGCTTAGGATTTTGCCTTGATTAACAATGAGACTATAGGGCAATGTTTTTTCCTCTCTTTGTTTTATTGATGATGTTATTTTTGTTTTGATCATCATTATAAACAGCCTTCACTATAAATATGAACAGCACCAGTGTGGATTAAGCAACAGTCTTACTGGCACTGGATAGTCTGGATAGGAAACCTGGAGAAAAGCTCCCAGTACTTTAAGTCCAGCTCTTACAACCCCCAGCTAACAGTATCAAACATGTACACATGTAATCAAATTGCGTATGTCTGTACACACACACACACACACACACAAATTAGTGTATGTAAAGTTGGTGAAATACAAATAAGCTCCATGTCAGTTTCCTGTTTTTAATTATGTACTATAGTTATGGAAGACGTTACCACTGGGAAAACTGAATGAAGTGTACCCTGTACAAAATATTTGCAGCTTCCTATGAATTTATTATTACTTCACATTAAAAGATAAATTTAGTAAATAAAAATATATACTATGATATGTAAAAAATAACATGAAATGTGTCAAGTTAAATAAGGCATTAAATACTTATGATATGGAAAAATAAGACTATCAAAGAATAAATAGAAAAAATTTTTCTGACTTTGATTCAAACAAAAGTCACAAACCATTAAAAAGTGATAAATTCTGATAAACTGATATTCATTTAAGTTTTAGAAATCAACTCTTCAAATAATACTGTTAAGAAAAGGAAAGAAAAAGACAAAAACTGAAATAATATATTTTTAAAATACCTGTCTGGTAAAGGATTTAATGTACATAAAATATATGCATAATATATTATAATAATATATACTAACACACATGCACACACATATATACAAATATATCATTATTTGAAAAATATGTCATCAGGTATTTTGCCAAAAAGGAGAAAAAAATAACAGATAACAACAGGAAAACATGCTCAAAATAATTACTTATTAATGAAATGTGAATTAAAATCACTATCAGATACCAAACATATCTATTAGAATGGCAAAACTAAACAAAATCAAACAAAAACAAAAAAATAAAACAATACACAAGAAAATCTAGCTAACAACGCCAAGTATTGGAGAGGAAGTGGAACACCTAGAACTCTCATACAATGCTTTAATAAAAAGTCTTAAAACCATTTTGGAAAATAGTTGGACAGTCTCTTATTAAGATACCATACAACCCAGCAATTCCACTGGTAGCTATTTACTTAAGAACAGTGAAAATATATGTCTACACAAAGACTTGTGTTGGAAAAAAACCCAAATGTCCAACAACTTGTGGATGGGTAAACAAATATGGTATATTCCTAAATGGAACACTACTCATAAAAAAAAAAAATGAATGAATGGATGAATCTGATATAATCAACAAAATAAATGGGTTTATCTCAAAAGCATTATGCTAAGTTAAAGAAGCCAAAGATAGGAAGTTGGAGTAATGGAAATACTCTACCTCTTGACTGTGGTAGTGGTTACAGCTATAAATGTTTGTTAACACTCATAGCATTGTATCATTAAAAAGGGTACTTTTAATTGGATGCAAATAATACCTCAAACTCCAGGAGAAATGGTAGTGATGTATGTTAGTCATACTTTTTTCAGTGGAGAGAATATACATGTCTGCAAAAAAATACAGTATCGTGTAACTAAAGATGTCTATCTGCTATAATATGTGAAGAACTTCTCAATAGACCTGGCTGGAAGTGACTAGGATGCCATTCTAATAGATGTGTTTCATACTTCACTGTGATATTAGTTTGCATCTCAAGCAGAAGTGGATGGAGTACTATGAAAAGATGTGGAGGGAAGAAGATAGTGAAATTTAGATTATTCCTATTATTGTGACATTTTTTAAACTCACAAGTATTAAAGCCTAGGGAAGCTAAGGTCACATTCACAGGAGAAGGACCTCAAATTAGTAAACGCTGAAAATTATAGAAAAAGTATCTTTCCTCTATTAAGCTTCCATATTCTTCTGTGAATTGTATACCTATCTGTAAGAAAATGCCCACATAACTGAATAACAGCTCATGTTTTCATGCTTACCAAAACAAAAAAAGCAAGGATGAGAAAACAGGTTTTACAGAAAATGCTGGACTGCATCCTGAAACTGGTTTTCCTGGCAGCATTTAAACACTGCTAGAAAACATTCCATAGCCTAGTGACAGCTCAGTAAACACCTCTGGGCAGACTCATTTCTGCTGTATCAAAACACTTCAGCCTGTGCTAATGCAGCCCTACAAGTAAGAACTGCTGAGGAAATGTCAGTGTGTGTCATGCTACTGATGAATTGAAAGGAACTGGGCTATTTAAGTCTTTTAAATCTAGCCAACACAGTATAATACCTGATTCTTTTTTTTTTTTCTTTTTAATCCGTCAACTATTCAGCCTAAAATATCTTCCCTACAATTTCTGTCTAGTGAAGGACAGCTCCTGAATCTTTCAAATATCACATACTCTCTGTCCCATTACCTGATCCCTCTCTTCAATCTCCAAACCACACAATTAATGACTTCTTTCAAACATATCTGTATTAGAGCACTTGATATACCATAATGTGATTAATTGCACCTGATCTCCTGCAATGATTGTTATTTATTGTTGCTAATTTATTTATTTTTTTGCAGTTTTATTGACCATTGCAGTAACTGATTCTTATTTTTCATGTTTTATTGTAATAATTAACAGCTATTTTTCATATCTGATATATTTCAAATCTTATAATTTATTTTATTTGATTCTAATCTAAATATTTCTACTCCTCCAGTAAAAATGTAGATTGATTCTAAGAGTAGAATATAGAAGGAAATTAATTCTCAGCATTTTGACCTGACTGAAACAAAATTGTTACAGGAACTACACCAAGGATCTTGTTAAAGATTTGCTGCTTATATCTCTTATTTACAACACGTCTGAGTAGGGTTTGAACTGTATCCTCACAGTTATTGAACTATAACAATGATAAAGTCAGTTTCTCTCCATTTATACTAATCATTAACTTTTCTGTAAAGGAATCTTTGTTTAAGGTGGGAAAAGGCAGGTGTTGGAAGAAATTGCTGAGTCAATTATTTGAACACACTCAGTATCATGGCACAACAGGAAAGCTATTCCATAACAAGACTTCTTTGAACTGAACAGTAGTAATGCTTTAATCATTTAGCAAAAAGCACAGAATTGTCTAGTGCTCTGAAAAGAAAAGCTAGACAGATGACCCTGATTCCTAGCTCACAGCCTGATTTACATGCAGATAAAGTATATTACCATTTACAATATATTCTTTTTAAAAACTTTTATTGGTGTACAGTTGATTTACAATGTTGTTTTAGTTTCAGGGGTACGGCAAAGTGAATCTGTTATACATATTTATATAGACACTCTTTTTTAGATTCTTTTCCCACATAGGCCATTACAGAGTATTGAGTAGAATTCCCTGTGCTATACAGTAGGTCCTTATTAGTTATCAATTTTTTTAATACATATGCTACTATGTTTATACATATTTATATCTACTGATCCATATACACAAACACATACATGTATTCTCGACATATATACAAAATTTTACAACAAAACTGAATCTTTTTTTTAATTTTCTTTTATTCATTTTTTTATACAGCAGGTTCTTATTAGTCATCCATTTTATACACATCAGTGTATACATGTCAATCCCAATCTCCCAATTCATCCCACCACCACCCCCACCCCACCGCCACTTTCCCCCCTTGGCGTCCATATGTCTGTTCCCTACAACTGTGTCTCTATTTCTGCCCCGCAAACCGATTCATCTGTACCATTTTTCTAGGTTCCACATATATGCGTTAGTATGCAATATTTGTTTTTTGCTTTCTGACTTACTTCACTCTGTATGACAGTCTCTAGATTCATCCACATCTCTACAAATGACTCAATTTTTTTCCTTTATATGGCTGAGTAATATTCCATTGTATACATGTACTACATCTTTAGCCATTCGTCTGTCAATGGGCATTTAGATTGCTTCCATGACCTGGTTATTGTAAATAGTGCTGCAATGAACATTGGGGTGCATGTGTCTTTTTGAATTACGGTTTTCTCTGGGTATACGCCCAGTAGTGGGATTGCTGGGTCATATGGTAATTCTATTTTTAGTTTTTTAAGGAACCTCCATACTGTTCTCCATAGTGGCTGTATCAACTTACATTCCCACCAACAGTGCAAGAGGGTTCCCTTTTCTCCACACCCTCTCCAGCATTTGTTGTTTGTAGATTTTCTGATGATGCCCATTCTAACTGGTGTGAGGTGATACCTCATTGTAGTTTTGATTTGCATTTCTCTAATAATTAGTGACATTGAGCAGCTTTTCATGTGCTTCTTGGCCATCTGTACGTCCTCTTTGGAGAAATGTCTATTTAGGTCTTCGGCCCCTTTATGGATTGGATTGTTTGTTTTTTTGGTATTGAGATGCATGAGCTGTTTATATATTATGGACATTAATCCTTTGTCCATTGATTCGTTTGCAAATATTTTCTCCCATTCTGAGGGTTGTCTTTTCGTCTTGTTTGTAGTTTTCTTTGCTTTGCAAAAGCTTTGAAGTTTCATTAGGTCCCATTTGTTTATTTTTGTTTTTATTTCCATTACTCTAGGAGGTGGATCAAAAAAGATCTTGCTGTGATTTATGTCACAAAGTGTTCTTCCTATGTTTTCCTCTAAGAGTTTTATAGTGTCTGGTCTTACATTTAGGTCTCTAATCCATTTTGAGTTTATTTTTGTGTATGGTGTTAGGGAGTGTTCTAAGTTCATTCTTTTACACGTAGCTGTCCAGTTTTCCCAGCACCACTTATTGAAGAGACTGTCTTTTCTCCATTGTATATCCTTGCCTCCTTTGTCATAGATTAGTTGACCATAGGTGCGTGGGTTTATTTCTGGGCTTTCTATCCTGTTCCATTGATCTATGTCTCTGTTTTTGTGCCAGTACCATATTGTCTTGATTACTGTAGCTTTTTAGTGTAGTCTGAAGCCAGGGAGTCTGATTCTCCCAGCTCCGCTTTTTTCCCTCAAGACTGCTTTGGTTATTCGGGGTCTTTTGTATCTCCATCCAAATTTTAATATTTTTTGTTCTAGTTATGTAAAAAATGTCATTGGTAATTTGATAGGGATTGCATTGAATCTGTAGATCGTTTTGGGTAGTATACTCATTTTCACAATATTGATTCTTCCAATCCAAGAACATGGTATATCTCTCCATCTGTTGGCATCATCTTTAATTTCTTTCATCAGTGTCTTATAGTTTTCTGCATACAGGTCTTTTGTCTCCCTAGGTAGGTTTATTCCTAGGTATTTTATTCTTTTTGTTGCAGTGGTAAATGGGAGTGTTTCCTTAATTTCTCTTTCAGATTTTTCATCTTTAGTGTATAGGAATGCAAGAGATTCCTGTGCATTAATTTTGTATCCTGCAACTTTACCACATTCATTGATTAGCTCTAGTAGTTTTCTGGTGGCATCTTTAGGATTCTCTATGTATAGTATCATGTCATATGCAAAGTCTCTCATATGCTTGAATCTGAAACTGGGTTTTCTATTTTATGAGTCTATACATTCCCCAACAGCACACTGGCTTATTTATAATAAATTTTGATATTACAAGTTTATAATAAGTTTCAATATCTGGTAGTGCATTATTCTTCTTTATATTTTTGTAGAATTATTTTGACTATTTTGGACATTTGTTTAACCCTAAGAAGTTAGGAAAAATTGTTTAAGATTTTAAAATTCTGTTGAATGTATTGAAACAATTTTGTGTGTATAGAATAAATTTAAAATCAGCAGCCTTAAGATATGGAGCCATTCTATCTATAAACATGGTCTATCTTGATCTTTGTTCAGGATATATTTTATTATTCAGGAAAGATTTTGTAAACCACATTTCTGCAACATTTCTAGAAACAATGAAACATTTCTTATGGGTATTTTATAATGAGATCTTTTATTCTTTCATATTTTCCAGTTGGTTTTGTTGATGTATAGGAATATTTTTCATCAATGTATACTTTCCTTGTTATCAGCATCCTATGAACTTTCATAAGATCTTTACTTGTGGTAAATCTGTAATGGTTCTTCTATGCAAATAGTAGAGTATCTTTAACTAACAATACTTTTATTTCTTCCTTTAAAATCCTTAATTATTAACTTTTCATATTTGCATTCATTGCTTAAGGTCACTATGAAAATACTTAACACTAGTTGTTATAGTGTCTTTGTTGTTTTCTGAATTTAAAAGGAAATGTCTCTAAAGTTTCCTTGCTTACTATTATAATTTCTCTAAGATTTTGATGGATATTATCAAGTAAAGGAATTTCCCAGTATTTATAGTTTGCTGGATTTTATTTTCATCATTTAAAAAATTTGAATTTTTCAAAGGCTTTTCTGTTTCCTATGATCCATAGTATAAAATGATGGCAATATTTCCAATTTCAGTGGCCCTTTCAAAGAAAAACCCCAAATAAAATATGGGTGGTAAATAACTTTTAAAAATATGAGAAAAGTATTTGTCACTTATTTTTAAAGGGGGTTTTCCTAAATGACAACCACTAAAATTAATTCAATTAAAGACTGGAAAAAGGAGGAGTGCCACAGGTGGCTATTACTACTCAGCACTGTCTTGAGTACTCTAGAAAATGTGGTAAATCAAGGATTAGTAAAAGTTAAGGAAAAAGATAAAACTATCTCATTGTTAATTT
Source organism: Balaenoptera physalus (assembly GCF_965194825.1). Classification (NCBI taxonomy): domain Eukaryota; kingdom Metazoa; phylum Chordata; class Mammalia; order Artiodactyla; family Balaenopteridae; genus Balaenoptera; species Balaenoptera physalus. The sequence goes on along the minus strand of NC_138893.1, from coordinate 64,424,021 downwards.
TATGATTTTTTTTAACCTTGAAAACCTACTAGACTCTATTAAAAAAAAAGAAAAATAATAGTTAATAAAGCAGGTAAAAACACTGGATAAAAGTTTAATAACCAAAATGTAACACTTTCTTAATTCCCTAGAAAACACACCTAGAACTAGAAATGAAAATATCAATTTATAATAGTTTTTAACAACTTTAAAGTATTTTATAATGCATTTAATAAGGAAGATACAAAACTTATATCACAGGGCTTCTCTGGTGGCGTAGTGGTTAAGAATCCGCCTGCCAATGCAGGGGACACAGGTTCAATCCCTGGTCCAGGAAGGTCCCACATGCTGTGGAGCAACGAGGTCCACGAGCCACAACTACTGAAGCCCGCGTGCCTAGAGCCGGTGCTCCGCAACAAGAGAAGCCACCGCAATGAGAAGCCCACGCACCGCAATGAAGAGTAGCCCTCACTCACCACAACCAGAGAAAGCCCATGTGCAGCAACGAAGACCCAACACAGCTAAAAATGAATAAATAAAATAAAATAAAATAAAAACGTATCACAAAAGTTGTGAGATTGAATTGAAGGATCGAAAACAAAATTTAAACAATTGATTAAGGTAATGGCATAAATTCTCCTAAAATTAATATATATTGATAGATGTCCTATAATATTTGTTGCTAAACTGCCAGCTTTTTAAAAGATTTGAATGAAATGTTCCTAAGAGTCATATGGGAAACTAAATGCCCACGTATATCCAATAAATTATATTATTTCCATGTATTCATTGTGTTGTTGAATTTTGTGATATGTCTTTGTAAGTAGCATGTAACTGATTTTTAAATCTAATTTATGTGACTTTTAATAATTCTGTTTAATCTGTTAGAATTATTGTGATTACTAATTTATTTCACTTATCCCATCATCACATCACCTTTTGTGTTTCTCTTTACTTTGCTTTATCTTTGCTCCATTTTCTTTCCTTTATTAATTTCCTTGCTTTCCATTTCTTTGATAAATTGTTTCTTCTATACTGTTCACCCTTTATAAAATTTGGGGGGAACATTTGAAACAATTCATTGTAATTCTATTATTTTTTTAGTTACCCTTATTATTTATATGTATACTTAATTTTAAAGTCTAAATTATTTAGTAGCTTATTTTCCTCCCAACTAAGAAAAAAAAAGTTGTCAATCTATTTACTTAGTTCTTTTTTAAATTTTATTTATTTATTTATTTTTAAATTTTATTTATTTTATATTTTTGGCTGCGTTGGGTTTTCGTTGCTGCACACGGGCTTTCTCTAGTTGCGGCGAGCAGGGGCTACTCTTCACTGCGGTGTGTGGGCTTCTCATTGCGGTGGCTTCTCTTGTTGCGGAGCACGGGGTCTAGGCACGCAGGCTTCAGTAGTTGTGGCACGCAGGCTCAGTAGTTGTGGCTCGCGGGCTCTAGAGTGCAGGCCCAGTAGTTGTGGCGCATGGGCTTAGTTGCTCCGCGGCATGTGGGATCTTCCTGAACCAGGGCTCGAACCTGTGTCCCCTGCATTGGCAGGCGGATTCTTAACCAGTGCGCCACCAGGGAAGTCCAATTTACTTAGTTCTTTATCATTCTTTTCCCAAGCCTCTCCCACATTCTTTAGTCATACTTTTTCTAACAATCAATTTTATCAGAATGTTTTATTACTATGGATGCATTCATTCCATTGCTTCTTTATGGGTTCAATTCCACTTACTAAAGCTAATCATTTAATAGTTTTTTTCAATGAAGTTCTGTGTATTTTAAATTTGTTTTTAAAGTATATGTTAAAACGTTTTTAATTTTGCTTTAATTCTAGCCTGCTATCTTTCCAGGATATAGACTTCTATTATACTTTAGCCCTTTGGATTGATCAGTGTTTCCTGGAACTTAGTATTGTTGATGATGAAAAGTCTGTTGTCACTCAAATTGTTTTAATATCTTCTTCACAGTGATAATATTCATGATGATGTCCTGCAGTTTCATTTCATTATGATTCTGGGTGGATTTACTATGCTTTTTTAATATTGACTGGAAATTGACAGATTGTTATTTTATATTGAAATGATTATACTTTTTGAGATTTGCAGTTAATTCTTTTTCATATTCATCTAATACTATTTCCTTCTTTCCTTTCAATCTTTTTTTAGATTTTATTGTTATATTTTTCATGGCTTTCTTTTATTTACTTCAGAAACTATGTATAGTAATTTTAAATACATTTCCAAATTATACTATTATTTTCACATTGCCTTGAGTGAATCAATTTCCAGAATATTATTTTATAAGAATTTATTACTCTTCATCTCCTCATGCAGTTTGGATTTTTCCCCCCTTGATTTCTATAGTTAGCCTTCCCTATCTAGTACTTAATTTGCAACTTCTTCTGCCTTCAAAGACCCTTAGGTTGATGGCTTAGTAAGCCTGTTTCAATGTGATACTGGGCCAGTGTCAGACTGAGTATTTGAGTTAACAATCATTTCAGGCCAAATTTGGGCTGCTAATCTATATCAACTTTCTAATGCTTCCTCAAGTAGGAGGCTTTGTATAAACATTAGCCTTTTTGGTTGCGAACCTAACCTTATTTCAAAAAGTGAGCCTAGCTTTATGTTTGCTTTCAAATGGGCCATTTTCTTTAAACAAGAACCTGTATCTGCTTTTTGGACTCAAAGTACAAAACACCTGTTGCCAATTCTCACCTTTGGTGATAGATTTGTTTGTTTGTTTGTTTATGTCTATCTTCATTTTCTCTGCTTATAGGTTTTCTATCACTGCTATGCATTTGGACAAATGGAGTGTAATTCTTTAAACATTAACATTAATTACCAAATTAAAAAACACGCTTTTTGATAAATTCATTTAATAAAACACAGATTAAGCATCATCTCTTCTCTATTTCATATTTCCATTCTAAAATATGCAATTATTACAAAAGGGAAAAACCATCAATTCAAGTTTCCAAAGCTTGAACTGCTTCAATTTGACTCACTCAGCCATGTTTAGTAATTGAAGAGAATCCCTCTACTATCACCTATATCCAAATGAACAAACCCTTCCTATTAGAGGCTCACCAAAGGTAAAATACTGCTTCCATTCATTGCCAGGTCTGTTTAATGTAAATTTACACTGCAGTCCAAACCAAAATTATTTGGGTTGACTTAGGAATTCTTTTCTACTTAATTCTACCTCTTGTCAGTGAAAGATGATGTCACATGTTAGAAGAAGCTGTTCACCTTCCAATACTATGGAATTAAGCAGCATCCTACAACTGCAAATAAAATAGGCAAAATGGGTGCAAGCCACTAAGCAGACTTTATCAAATATTACTTTATTTACTATTCCATTCAAGTTCTGTCAATTCAAGCAGCCACCAGACCCTGATAACTACACTTTTCTGTAATTACTCTTTATCTGTGATCTAGTCCCAGTGCCATGCATAAAAGAATTCATTGCCTGGTCTACAGCCTCTGCCAAAGAAGGACTATTGTTGACAAATTTCCTTTGTTCCATACCTCCCAGCAGATTGTCTCATCAAGCCTATACTTTTATAGACTTTAGTAAGTCCTCCTGTGTTTAGAGCTGGTGTCTCACTTATCCTTTCATCATTTAAACTGTCTGCAAAGCCACATCTCTAATATGGCCACTTGCCTGGTGTTGATTAGTACAGATCAGAAATTGCAGGGTGTTTTTATTTTCCAGCCAAGAAATTCAGTTGTCACTCTAGCTGCCATATCCTAGATATTCTGTCACATCAAGTCAAAGAAGTATCTATTGCTTTCAACTTCGCTTTTCTCGCCTGTGTTTGAGCTCTGGCTGCATGACTTAACCCTGTCTTTCCATTCCTATGACAGGCCTTCCTTCCCAAAATGATTAGTTTCCAGGCTAGTAAAAGTAAATGGATTATCCACATATGAGGACCAGCTCCTGCTCTCCCTCAGTAAGCATAAGAAGAAATGTGGGGCTTCCCTGGTAGCGCAGTGGTTGAGAATCTGCCTGCCAATGCAGGGGACACGGGTTCGAGCCCTGGTCTGGGAAGATCCCACGTGCCGCGGAGCAACTGGGCCCGTGAGCCACAACTACTGAGCCTGCGCGTCTGGAGCATGTGCTCCGCAACAAGAGAGGCCGCGATAGTGAGAGGCCCGCGCACCGTGATGAAGAGTGGCCCCCGCTTGCCAACTAGAGAAAGCCCTCGCACAGAAACGAAGACCCAACATAGCCAAACAAACAAACAAACAAACAAATAAATAAATAAATAAAAAGAAGAAATGTGTGCCCTAATCAAGGGGAAAAGTGCAGTATCTCTTGTATATCTTCAATTCAGTATTCTTTCTATAATATGTTACATATTATTAGTTCTATAAAAGTATTAGGATTTAATTCACAGTACAGAGCAAAAGATACATGGAAAGTTAAACAAACAAACAAACAAAAACAAACAAAAGCCAAGATAAATACATACATACATAAATTTAAGTATTAGCTGTGAATAAAAAATGTTGCCTGCCATATCAGTAAACAACGGATATCACAGCCATCAAGCCACTACAGCTGCCCCTACCACGAGCCCTGAGAAAACTCAGGATGGAAACAAACAGGATGGCTTCCATCAAACCCTCAGCCACTGCAGCCAGCCCCAAAGATGCACCCTGAGGGGACTCAGGATGGGAAAGAACAGGATACTGGCCCTAGATGCTAAGGTGCATATCAAAGGGATAATTTCAATGAGCTCAGACTCTTACATCTTTCCATATTTAGAAAAGTGCTAAATTCATTAACTTGAGATATCTGGTTTTATTTTAATTTACAATCATCGTTTGATGTTCTTTGTTGCAAAAACCCCTATATATCCTGGCTCCTCCCTTACCTCTTCAGAGCAGTCCCTCAGAGCTATATGAGAGACTATCTTCCAGGCTTGAAGTTCTCAGAAAGACCACCGAATAAAATATAATTCTCAATTTTTAGGGTGTGCATTTTTTTGTTGACATAGCTTTTTTAATTTATGATGTTTTAGGGACTTCCCTGGTGGTGCAGTGGTTAAGAATCCACCTGCCAATGCAGGGGACATGAGTTTGATCCCTGATCCGGGAAGACCCCACATGCCACAGACCAAGTAGGCCTGTGTGCCACAACTACTGAGCCTGTGCTCTAGAATGTGTGAGCCACAATTACTGAGCCTGTGTGCCACAACTACTGAACCCCACGCACCTAGAGCTCTTGCTCTGCAACAAAGGAAGCCACCGCAATGAGAATCCCACACACCACAACGAAGAGTAGCCCCTGCTCGCCACTACTAGAGAAAGCCTGCAGGCAGCAACGAAGACCCAATGCAGCCAAAAATAAATAAATAAATAAATAAATTTTAAAAAATTTATGATGTTTTATTTTTGTATTCAAATAACTAAATGTACTTGCATTTATCGCTTGAGTTTCAAGTTATATTACTTCTTTTCCTCTAGTTTTATTGAGCTATAAACGACACACAGTACCATATAAGTTTAAGGTGTACAGCATAATGATATTGACTTACATTATGATGCGATTACCACAGTAAGTTTAGTGAATATCCATCATCTCATGTGGATACAACAATAAAGAAATAGAAAAATTATATTTTTTCTGTGGTTAAAAACTCTCATAATTTACTCTCTTAACATCTTATATATATAAGCGTTATATATCTTATATATACCAGCGTTAATTATATTTATCATGTTGTACATTATATCTGTAGTACCTATTTATCTTATAATTGGAAGTTTGTGAAACTGAGCAGTACCCTGTGGGGCCTTCCTGGGCAAAAAAGCCTTTCTACGTGCCCCATTACTTGTTTGTAGGAAATAGGCTTCTTTCAGCCTCCTTGACCTTCCCTGAGTTCCAAAGAGCAGATTCAAACAGTTGCTAATCAGGGAAGGGAAGGGATGTACAAACAAGGGAGAAACAGTCAAGAAAAGATAGTGCAGCCTCAGGGCAGGGTCTTGGTTTCTCCTCAAGAAATATACATAACAATATCTTTGAGTTCTTCTGCAGAAACTAAGGCCCCCATCCAGGTGGAGGGTAGAGCACCAGATTCCTGGAGCATCGCCCAGTTACCTCATCACCAATCAATCAGAAGAAAGCCACATACCCTGCAGCCTTCACCCAAATTTTGCCTATAAAAACTTTTCCCCAAAAACCACTGGAGAGTTCTGGGTTTTTGAGCATGAGCCACCTGTTCTCCTTGCTTTGCCCTGCAATAAACCTTTCTATGCTCCAAACTCTAGCATTTGGATTTGTTTGGTCTCACTGTGTGTCAGGCACATGAACTTATGTTAGGTAACATTTGCACCTTTTGCCTGCCTTCATCCAATTCCCCCTCCCCCCAAACCCCAACTTCTAGTAACCACAAACCTGATCTCTTTTTCTATTAGTTTGTTTGTTCTTCATAGGCTTCCTTACTTATAAAATAGAGATAATATTACCTATTTCATTCTGTTGATGTAATAACTGAATGAAGGAATTTGTCAAAGGTTCTCAAACTTTAGTTTGCTTAAGAATCACCTGATACACATGTTAAAATGCAGAATTGGTACTAGCCAATATATTCTCATGCAGGATATCTGGGACATCTATAAGAAAATGAATTTTTAGTGAGAACCACAGTGATTTTGATGTAAGTAACTAGAGGGCAGTTTGAGAATCATTGATAAGTGCAAATTAATTAGCACAATGGCTGTCACATATTAAGGATTCTATAGATGCCAATTATTAGTGTTATTTTTAATAAGTAACATGAAGTTACTTATTAAAAGTATATATATGATACTGCTGTTATCGATGACTCTTCCATCACCAGACAACAGATAAAGCTGTCCACAAGAGTGGATTCAAAGTGACCCTTGCACCTGGTTCTTGTCCTATCCCAGGCCTGATTATGAGTCATAATCCCTGTGCTGAGTGTCTGATCACATTCTCGAATTATGAGTCTCACATTCTTCTGGTGTAAATGTTGATGTGCTCAATGCAGTCTCATTCTATTCATAGTTGCTCAAAATTACATCCTTAAATATTTAATTAGATTTGGACAACACAGAATTCAGCAATTGCATGTGTATTTCTCTGTTTTTTGTGTTACTAAATGTTTGGAACAAGTCTGAGTGGTTTTGGAAGTGAATCAAGCACTTCTCTCCCGATTATCTCATTTTGATTTTTTTAAATACCTGAAAATGGCCCCTTATTCTTTGCCTCATCACTCCATTTTGTTTTTCCACTACAGCCCCATTGATAAAGAAAGTCCTTTCACTGGGAGTAAAATAAAGTTAGCCTGTTTAATCTAGGTAGTTGCCTGATAAATGCTCAGTTTTCACTCAAACAGGTTCATAATATTAAAATAGCTAGAAGAGTACAGTATTTGTTAGAAACAATAAGTTGTTTATTAGACAAACTAGTATGCCATAGACTTGATTTCCTATGAACTAGAATGGTAATTAATAGAATCATGGAACTTTATTTGATTTCAAACAACTTTAATAGAACCACTCAAAAGCATAAGTAGAATTGGCTACTGCCAAAATTATATAATTTGTGGGAATGACCCACAGATCATTCTGCATGTGATACTAAAAGCCCATGTGCAGATGATCGTTTCCTTGATTGAAGGCATAGTGACTTGATGAATCCCTTATTAAAATGAAAATAAAATATAACAAGTTGCCCTCTTAGAAAATATATTTCTTAAAGTTTGTCTTAAGGCAATTATTTATTCATTGGAAAAGAGTACAGGAAGGTATCGTTCCCAGCCATTGACCAAATGCCTCAGAGAGGCAGGGACTGCGTTGTCATGTGGCATCACGTGCCTGGAAGGAGAGAATAATGAGCCAGAAGTGGGGAAATGAATGTTGGAAGAAAAGTTGGCTAGACTCAGAAGGAAGCTTTAATTACTTTACAGTTGTGCCCGGGTTTTTCTCTGCTCCTAAATAATCTTAAGTGACAGATTTGACTGTGGGCTATGCCCAGGAGCTGGCCAGTAGAACTACTACTGCCCTCTGGCCCTATCCATTGGGTAGAAAATGTTAGAGAAACTACAAATGAAATCAATATGCTTTGAAATTGACTCTTAGCAAGAGGATAAATTTAATTATTTGTTAATATTAAATTTTAAAGTGTCATTTATCTTTATTTTTTTAAACTTTTTAGTTGAGATGAACAGAATATTTTAGAAATCATAAATCTAAACCAAATTGGAAAACTTACACAACTAGTTATATTCTGTCTAGTGTCTCCTATATCATGATATTGATAAATGGCCTTCAAAAATAATTTCCCTTTATTTGACACCCCATTCATTTTTATAGAGAAATGATGAATGATTAGATATCTGAAACACATATTCATATAAGTTGTAGGGTTTGACTGTAATGGATTTAGAGAACATGGGGAAAATTGGAATTGGACAAGACCAGGAATTGATCTAGAGTCAATTCCAGGGCTAGAGGAGCTAATGGGATAATAATACTGTACCCCTCAAAAAAAATTCTGACTTGAATTTCAAAAGCATGAAAAGCGGAGTACATTTTCGTCTAATCTGGGCTAATATATATATTTAAAGGATCAGATCTGTTGGGTCAGTACACCATACTACATCAATGTCTGTAATTAGGAAAGTGGCCCAGTCCTCAAATGTGAACCCAGTATGAAGTATGCATCCTTAGGCAACTGGAACAGGAGCAGCCTAAGGTCTTTGTGAGATTGAATGCTACAACAGAATTTTTGTTTTGAATTATTTTAGCTTGTGCCTTTAAAATCCTACAAAATATAATCACATTCTAGTGATAAAGTTTAAGGTCACCTCGACCAAATTTAGCCAATAGGGGTGCCCAACCTTTAACTAAAGCCTATATCAGAGTCCCAGAAAATCACCTTCTCCTTTCAATTACGGAGAAAGAGATCAGTATAGGTAAAATTTACTGAATCTTCAATTTCCTTAAAAAAGAAAAAGGGGGGGGGGGCAGAATTTGTGTACTTCAGAAGGAAGCTAAGAGGGATATAGAAGATAAAGTTATTCTTGCTATTGCAGTAATAATGTTGCATCTGGACCCCAGCTATTGAATCTGTTAATATTGGCTTCAGTTTTTGCATGTGATTCAAAAAATGTTTCACTCTATTAGATCTCACTTTTTCATATTTTTAAACATAGCTTTTATTCTATTTTCTTTTCATGTTGTATTCATGAGGAGATGATGAATGAGTTGGCTTGATGGGGAACAATCTGTCAGTGTGCCTAACAAGAGATAATGCCTTGACCAAATTATTTTTAGTGTTCACAGTTCATCCACAGGATAAGCTATATTAACAGCTGCTTGAAAGATAGTATATAGACCTAAATTTTTGCTTAATAGAGGAGTAGCAGCACCTCTATGATCAGTACTTAAAACAAAATGTGCCAAAGAGGAAAGTGTGAATTAGGAAAAGTCATCAATTTGTGTGTCAAGGTGAATGGTGCAAACAAAAGCACAACTAGAGAACATATTGGATAAGAGACAAGTTGGAGTATAAGGAAGACTTTAAGGGACTGTGGAAAGTATAATACGGCAAAACGAAAGCAATTCTGAAGATGTTTCTATGAATGTTGAATGTCCTCCAAAATGCTTTATATAGAGGTCGTAACACTTCCCTCCTTTGGAGGTGAACTCTTTAAAGAGGTGTAAAGGGCTAGACAGACAACGCCTCAGGGCGCTCTTAATATGTGAATCCAGTAACCTCCCTGACTTGGAGGACTATTTCAAGGGGAAGGTTGTCAGCCCCACAGAAGACTTTTAGCTTAAATTGACTTCCTGAGAGAAGACAACTGTCTACCCTAAGCATACCACAAAAATAGTTTTGGGAGAGAGCAACTTCCTTATTGGAATTTGATCTGAACATATCTTCTTGGAAAACCAATTTTTTCCAATATTTGCAATTTTTTTGCAGTTGTTTGAGGGCTATAATGACTCAATCAAATAATTCCCAAGTTTTTAAATAGTTGTATTTCTATTCTAACTAAATGTTCTCTTGGAAATTATATATAATTTTAAAACAAACAAATAAACAAACAAAAAAAAACTAGCCAGGGTACAGGAATTGTACTATACTAATCTAGAGATCCTGCTCCTTTCTTCAGGGCCAAATTCTGTATGGATGAGTGGTTAGAATGAAAAATACAGTAAACATTATAATAATGATGATGTTTCTGAAGTTATTAGTCACTACATTATATGAGCGTCAAACACTTTATATATGTTATCTAATATAATTCGTCAAATACCTTTATGAAAATGTTGTATTATCTTAATTTCACAAATGAAAAAACAGAAGTTCTATTAACTTTGGCAGGTTTTAACTTTGGCAGGTTTAATTTTGGTAGAGGATGGAATTGTCTTAATTAAGATCAATGACGATGTAACTATAATCAAATACCGAAAGAAATAGAATGTTCTCAATTTCTACTGTTGAACTGCTACTAAGGAGTATTGAGCATGGAACTATTAATTATAAGCTTGTAAATACCTTATACAACAGAATTTTTCAAAATTTATTTTATTCCATATCAATAAACTTGTCAGAAATTTCTTATATTAATTTGAGCTAGTATATACTGTAGTGTGGTATCAGAATATTGAAAGAAAGTAGGAGGGTTGTCCTGTTTTTTGTTTGTTTGTTTGTTTTCCCTTGACCCGTTCAAAATTCAGGGCTATTCATACTTTAGGCACTATAGTTAATATGACATAGTAATAATGAAGCCAAATATTTCCTTTTATAAAATAACCTGAAAATGTCACTTACTCTTGGTTACAAATGCTTACTCTTTGTTTTATTTTGGTCTTTGTAACTAATTTTGAATATTATGCTGGAGCTACCTGATATTCAAAAATTTTTAAAAAGGTAATGTTCCAAGAAAAATTAAATTTTGGCCATTCTATGTCACTGATGAAAATAGCGATCTAAATATTTTATCACAATTTAGTCTTTACTTTCTGCCTCGTGATTATGAGCTCCATTTATTCAGAAAGTTTGTAGATATACTCTAGAGTTAGATAATTGTGGCTGTTCCTAGAAAGTAGAGTTACCTACTCAGGGCAGGTCCTGATATATTAACTACAAATATCATTTTTCTCTCCTGACCCTTCAAGAATCAAAGAGTGTTCATTAATGTGGTCATTCATTTTCAAACCACTATCTATTGATTACTATGTACCATACTTAGTTTTCAATGTAGAAATGAAGTAATGAATATGTGGCTTATACAATAAGCAGTTACTGATCTATTTATGGAACTCTAATGTCCCAAGCACAAAAGAAAGGGTCCAACAGACAACAGCTTCTGATTAAATAACTATTGATTCATTCAGTACTTCCCAAAAGAAATTCCAAAATGCCTGCTCAAGCTTTCCAAAGCTTACAATTCACCAATACATACAAGAGCTCCTTTTAAAAGGGTATGTCCTAAATCCTTGACAATAAACCTAGAGAGGGAGAGTTGCGTCCCTGTTGCATCATGTGTCATACCTGCAGGAATCACTTACTTTTACGTAAAAGCAAAGAGGGGAAAAAAAGATCAATCCAATTGCAGCACAGAGCATAACAGATTTAGTGATTAATCTAGTAAGGCTAAGTAAGAAAGATATAACAGCTATTTCATATACATGGGGGGAAAGTTCTAAACTTATTTTGCAAAGGCAGTTATTGACAGAATTGAATGTACCACATTTACTTTAAAACTTCTTTAGAGTTACTAATTTGCAGGTCAACATATTCAATAATTCAAACAGTTTTTTTGCTTTCCAGCACGGATCCAATTAAACTTCCTCCAATGAGCAGCAAATGAAGGTATTAAGTAATGTTGTAGCTATGCTAGAATTAGAAAGTGATTGTAATTCCAGTTACATATAAATATAGATATAATTACTTATAGAATAAGAGGGGAGTATAAACAGAGATGAATTGTGAAAAAAACAATAGTTATGACAACTACCTCATACTCCATGGAAATATTCATTGAGTATAGTGGTGCATGTAATTTATTCACTATTTTATTTCTCTGATTTTTATTTCTTTTTCTTTTTTTTTCTCTTTTTGGCTAAGGGTAGTTTTGAAAGTCATAACTCTGCATGTGGCTGTTTCAGAGTTGGATAAAAATCACAATCATTTCAGATATACTCAGGACAGAGAAGAATGGATTAAGAAGTGTGAAGAAGTAAGCCACACATGGAACTGAAGCATAATGGCAAAACAAGTTCAAAAAGAGAAAAACAAAAAACAAAAACTATTATAAATATCAAAGTCCACCATCAAACATAGATAGTACCTGATTGCTAAAGAGGCCATATATGGGGTTCAGAATAGGTTCAAGCAGGGGAAAAAAAGGATAGTTTATAAATATCTGAGTGCAATAGCAATCATAGACCTGATTACAAAGATGGATTAATTAATTTAATAACATTCAGAGCAGCAGTTCTTAAAGTACTATATCCTATTCTGAAAATTATTTCTAATATTAACTTATATTTTTAAATCACTGTATATATGAAGTAGTATTTTTTTCTAATTAGTTTATTTTAAGGCAATGGTAGAGAAGTAGTTTGATTCTGACTTTACTTTTGGTGAGCATATGCTCCATTGCTTCAAAACTAATTATTTAGTATATGAAATTATTTTAAGCTGAAGAAACTTTTCATGGAGAAATTATCTGAGTCCATGATTGGGTTATTAGCTTGTGAAACACAGGGCACTGCTGGCCTTTATGCTGCCTTTCTAGTAATTAGCAAAAGGTGTGAACTCCTCTAGACAGAAGCAGCCCCAATCAAGGGGACGTGACCTAGTGAGTGGTGTGTGAGCTGGATTTCAAACCCCTCATTACTCCCATTGGGGCTTCACGGTACAATGAACAATCTGCCTAATAAAATCCAACAACCCAGAAGACACTTTCCCAGATTTTTAACCTGTGGTTATATTTACATTTCATAGCAAGAAGTTAATTGTAGCCTTTTAAATTTTTTCTTGGTTCTTCCCAAGGGCAATATATGAGGTCATGTCAAACACTCTTATTTAACCTACATGATTTTGATGGCATTGTTTTGTTTATTTTCAAGTATAGATGAGAAAACTGAGGCTTAAAGAGTTTATCTAGCTTTCCTGAGGTTACCAGTGGTATCAGGGTTGTACTAAGGCCTACCAACTTCAAATTCAGAGGTCTTTGTACTAAAGCTCAACCACCCAAAAGAGGCAATGGAAAATAAAATAATCTACCTTCTTTTACAATTGAAAGCAGTTCCCTAATGCAGGGGTCCCCAACTCCTGGGCTGTAGACCAGTACCAGTCCCCGGCCTGTTAGGAAGGGGGCTGCACAGCAGGAGTGAGCAGCCTGTGAGCTTGCGAAGCTTCATCTGTCGCTCCCCATGGCTCGCATTACCACCTGAACCATCCCCCACCTCTGTCCGTTGAAAAATTGCCTTCCACGAAACCGGTCCCTGGTACCAAAAAGGTGGGATCGCTGCCCGAATGCAATTGTTCTCATTTTTTAGGAACAAATGTAAATGGACACTTTATGATATATTGTAACAGAAGAATCAGTAAACTTTTACCTTCTGTTACCATTATTCACTCAATAGAAGCAAACGGTTCTTAAATTTGTCCACAGACATAGCACTGGGATTTTTCTATAATGATTTTGGGAAAAATGTATCAACTGATTTTGACTTTTCAAAGGATCAATAATTCTCCAGAGGTAAACCACATAATTTTGAACTCTGAATTTTAAAAACAGTAAGTAGAAATTAGCTTAATATTTCAAGTAGAAAAGTGTGATATCTGTTTAAAGTTAATAGTAGAAACATCATTTACTAATATTGTGGTCAGACAAGGTAAGAGTTAGATAAATACTTAAATATTATGATACTACTAAAACTGTTAAACTGTGGTTGATAGCATAACCATCTTATGCTATCAAGTTCAAGAGAGTAATTGAATTTTCTAAGCAGATGCTGAATTTCATGTATAGAAGGTACTGAATTCAATAGTTTATGCCTAATAATCCTAATGCAGTGAATACAGAAGGATGGGTGTCTTATTTTTGTTTTGACAGAAAGTTTCATTGCTTAATCTCCACAAAGAGTATTTGTTTGTAATTTGAAAAGCCTGCAATGGAAAAGGTTTAAGAAGGACTACAAATAGACATAAAATGTGCTTTCTTTTATTGTTTAATCAACACCCGTTGAGTTCTGCAAAAATATCATATTTACAACCAGCAAGCAAGCTGCGTCTCTTGAGATTTTCACTCCAGGACTATGTATGTGGAGCTCAACAAGCTTGTTATGAGTAGTTACTCATCCTCCTTGTCATTGCCTATCTACTGCAGCTATTATTGTACTGTCAAGCAAAAGGACCATGAACAATAAAGAGGCAAAAAGGCAGTTTATCTGGGGTCTTATAAATGCAAATTGGGGATCACAGATTCTGGAAGAATGTAGAATAGTGTCCCAACAGAAGAAAATGAGCAGGGTTTTTAGTGAGAAAAAGGGAAAAGTTAATGCAGGCTTACACAAGTCGTTTACCAAGAATTTGGATTGGAGGGTAAAACTGTTCTATACATATGATCAGGTTATAAAACCCATCTCAATGTTACAAGGGAAGAATACATTTTCTTTAGGCCAGAAAAAGTCCAGTTCTCAGCATTATTCTTTCGTTTTGGCAACTCAGCAACTATTCAGCAGTTTTAATTTAGAGTATTCAGCAAAAGTCCAGCACAGGCAGCAAACATGGAGTTCCTTATGTCACATCTCAGTCATTCCTGACATAGTTCTTTTCACAGTTTTGTAACAAGTGAACCCACATCTTCGTGGCTGACAGATTCTGTGGGTTAGGAATTCAGGCAGGCCCCGGAAGCAATGGCTTCTTTTTTTGCTGCATGATGTTTGGAGGTCAGTCAAGAAGACTCAACTGCTCAGAGTGACTCAATAGCTGGAAGGAATATGATCTGAAAGCTTCCTCATTTGCCTGTCTGGTGGTTAATGGTGGTTGTCTTCTGTCAGCCAGAGCACATACATGTGATCTTTCCATGTGGCTTGAGCTTCCCTCACAGAATGGCATCCTCTGTTAGTCAAACTTCTTAAAATGACAACACAGGCCTCAAAAGTGAGTATCTCAACTAGTAAGGCAAATTACTTTTCTACAACAAATCAGACATACATCTAAATCAACACACACACTATACACACACACACACACACACGCACACACACATATATACACATATACATACATATATATTTAATAATTTAAATCATATGATTTCATAAGCTAGCTTTCTCTTCTAAGCTGTAGTCACTGGAGAGAAATTAACTTTTTTGAGAAAAACTGTTTTTCTCATTTTCTAGCTATCCCAAGTCATCCCACCTCTAGCAGCTGGCTGGACATCCCTTATCACCCTACTCATGAGGAACACAAGGAAGACAAGACTACCAACATATTCCAGTAACACCATGATTCTCTTACAATCCCTTATAAGTAAAACTCAAACAAGTCCCTCTGAGATTTGGCCAATAAAGTGCAGAGGTCCTCAATCAGCACACAGTTACGGTGGCTATCTTGTGTAGCTTGGATGAGTTTGGAACTATGAGTGTTTGAAGTTAATCAAAGGCTGCATCACAAAGTTAACTAAATTGTTGGCTGATGTAGTATTGACTCATGTCTTATTTCTCCCATGCAAGTTGCTCTGTCTACACTGATACCCACATTTCTGTATATAAACAAAATGCAATTATGTATAATTACATATAAAATAACAATAAGGAAATAACCATTTGTTTTGAGCATCTGCATTGTACTAGGGCTTAACAGTATAGTGATTAAGAGAGTATAATATGGAGACACACTATCCTGGTAGGGGGGAAACAACTTGTTATATGATCTCAGGCAAATTATTTAAACTTTTAGGGCCTCAGTTTCCTCATCTGTAAAATGGAAGAGGAATAATAGTTTTTATCACATGGTCTCATTAAAAGTATGAAATGAGGTAATACATATAAATTGCTTAGAACGAGTGCCAGTAAGTGTTTAAGATATGTTAGCTGTTAAAATTTTATGAATGATGAAACTAAGATGCAGTCAGTTTAAGGTGCACAGCTAAAAACAGTGGAGCCAAGATTCAGTCTTAGGTTTTCTTAGCACTAAAATCGTGCTCTTTCTTCTATTTTGTTCTACCTCTTCGCTGTCAATGATTTTACTGCCTTGTAATTTCTGACAATGAACAGACTCCTAAACCAGACTGCTGGAATTTAAATCTCAGTCTGCTATCTACCAGCGGTGCAACCTTTAAAAAACTTAATCTCTTTCTACTTAAACTGTAGATAACAATAACACCTAGACTTGTGATAATCAATTAAAATAATGTAACTGAAGTGTTAAAAATAGTTCCCGGTGCACAGTAAGTGCTATGTATCATAGTTACCTCATCATTATCATCATTATTTACCACTTGTTTTTAGGATTGTTTTAGGTATTGTTTTTAGGTCTAATCTCAATAATGTTTTATTTTCCTTAAGAGCAGAGACAATATCTCACATAATTTATAGATTCCTCATTACTCCTACCAGTAGATATTTGCTAAGTATCAAATAATATTAATTTTCTGATGCTAAAAGATCAGTTATCAGAGTATTCATTTTTATTTCTTGACAACAAAATGATTGCAGTATGGTTTTTAATATCATTTGATAGAGCTAAACCTCTAGTATTTTGGGTCTTAACATGATTACAATTTCTTGAATCCCAGAATCAAATGCCCTAATGTTTAAAATCCTTATCATCTCACACTAATACTATACTTTGGTCACTAGAAACCCCACAATGCAATTTTCAAATGATGGGGGTGGGGAAATCCTTTCACAATGTATATGTAGATCAGATCATCACACTGTATACTCTAAATATCTTACAATTTTATTTGTCAATTATACCTCAATAAAGCTGGAAAAATAAACAATTAATACACTCTATCAAACGTTCCTGCTTCTAAGTGTGGGAATTGCTTAGACATAATGAGAATATGGTTCGATGAGAATTTAGAGGAATATTAGCTAAATTTGAACTATATTTGTCCTTTCCTTCTTACAAACAAAAAAAATGTAGGAAAGAATCATTTTTCAAGGATGCCATTAGTTGCTTTTGCCACAAAAATAGTCTCTTCAGGAGCTCTTAGTAGTGAAGCTAGTGAGTAGCAAAAACTAAAGGTAAGTTCCATAACAATAACTTGTTAGGATGTCAATGCTAAGGACATAATCTTTGTTTCTGGGGGAAATTTTTACAGGTGTAATCAGAACTTCTTAAAAGTTTAACAGGGAGCTGACGTAGACTGGAGAACTTGAGCAAGTTCACATACTAGTACTCCAGAGGAAATATAAAGAAACCCTAAAAGAAATGCCTTAAGCTGTAAAATCAGCTTCTGCCCGAATGGTATTGCTGTTCTTTTTATTTCAGAGGGAATAGCATAATGAGCTCATTTTTTTCCAGGTTTATTTCATATTCACTAGAATAAAGAAAGAACAGGAGCTTAGAGACTCTTGAGTATGGGTCTAGATAAAATCCATTTAAAGTTGGAAAACATGCCTTCAGCAAGGAATGTAACTACCACATTCAAGAAACACATGGCTCTCCATTTTACTTGGGGGAAAAACAGCAGATGCCCATGAAATGATGGCTTGCCAACAATTAGAAAATTTAAACTACAAGATGAGAGATTACGTCTGAATTTCTTTATAACTTCCAAAAACATTCAGGCTATTTTACATACTCTGAGATTACATCTACATAAAATGAAACATCTAAATCATGTGGGAAATGTTAGTCAATCAATGACTAAGGTATCCATAGTATAAATCGAATGTGGAAGACTATTTGGTGGTATTTCTGTTCTAGATTTAAAGATTTATTTCATTTATTTTTCCAGAAAGGTTTCCCACCACTTTTGAGTAATAATTCTATCTTTGTTATCCCTTTCTTTATAAACATCTAAGTATCTGAGAAAATTTCCTACTTCTCACATCCTCATTATTTTGACAAAATATATATATATTTTTTTTACTTTTATTAACTACTTATTGGCTGATAAACTATGATTTCATCTTTCTGAAAAATGAAATATGTAATTATTTGTATGCTTTGTCTAAATCCCACTGGACCAGCTCTTCCTGGCAGCACATCCCACCATGCCTCTAATTCATGCTTTCCAAATAAAATAGAAATGTTTTGAATTCAAATTATTTATCTCTTTTCTCTAGATACTGAAGAAAACATTCATTCTCAAGAAATTTCAGTTTCTGCATTACATATTCCCTGAATCTTTTTTTCTTAATCTCATTTGTGAAAAACAATTCATCATCCTCTTTCACCTCTCTGTTTCATCTTCAATCCTCAGCAGGCCACACGGTTCTCACACAATTCCCTAATATGATATCTATATATGTTTGTCCTTTAAGTAGGTCTTATTAATCAGTAAGTGTCACGGGTCAGGAAAACAACAGACAGGTAGTGTCTGTTGAATTATCAAAAGATACTCCTTTAAAGAGAAAAGGAGTACATTAATAAAATAAAATGTGAAATTCACCATTACGAGGAGTTATACAACTGCCTAGTTAGAGGGAAGAGTCCACAAAAGGCCACCTTCACTTATGACACCAATTACCAGTTGGGGAGGTTCCCAAAACCACCATCAGGTTTAATGCACTGGAAGGACTCACAGAACACACTGAAAGCTGTTATACTCACAGTTATGGTTTATTACTGTAACAAATGAAAATTAGTCAAAAGACTCATAGGGCAGAGTCTAGTGCAGGTTTCCTCTCCTTGTGGAGTCAGGCCAGTGTTATTCTACTGGCACTGATGTGTGAATACACATGGAGTATTGTTAAACAGAGGAGCTCCCCTGAGACTTAATCTCTAGAGTTTTAAAGAGGTTCCACCACATGCGCATGGCTGACTGCCTATGTGACTAAACTTAGTCTCCAGTCCCTCATGAAGTTAAATTTATACTGATTTACTACTGCCCCCGCCATCAAATCACATTGAAAAAATATAAAGATAAATAAAGTAAGGTGGGTGTAACTAGTCAACTCAAATTTTACTTGGAGAGACAGAAATGCAAACATTTTCAGAGTAGAGGATTGAATACACAAACATTCTACAGAAAATCTTCTATTATACTTTTGTGTGCTTGTGAGTGGGTGGCAAGATTTCCAGAAGTACTGTGCATGCAGCAGTAGTAGAGAAACACTGTCTAGTGGAGAATGCTACAGAAGACCCAGATGTCTTAGAATCTGGAAGCGGCAGTAGCCCTGGTAATGTGCATATAAATGGATCACTGATAAGAGGGTCATAATTAATAGAGTTATAAGAATTTCAAATATTAAGATTTTTTTAAGAACATTCAGCTGTCTTATGAAACTAGCACAGTTCACATAAAAAGGACCATACAACTGATTTAATAATTTCTATTAGGCATTTTTATTAAGTTGTCAGTATCTATTGTTTGCTAGGTGATTAATGATGGCCATGTAATTAAAAGATGGCTTTCACAAAATATTGTAATTTATCTTTTGGGGAGTGTTTGAGTTCAGAGAATAGACCACTTACTACTGTTTCCATTATACAAAGATGTCTTTTAGAGGCAGCCATTTACAGATTGCTTTAATTACATTTTAGGGCAATTTTAATTTGATTAAGATTTATGGAATCCAATTCACCACCTTACAAACAAAATGAAAGACTCAGTAGAGCTGCAATTAAATATAAAAACGGAGAGAAGAGAGAAAGCAATGTGAAAGGCAGATCCTTTTATTTGTTACTAGACCCATACACATTTTCTAACTTGCAAATGTATTGTTAGAAGTAGAGGAAAAGGGACTTCCCTGGTGGCACAGAGCTTAAGGATCTGCCTGCCACTGCAGGGGACAAGGGTTTGATACCTAGTCCAGGAAGATCCCACATGCCACGGAGCAACTAAACCCATGCGCCACAACTACTGGGCCTGTGCTCTAGAGCCCGTGAGCCACAACTACTGAGCCGCGTGCCACAACTACTGAAGCTCACGCACCTAAAGCCCGTGTTCCACAGCAAGAGAAGCCACCGCAATGAGAAGCCCCCCGCGCACCACAACGAAGAGTAGCCCCTGCTCGCCGCATCTAGAGAAAGCCTGCGAACAGCAACAAAGACCAAATGCAGCCAAAAATAAATAAATTAATTTATTTTTTAAAAAAAGTAGAGGAAAAGATATTTTGCATGACTATTGCTTACAGAATTATTTTATCAAAGTATTTGCTATCTTTTTAAAAAAGAAGATAAGTGGGGGAAACAGTTTTATTTATTTTATATGACAGACATGCCCCAATGCCATGTCATATAAGGAGGCATTTATATGTTAAAAAAAAAAAATAAGCACAGATATATCAAGGTTCAGACAAATGGGACATAGTATTGTAAATTGGGCTCTACCTGCAATTTTTTGTTTTCATTGAAAACTAAACTGGTGCTGGGGCATCTTTTGCTAGATTCAAGCACGGCTGGTTTTGGTTTAGGAAAGTTATACAAAATAGTGATTTAGAGAAATTTGATTCATTTTTCTGTTAAGCAAGGACTATATGTTTTTGGAAATAACAGTACTATGTCACTAGAATAGTTCTCCTATGTGCTTTAATAGACCTGAATTTCATCCTCACAAGGGTAAAATTCTCTGGTCAGCAATTTTAATATTCAGTTCTAGAAAGGAAAATACTGACTTAGGAGCAGAGTCTCCATCTCAGTCTGTTCCTAATTTTCACTGGTGATTGTAATTCATAAGTGAAAACTATAAACCTAGAGAATACCATGGTGTACATTCTGTAAATGTAGAGGATGATAGAGCTGGAATGGACCATGGTGATAACTACCCTGCCCTCATATTTTACAGAAGCAAACTGAGGTTGAGACTTTTATTAACTTGAGAGATCGCCTCACTCTCAGTCTAGGGGTTTAATTTTAATTTTCCAAACATTTACAAAACACCTTCAGAACTTTTTCTCCCTGAGCCATATCATCACTTTTAGATTTAAAACAATTAACTGCAGAACGGAAGCTATTTTTATAATTGCAAAATAAAAAAAGAATATATCAATTTAGCTTATCGTATTTTTATTAACAGAAAATGAAAATATCTTTCTTTGGATTGGCAGTGGAAAGAAGTGATAGCAGAGGACAATTATTTACCTTTCCTTTTTATATCAAGATGAACCAAATCATATTTAGTAGGACATTTCTATAAAAGAAAAGTTATGATCAAATAACTTGGGAAATTCTGTACTATTTCTTCTACTTTGTAAATCCACATGCATATTGGCCCTGTATTTGTAATGACATCTGTTGAACTTTGCTTAACCCAGCTTTTCCAAGTATATTTAACTACAAATCTCTGTTAACATTTTCCATGTTCATAGAACATAATTAGACAACTCTGTTGACATCTCAAGTCAATTATATAATTGACATATTTTTGTTCACTTATTTGGATATGTGTCCTCTTGTTGCCTTTATATCTAATAAATGAAAATAACACAAAAGTGAAATATTTTTTCACCATGATAGATATTTAAAATAATATATAAATTTATGAATGTATACATATATGTAGTCATTCACATACATATATACATATGTAGCATTGTAATGTATCTGCTTATACTTATAAAAATTATTGCAATTATTAATTAGTTAGTACCATAATTCTAATTTATATTATTTTGCACCTGTAAGAAGCAATTTAAAATACTATTAATGATTTATTTGGTTTTATTATTTTTCATGTATGTCACTTCAAACAAGATGTATGTTGCTATAAATAGCAATGTATAATAGATCTTGACGAAGTCCTTTCTGTAATAAAGATAAATAAACCTAAATCATAATGCATATGCCTGTTCACTGACTTGATTTTTTTTTTAGAAAAGTTGAGTGTTGTTTCTTAACTGGCTTTCACAGTAGTCTTGTTGCATTTTAAGCTTCCTGGTGACTACAATTTGGGAAATTTTGAATGATAGTACGAGAGTCACTTCTCTTATTCACAGCGACCTTTTTCTATATCACTGGGCAATATGAGTACTAAAAACCACTTATGCAGAAATATTAGTAGAATATAATAAACATGTGATAAATCCCCTGAATGACAGCCATTACATAAACATAGAAGTGCATTTTTTTGCATTTTGATTTTTTCCAAAATAATTGTTTCATTTAATAAATATCATATTTTCAAAATTTCAAAATCTTATCTTTGAATACAAAATCAAGGCCTTTACTTTTTCTTGGATAAATATATGTTGACAGGTATATCACTCAGAGTTAAATCAGAGAAGCAGAACCACTATGAACACTAGGATAAGACATTTATTATAGGAATTAGACCTTATTCAATTATGGGAAAAGCTGGAGAAGTAAAAATCTGAAAGGAGTTGAATTATAAGAGGCATCACCAGCCAGTTAAGTGAGAAGGCAAACACATCTAGGCACTAAAGTGGAATTGTGATGAAGAAGACTTCGGAATTACAGTCAAGCATCTCATGATGGGTCTTGGACTACTCTTGGTGAGCAAGACTAGCTGTCTGGTAAAAGAGCTGGACACAAAGGGAGCTTACAAGAATGAGATCAATCTGGAATCCACTGACATTTCTGCTTCTGTAGGTCATGGAATCTAACCATGACAACTTTCAGAGAACAATGATTTCTGTTTGAAATCTACTTTCAATATCTTATGTAAAAGTTGCTATTTGGCCAACCCTACCCTGGAACCACAAAGATTAAAAGGTTCTAGAAATCACTGTTTCCAGTTTAATTTGCTGATGCTAGAAAAATCAGGCCTAGTAGTCAGTCATTCTTAATTGCTTAAATTGTGTCTGGACCAATTATAGAAATGTCTTCTTTAAATATTATATCACAATAACGCACTACATAATAAAAATTATAGCCAATTTATTCAAAGCATAGTCACAAGTTGTATGATTATGGACAAGTGTCTTGCCTCTCTGTGCTTCATCTGTACAATGAGGATGAGAAGAGTGAAAATAGCAGTTTTTGCTGTGGAACAAAAAACTTTTGGGGTGGATTTTAGGGGAGTATTTCTAAAAATTATATTACATATAAAGCAGATAGAAAACAGTAAGTGGCCAGTAACTGTTTACTTTCTGCTAGTCTTAGGTATTGGTAGTGCAAAAAAAAAGAGATGGTCTTTACCTATAAAAAAAAAAAAAAAGCCTGTCATCTTCTTTGTCATGGAACCAAGGAATTATTTTGATATAACTAACTGAGCTGATGGTTTGTTTTGGTACCATTTAGACTATTTATTTTTTCAAATGCAGGGTCATGATTCAATAGCAAATAGTAAATTAAATTTAGTAAAATAAATTTAGTGTAGTAAGATCAATTTAGCATGAAGCAAAATAAATTTAGTGAAACAGAATAGACTAGACTATATTAGATGTCTAAGAATAAAAAGGAAATTAAGAGAGAAAAGAATAGAAAATATCAGGGGACAGCATAAAATGTAAGGGAAAGAGTAATTTAATGAATTTTTGTTTTAGGGCTGTGGATATGTGTGAGGTGTGTATCTTTGTGGAAGAAAGAGAGAGAGAGGTAGAAATAAGGTTTTCCAACACCAGAGCCTTGTTCACAGACTTGTATGTATGAGATTTCTTTGGAAGTTAAACCTTGGGAACAAAAGTGAAGGACAGAGGAGAATGAAATAGAAAAGGAGAAAAAACCAACATAAGGGAGCATTTGGGGTTAACACCACCAGGGATTTTCTGAAGAGCAGATAGAATGCCTCTGAGCATTATCCACATAAGGACAGAGAGAAACCTGTCTCACCTGGCTCTTTCCCTCCACTGGTTGAAGGTTGTTCTCAGGACATTAACTCACTCCCAATTCCAAGAGGTCTTCTGCTGGTATTCACTACACTGGAGAAATCTCAAGGCAACAAATATAAGGTAGAAGGAATGTGCTTGTGTAAGATGTTTACAGCACAAAGTGAGTAAATGCCCAGACATTAATATCTGCTGAGGATGAGGATGAAATCAAAGGTGAGACCAAGAAAATGTGAGGTGGGCACCAGAGGTATCAGATAGGCTTCATCCCTGCACTACTCAGGTCCATTCATACCTTACACTAAGTCAAATCCAATCATGAGTTTTCAAGGTGATGACCAGCAGCAATATCTCAAATGATGTAATACACCTTGGTTAGTGGACAAGCTAAGTCCCCAACACGCCTAAATCCCACGAAAAATTGGGAAAAAAGAAAAAACAATGATTTAGATATTTAATATGGGTTCTAAGGCTTATTCTCATGGTCTAGATAGATATACTTACACTATTGCCCTTTATTTACTCTACTACCTAATTCTCTATTTCCCTTTATTTCCCAATCTTTTCAGCTAAGGTGACCTCACTTTTGTATACGTTTGAAGAGATAGTGTTAAATTTACATTAGGGCCAAACATAAAAATTTCCCTTCAAAAGTTAAAATTTAGTCTACTTTATATGCCTTTTCTAAATTTACATGTGTGATTCCTGATTTTCCCTTTCTTCTATTTTAGTATAATTGAGTAAAAATGTATTCTCTTGAATGTTTGTTTATTTGCTTTTTCAGGAAGAAGCTGGATAGAACAGAAGTCGCCAAAGAAGAAGAAGAAGAAAAAATATATATATATATATATGTATAGATCTATCTATCTATTTCTCCTTTACTAACTAGGTTTCTTCTACCTAGCAAAGCAAAACAAAAAAGGACAAAAGCAAAACAACAACAACAACAAAAAACTTCAATGAAACCTGAAACCATGGTATGGCTGTGAAATAATATCTCAAGTCAAATTCTTGCCCCTAAATTTCTGATTTAAATACCAAATGCAAACACAGCATTTTATTTTGATGTCTAATAATCATGTCAAAATTCACATGTCCAAATCAGAAAACCTGATGTCCTTCCCTCCCTGAAAACCTCCATTCTCTCAGCCTTCCCCATTTTAGTAAATAGTACCACCATTCTTTAAATTCCTCTGTCTCAAATCTAGAAGGCACTTTCCAGATTTCTCTTTCTTCCACAACCCACATCTAATCCATCAGCAAATTCTGTTGCTGTTAATCTAAAATGTATCCCAATTCTGACCTATTTTCAGCATTCTCACTAAATATCCACACCACTTTTGTCCAAATCACACTAAACCTGAGATAATGCAATGAATTTCTAATTGGTTTTAGTTCATTTATGATTCTTTTTCTGCAGCTATTCCCCACACAGCCATCGTGATCTTTCATAAATATAAATAAGATCATGTTACTCTCATTTTTCAAACTCTTTCCCTGGTATTCTCTCACATTCAGAATAAAATACAAAGTTCTTACCATATCTTATGAGAACCTATATATATTAATCTTTATTTTTTTACATTTATCTTCTACTATTCTCCCCATTCATTCTCATATAGTAAAATTTGATTTTTCCTGTCTTGAATATGACAAATATGTTCCTTTCTCAGAGTTGTTGCATTTACTATACCCTCTGCCTAGAGAACCTCATCCTCCAGATTTTTCTTTTCCAATGTTACCCTCACTCTCTTTCTTCCCCCCACCACACATTCAATGAATGAATACATAAGTGAAAGACAAGAAGTCTTTATATAAATTCTCAAAGTATTTAATTTGAATACATATTTGGATTCATCTTTGTCCTTGGAAGTATTAAAAACTAAATGAGATTCTGATTTTGGCATTTGAAAAGAAAAGTAAAACTGGAATGAGAGATGTTGCATCTATACTCACAGAAACTTGATTTAAAGGAAACTCTAAATGTCTATGACACCTGTTTGAGGGCAATGAGATTTTCTTCCATGAGTTAATAATGTGGTTTGACATGTTTTGATTAATGAGACAGTAAACATTTTGTGCATAAATTAAAAGAAAAGGCACAATTTGTTCAGCAGGTAAATTAAATTGGATACATTAAGGAACTTTAGTCCAGGCAGAAAAGACGAAACATTAATGTTATTAACTGAAACCATCCTTGTAAATGGTGGTGAGTTTTAAGAGAACTTTATAAATATCAGATGTAATATTTTGAAAATCAGTTGTATTCTAACTCTCTGACAATGTTAATAATGTCCTCATTGATTTTGAAGACCTGGTTTAAAGAAGGGACGGTCTTCTAAAATATGTTTTATATATGATCATGTGACAGAAAAATGAAGTAAATGTTCACATATATTTTAACTTAAGGTGGTATAAGTTCTTTCAGGATACAGTTGTTATCTTCATAAAAATTGTTAAGCTCTAGGTTTTCTTGTTGCCCATATCATTCTCCTTCAATTATCCTTTATAGCATTTTCCAGTTTTTGTCTTACTTTGTGTGTTTGTGTGTGTGTGTGTGTGTGTGTGTGTGTGCGCGCGTGTGTGTGTGAGAGAGAGATAGAGAGAGACAGATGGAGACAGAGAGACAGAGCGATATTGTGTCAAATGTCTGAATTGATCACTACTCTGTAAGCTCTATGAGGGTAGGTATGGTGTCTGATTCATTCATCATGTGCTCCAAGCACCTGGTATGGTACTTGCCACACAGTAGGTACTCACAGTTTTATTGAAACATAAATTTATTTACTAATTGATTTCCAACCAGGACAAACTGTACAAATTTGTACAAAATTTTTTGTAATAATTTCAAGAAATTATTTGAATAAAATGAGAATACAGTTTGGTGACTAATGGATGGGGATAAAATTGCCATAGTTCTTCCAAACATTCTTAAGTTTAAAATGTATAAAATATAAATCCTAAGTTAAATACTGAAATGAATTCATTACTGTTTAAGCTTTGTAAAAATTCACTGAAAAAAGAACCAGGAGAGATGGAAATTATTTCCCATTACTCCTATAAGTTCATACTGAGACAGGAAGGAAGGGGGCAGGGCACAACCATTAAAAGAATGATACAACCACTAAGAACAGGTTATGACATAAACTGGTTAGAACCAACTAGGCCCAAGATGGCAGAAGATTCTACTTCCAGGAGACCTTGAGCCTTATTATATGCTCATTGTAATACATTAGCAAGCTAAATGACACACCCACAGGCGCCATGACAGTTGAACATAAAAGGCCAAAAAGTGGGTGGTGCCCCAAGTCCTAGAAATATCTGCCCCTTCCTCAAAATAGTTGGAATAATCCTCCCACTCATTAGCCTATGAAATTACCCAGCCCATAAAAATTAAACACCCCATATTTCTGGGCCACGTCTCACCTTTTGAGACAGTCCACACTCAATCTATGGAGTGCGTATCTCTCTAAATAAACTTGCTTTCATTTTACTATGCGAAGCCAAGGACCCTCACTTGGCGGCCCATCCTGGGACTCACCTGAGACCTGACATGACCATCCTCTCGCACCTCATTTTGCCTACAACAATACCAGACTCCAAAGAGTTAATCAGGATACACAGTTATTTAGAGACACCGCTGGAATGGGAGTCAGGAAGTTGTGTCTAGCCCCAGTTTTGCAGCTAATCACCCCTGTGACTTAGTCTGCCTGGACAGCACCAAAGTCATATTTAAAAGTAAGGAGTTTAGTTTCCATAAACTAAAAATGGGAAAAATATTGAATTATATGAAAAGTTCAAAATATTTTAAAGTAAACAAATGATTTTAAAAGGTGTATGAACCATCAATGTGCATCATGAGAAATGTTCTCAAAGTGCACACACCTGCATAACCATTGCTCAGATTAAGAAATAAAACAGTAATAAGGTTCGAGAAGCTGCCTTTCATATCCACTAGTTACCAAACATATACCCCAATATATTTTCTAACTCTGTCACCATATATGTCTTGATGACTTTTGAGCATTATATACACTGAATCACACACTATTATGTTTATTCTATTACATCAATTATTTTAGAAAATATTACATTTACAAATTTCATTCAATTTTGCATTAAGCTCCAGTTCATCCATTTTTATTGCTGTGTAGTATTCCATAGTATAAATATACCACAATTTATTTATCCAATCTGCAGTTAATGAATATTTGGATTGTTTCCATATTTAGCCATTAAAAAGTGTGCTGTTAGGAATATTCTCTCCCAAGTTTTCTGTAGCACACATAAAAGCATTTCTATTCAATAAATGCCTACAAATGGAATGGTTGGTTTATATGGTTGGTAAACACTGACAATTTTGTTTGTTGATGTCAATTTACACTCCCACCATTAGTTTCTGAAAGTTTTAGTTACTCCACATTCTCTGCAATACATTGCATAGTAACATATCTTATAGTAAAATAAGCAAGTCTTAAATGTATAATTCAATGGCTTTTTAAACATATACAGTCCTGTGCAGCACAAACCCAGGTCAAAATACAGAACTTTTCCATTGTCCCAAATATTCTCTGGGGATCCTTACTAGATTTAGCAACCTCCTCCACCACCTCACCCCTTTACCCATCACCAGGCAAGCACTTTCTGACCTCTACCATGTGGATGAATGCTATCTTTCTGGTTTTCTTTACACCATTTGTGAGTTTGATTTCCCAAACTTCCACACATATTTTAAAAATCATTTTATTTAGGTATAATCGACATAAAATTAACTGCTGATATTTAAAGTGTGCAATTTTATAAGTTTTAACATATATACACCTCATAAAATCATCACTTTAATCAAGATGGTAAAGATATCCATCACATCTAAAGGTTTCTTTGCGCCCTTTGTGATGTCTCTTATCATCCCTCCTCACATACACTCTCCACAGGCAACAACTACTCTGTTTTTGGTCACTATAGATTGATTTGTATTTTCCACAGTGTTTTATAAATGGAGTCATTCAATATTTATTCTTTTTGTATGACTTCTTTCACACAGCATAATTATCTTGAGACTTACACATGTGGTTGTGCGTATCAATAATTCATTTATTTTTACAGTTGAATAACATTCCATGGTTTGTTTTGTTTTATGCACTGTTCAGAACCATTAATATGATAAAATGCATTGTGAATTCCCCGGCACTGTTCAGTAGAACTTTCTGCAATGTTGAGAATATTCTATATTTGCACTGTCCGATAGGATTACCACTAGCCACATGAGACTGTTAAAATTTGAATTGTGTTAGTGCAACTGAGGAACTGAATGTTAATTCTATTTACTTCTTAATTAGTACTAATATAAATTTAACAAGTGTATAGACTACCATACTATACAGTACAGGATATACTATGCAATATTTCACAAATTTGCTTGACATGTGTTTTCTTGTGTGTGTTTTATATAATTGTTTATCCAAGAGAAAAATGAGACAGACAAGAGCAAAACACATATGACCTTTTAGGAATGCAGGTATTAATTGCCTATAGGGCATATTAATTGCCATCTGACCACAACATGAATTAATAATTTTTATCCAATGATCTGTTTGGCCTTTATCTTACTTCATTTATTTTTGTAAATTATATACACCTTAACAATTTTGGTATTCTGTATATTCTTTACTTCCAAAAAAACCCTTTTATTGCCTTTCCTCTTAATTCTGTATTTGTTTTTTATATATTTTGTTGAGATTTTTCTTCCTTCATATTCTCCTTAAAATTTGGAATCTTCCACTATTTGCTTTCACTGATTCTTCTTTACATACTCCCTCTAGGCAATCACCTCAATTTTAATGGCTTAAATTATTGAGTATATTATGTAGTTACCCAATATACATTCCCTACAATTGTTTCTTTTTGAAATTCCAGCACCCCGCAATTCCTTCTCCTTTGGGAGAGCGTTGCTGTGGATGTTGCCCATTGTTCTTCATCACCCGGACAACATGATGTTGCTAACCCAAGCTATTTCCTGACCAAATCCTGAAAAATGACCCATGCCTGCACATGACTCTTCTCTCCTAGAAAGCAGAGTTTGAAAAGTGTGTTTTCTTTTCTCTAGCTTTAGACAGATTGGCACTATTAGAAACTGCTTTATGTAATTTAAGCTCCAGAAGGTTAATGGTTTTCTGTTGTCTGGATTAAATGAATATATTTAATTTATCTTGTAATTAATTAAGCAACCACCTATGGTACATGTTCACAAGTATAAACTGCTTGATGATTCTTAAACAATTTTTAGAATCTAGTCGATATTTTGGGCTATTTTCTCTTCATATTTATAATTTCTAGTAACCTTTTGATTGTCAGCATTTTGTTATATTTTTAGAACTTTCCTTACATTATTGTATAGCCCCTGTAATATGTTATCCATCAGTTCTCAAACCAACACACAGCCATGAAAAAAACAAGAAGCACATTTCTTCAGATTTCTTTAAAACAGCATTATAGTTGCATGATATTTAGAATTAATTTTTGTGGTATCTTTAAAAATTATGGCAGCTTTTGTTTCTTCTCCCTCAAAGTGCCAAAGATGAAACTCTAATTTACCATATTTGGTTAAGTGACAGCTGATCATATTTGATTTATTACCATATGATCATGATATGTGGAAATGAACTTCCTTGATTGTCTCTAGTGTTCTTTAGTTAGGGATCCAGTATAATCAGGTAGGTGGTGGGCTTATTATTAAGATTTGCCTCTTTCTTTTATTCCCATTATATTCTCCAACTTAAAAAAATCATATTTTAGTGTTATATGTCATTTTAGCATTTCTTCTGCTCTTTTCCAAGACCTTACTTCAAGAAAAATTACTGACAGTCACATAAAACTGATATGTTGAGATGGCAATGTCGTTTCAGGTTAACGTTCCTTATCCTTCCTAGTTGTTATATTTCAGGTCCTATAATGATAAGTTGTTAGCCAGGATCATCCAATATCTTTAGTTTCTTTTTTAAATTTTATTATTACTAATACTTTGAATTTATATATTAAATAGATTTATTTATATTATATTTAACCATCCACACTTAACCAGTAAAAAAGTTCTTATAAGAACATCAATGCTGTCAATTTCACATAATAAAAAAGAAGAATAAATTTGAATTCCAAGGAGAGGAAAAACATCCAATTTAGTTCAGTATTCTACATTTTTATAGAACCCTTGGAATTCCCTAAAAAGAATTTTTTTTTTTTTTATTTAGGCTGTTTGCTTTACCCTGTTTTTGTACTAAAGAGGTGCAATTATATTTTTTATGTAAATTTCCAACAATTTCTAAGTACTTCCCAAATTTTATTCAAATAATCATTTTTAAGAAATAAAAAGGTCTGGGGGTTTCCCTGATGGCGCAGTGGTTAAGAATCCGCTTGCCAATGCAGGGAACACAGGTTCGAGCCCTGGTCTGGGAAGATCCCACATGCCACAGAGCAACTAACCCCGTGTGCCACAACTACTAAGCCTGCGCTCTAGAGCCCGCGAGCCACAACTACTGAGCCCGCGTGCCACAACTACTGAAGCCTGTGCGCCACAACTACTGAAGCCCGTGCACCTACAGCCCGTGCTCCGCAACAAAAGAAGCCACCACAATGAGAAGCCCGCGCACCACAACGAAGAGTAGCCCCCACTCGCTGCAACTAGAGAAAGCCTGCGCGCAGCAACAAAGACCCAACACAGCCAAAAATAAATAAATACATAAATAAGCAAATAAATAAATTTATTTATTAAAAAAATAAAAATAAAAATGTCTGGGAGGCGGCTGCAGTGGCAGTAGCACTAACACCGCCTCCAAGTGGAGCCACAACCCCAGACTAGGCCTCCCCTCAGCCCTGCTGCCCCTGCTGCAGTCATGGCTGCTGATGGGGTGGACAAACACTCGCCTCTGCTGTCCGCATCCCATTCTGGAA
This sequence comes from Balaenoptera physalus, assembly GCF_965194825.1. NCBI lineage: Eukaryota > Metazoa > Chordata > Mammalia > Artiodactyla > Balaenopteridae > Balaenoptera > Balaenoptera physalus. The sequence goes on along the minus strand of NC_138893.1, from coordinate 64,392,187 downwards.
ATATCACTCCCACGGCCCCACCATACTTAACAAGAAAGCAGCCCCAGAGTGGAACTCCCACCTCCGTACACAGCCATTGCCAGTCCAGATGCCTATGGTATTCCAGTAATAAACTGCTGCGTATGCCAATCTCTCATCAATTTGGATGGCAAGCTTCACCAGCATGTGGTTAAGTGCACGCTTTGCAATGAAGCTATGCCAATCGAAAACCCCCCAACAGGGAAGAAGTATGTTAGATGCCCTTGTAATTGTCTCCTCATTTGTAAGGACACATCACGGCAAATAGGATGTCCAAGACCCAACTGTAGACGTATTATTAACCTTGGCCCAGTAATGCTTATTTCTGAAGAACAGCCAGCTCAACCTGCATTACCAGTCCAACCAGAAGGTACAAGAGTCATGTGTTGGCACTGTGGAAACATGTTCTTGTGGATGGAACTGAGGTTCAACACTCTGTGGTAAAATGCCCACACTGCAAAAAAATTTCCTCTGTGGGTAGTGCACTTCCTTGAAGATACTGCTGTGCACATATTACCATTGGATTACTAGGTATTTTCATTGGAGTTGGATTAACTGTTGGCACCCAAGGTTTTGCAAGGTGATTTCATGCAACCTATGTTTCTTGGGTAGGTGCTTATCTCTTAGGTTTGATCTGCCTTATCCGAGCTTGTTATTGAGGAGCCATAAGAGTGAGTTACCCAGAACACAGTTTTGCATAAACTTGTTTATGATTTGGTAATGCAGGTGACAGTATCTAGCAGTTCTCAATAATCTACTTTGAACATCTTTAAATCATTTACCTAATGGATTTCATTCTGGTTTATGTATGAAGTTTTAAGACTTTGGGAGTCTTTTATGAACAAATGCTCATTGTACTACATTATATGCAAATAGTTTGCTTTGCTTCTAAGTTTTCAAGTTCCAAATAATAAAGCTTGCTCTTCATGTTCCTTGACATCTCTTAAAGATATTTTTGATTTGTTCCCAAACTTTACATATCACATCAACCTTTCATTATTTTTAAATCAGTTATTCCATTACTTGCTATCTGTATTTCCAAGAAGTGTTTATAAATGTTGGTGCAATAGCTTCACATTTATACTTACATTTTAATTAAACAGTAAAAATTGCTTGCTTTAAAATCTAAGCAATATGCATTTCATTTGAACTGCTTACTGTAACTTTAACCTAACATCATAGTGACCTTATTCAGGAAAAAAAAAATTTAGTGTACCTTCAAAGACTTGACATTCTTGTCAGATAAAGACCATTTCTAGACACTGTATGCTTGTTTTATGTTGTATATAGAAAGTTATAATATTTTGGTAGTAATTTAAAATACAAGAATAAAAATATTTATTTGTCCACAGTTGGAGATATGTTGGATAAATGTTTTTTTCTCGAAGATCATAGGATCTTTGTCTTGGTCACAGGATCTTTTTGTCTTTTATTTTTGTCATTTTTTAAATTTACTAATTATAAAAGTCTGGCCTAGATTTATGAAATAAATGTTAATCAGCTCTATGTATTCTTTTATGGAGCCTGAAGGAAGGCTCACATAACATATTTCATAATATTTAACCATTTACGGAGACGTATCCATATTAGGTTGTCCTCCTTTTCATTAGATCATGGTAAATTTTTCTTATTGGGATAATTTTGGAATACTTATATGTGAAGGGAGTCTGTGACATTTTACACTAGCTAAAGTATTGAGAGTAGATGCAGTTACTTTTACCATTCTTCTCAAATCTAGCTGGTCAAAAACTTGCCAAATTTACTCAAAATACAGATCAAAGACAAAAAGCAACATACTTTTCTAAGAATTCACTAGGATTTAAGGAATACTATATGCCAATAAAATGGACAACCTGGAAGAAATGGACAAATTCTTAAAAAAGCACAACTTTCCAAGACTGAACCAGGAAGAAACAGAAAATATAAACAGACAAATCACAAGCACTGAAATTAACACTGTGATTAAAGATCTGCCAACAAACAAAAGCTAAGGACCAGATGGCTTCACAGGCAAATTCTATCAAACATTTAGAGAAGAGCTAACACCTATCCTTCTCAAACTCTTGGAACACTCCCAAACTCATTCTATGAGACCACCATCACCCTGATACCAAAACCAGACAAAGATGTCACAAAAAATAAAACTACAGGCTAATATCATTGAAGAACACAGATTCCAAAATCCTCAACAAAATACTAGCAAACAGAATCCAACAGCACATTAAAAGAATCATACACCATGATCAAGTGGGGTTTATCCCAGGAATGCAAGGATTCTTCAATATATGCAAATCAATCACTGTGATACACCATATTAACAAATTGAAGGATAAAAACCATATGATCATCTCAATAGATGCAGGAAAAAGCTTTTGAAAAAATTCAACACCCATTTATGACAAAAACTCTCCAGAAAGCAGGCATAGAGGGAACTTACTCAACATAATAAAGGCCATATATGACAAACCCACAGCCAACGTCATTCTCAATGGTAAAAAACTGAAACCATTTCCATTAAGATCAGGAACAAGACAAGGTTGCCCACTCTAACCACTATTATTCAACATAGTTTTGGAAGTTTTAGCCACAGCAATCAGAGAAGAAAAATAAATAAAAGGAATTCAAATTGGAAAGAAGAAGTAAAACTGTCACTGTTTGCAGATGACATGATACTATACATAGAGAATCCTAAAGATGCTACCAGAAAACTACTAGAGCTAATCAATGAATTTAGTAAAGCAGCAGGATACAAAATTAATGCACAGAAATCTCTTCCACTACTATACAGTAAGGATGAAAAATCTGAAAGAGAAATTAAGGAAACACTCCCATTTACCATTGCAACAAAAAGAATAAATTACCTAGGAATAAACCTGCCTAAGGAGACAGAAGACATGTATTCAGAAAACTGTAAGACACTAATGAAAGAAATTAAAGATGATACAACCAGATGGAGAGATATACCATGTTCTTGGATTGGAAGAATCAACATTGTGAAAATGACTATACTACCCAAAGCAATCTACAGATTTGATGCAATCTCTGTCAAACTACCAATGGCATTTTTCAGAGAACTAGAACAAAAAATTTCACAATTTGTATGGAGACAAAAAAGACCCCGAATAGCCAAAGCAATCTTGAGAAAGAAAAATGGAGCTGGAGGAATCAGGTTCCCTGACTTCAGACCATACTACAAAGCTACAGTAATCAAAACAGTATGCTACTGGCACAAAAACAGAAATATAGATCGATGGAACAGGAAAGAAAGCCCAGAGATAAACCCATGCACATACGGTCACCTTATCTTTGATAAAGGAGACAAGAGTATACAATGGAGAAATGACAGCCTCTTCAGTAGTGGTGCTGGGAAAACTGGACAGCTGCATGTAAAGGAATGAAATTAGAACACTCCCTAACACCATACACAAAAATAAACTCAAAATGGATTAAAGAACCTAAATGTAAGGCCAGACACTATCAAACTCTTAGAGGAAAACACAGACAGAACACTCTATAACATAAATCACAGCAAGATCCTTTTTGACCCATGTCCTAGAGAAATGGAGATTAAAAACAAAAATAAACAAACGGGACCTAATGAAACTTAAAAGCTTTTGCACAGCAAAGAACACCATAAACAAGATGAAAATACACTGCTCAGAATGGGAGAAAATATTTGCAAATGAAGCAACTGACAGAGGATTAATCTCCAAAATATACAAGCAGCTCATGCAGCTCAGTACCAAAAAAACAAACAACCCAATCCAAAAATGGGCAGAAGACCTAAATAGACATTTCTCCAAAGAAGATATATAGATTGCCAACAAACACATGAAAGATACTCAACATTACTAATCATTAGAGAAATGTAAATCAAAACTACAATGAGTTATCACCTCACACCGGTTAGAATAGCCATCATCAAAAAATCTACAAGCAATAAATCCTGGAGAGGGTGTGGAGAAAAGGGAACCCCCTTGCACTGTTGATGGGAATGTAAATTGATACAGCCACTATGGAGAACAGTATGGAGGTCCCTTAAAAAACTAAAAATTGAACTACCATATGACCCAGCAATCCCACTACTGGGCATATACCCTGAGAAAACCATAATTCAAAAAGAGTCATGTACCACAATGTTCATTGCAGCACTCTACAATAGCCAGGACATGGAAGCAACAGATGAATGGATAAAGAAGATGTGGCATATATATAAAATGAAATATTACTCAGACATAAAAAGAAATGAAATTGAGTTATTTGTAGTGAGGTGGATGGACCTAGGGTCTGTCATACAGAGTGAAGTAAGTCAGAAAGAGAAAAACAAATATTGTATGCTAACACATATATTTTAAAAAAATGGAATCTAAAAAAAATGGTTCTGATGAACCTAGGGGCAGAACAGGAATAAAGACCCAGACATCGAGAATGGACTTGAGGCCACGGGGAGGGTGAAGGGAAGCTGGGACGAAGTGAGAGAGTGGCATTGACATATACACTACCAAATGTAAAACAGATAGCTAGTGGGAAGCAGCTGCATAGCACAGGGAGATCAGCTTCCTGCTTTGTGACCACCTAGAGGGGTGTGATAGGGAGGGTGGGAGGGAGACGCAAGAGGGAGGGGATATGGGGATATATGTATACATATAGCTGATTCACTTTCTTATACAGCAGAAACTAACACACCATTGTAAAGCATTTATACTCCAATAAAGATGTTAAAAAAAAAAAGAAATAAAAAGGTCCTTGAGACTGCACAGATCTGTACTATTAATTTATAATCTTCCATTGCTATACATTCTTATATATAATGCAAGCAGAAACTTGGCACATGCTATCAATAGACAATTTGGAAACAGGTCTGCACATATGAGAAATGTGGAAACAACAGCCACCAGTCCATTGCATCTCCTGTATTACTATGGATTTCTGCCATTTACATTTTATCTCACCTTGTGCCTGGGTAGAAACACTAACACACAATTTACTGTTTATGCTCTATCCCAAGTGGTTGATTAGAGCTTATTATAAGAAGTCTGAAACAGTTATTGTACCTGGGCTCCTAGCCATGCAATCTGCACCATGGTTTGTCCAGAGTACTGGCTGATGGATAAGCTCTCCTTCATTGCCAGTTCCATGCTAATTATTCCTTGCTCACTCCCCAGTGCTCATTTTATTCACTGGCTTTGTTCCTCAATCTGTTGCTTAACACTTTGTCCAACTCCCTGGTTAAAATTGCCAGTTCACTCTCCCCTCACCCAGCCCCAAATTGCCCATTCAGACACAAGACTAGACCCCATCCTCTTTACACCTAAACCTTAGACCAGCGGTCCCCAACTTTTTTGGCACCAGGGACCGAATTGTGGAAGACAATTTTTCCACGGACCAGGGGCAGGGTGGTTCAGGTGGTAATGCCAGTGATGGGGGAGCGGCAGATGAAGCTTCGCTTGCTTGCTCGCCTGCCACTCACCTCCTGCTGTGCCCAGTTCCTAACAGGCCGCAGACCGGTATAGGTACGACGCCCGGGGGTTGGGGACCCCTGCCTTAGACTCAGGAGAGGGAGGGTATGTCCTAATGATTTAGGGATGACCTGGAAGGTCAAGGTTTGCATGACCTTGCTAAGCCTCAAACAGGCCTCTTCCTTTGAATGTTATTGACTTAGCTAAAAATAATTTTTAAAAAAGAGTACTGAATGCCAGGGAAACATGTTTTTATTCTATAGACTTTGAAAGCGTTTAAGTCCAGAATTTTAATAATTGGTACCAGTATAAGATGTAAGTGGATTTGGCAGTAACAGAATTATTGCAGTTATTCACAGAACTGTTGGAGTTGTGAGTTATAAGAATAGCAAGAATTCAGTGAAAAGAAAAGTCTCCATACTTTGCAAATAGATTATGTATAATTTGGTAATGAATTGGATTAGAATAATAATAAAAGAGACAATCACCACTCCGGCATGATATACTTAACAAAGAAGATAGACTTTGGGGAAAAATATAATTGGAGAACAATATAGACTTGTTGATTTTGATTTTGCCAATATTGACTAAGATATGATGAATGGCAAGTCTCTAAGCTGGAAAGGTTAAGAAATTTCTAAATTTAATACTGGACCCCTACCTCACAAGATATATAAAAATAAACTTAAAATGAATCACAGACTTAAATATAAGATCTAAAAATATAAAACTTTTAGAGAAAACATTGGAGTAACTATTTTAACTTTATTTTTGTGAAAGTCTAGGATATTCTCAGTTCTTTTCTAACCATCTCTTATGCCTTGGGCATGAGTGTGGCTTTTTAAATTCCTCAGTACATATAGGTGCTTTTGAATGCCCTAATTTCCTAAAGAAAACTCTCCCTACCTTTTCCTTCTGGGCTTCAGGCCATCTATTGCATGTCTCAGTTGTAGTCTTTAGCCCCAGGCAGCTGCAGGTTTTTAATTTGCTTACAGTGTTTTCTAGCAATGCACACTGCTTTCCGGCCCTGAATGAATTCCAAGATAGGCAAGACAGAAACTATCACCTGTGGCAGTCCCCCAGACATTTTAGAATAGAACAGATGAATATAATTACAAATAAGGTCTGCTGTGCTTCCTTTAAAACCAGGGACAAGGGTCCCACACTGGGAACACAGGCTGTCATCTTCAAGACCACCACTGTGCCAGGAAGGGAGTGAGACAAGGCCAAGAAAAAATGTCACAAAAGCTTTCCAACAATTTTTTAGTTGCCTTTCTCCTAAGTTATTGTTCACTTGGTTTCTGTAAACCTTTGCCTATTTCCAGAGTTCTGACAAATTGGTGCTGAAAGTTTCAACTTGTTTTTCCATGTTTCTGTGGAAAGCTGGGAGTTTGGAGCTACTTACTCCACCAGTTTTTTTTGTTTTTTTTTTTTCCCTAAGGTATGTTATTGTTTTCTAAGCTAAGAAATTTTTCTTTAGACTTCACCAAAATATTGTATACAACTTGAGAGTGATAACACCACCTGCGTACTTTTTTCTGAAGCGCATCTGCTAACCTACCTTTCAATTGTTTATTTACTTTCCAGAAAAAATTTCAAAAACCTTTACTAACACTAATACGTTGACAAATATGATATCCTCTCTTTCTTCTCAAGGAGCAGAGACTGGGGTGGTAGAGGTCTGGGTGTCATGGAGCTTAGGACCAACATATATCCCTTTCTTTGGGAATTTACAAATTTCAGGGATGGCTATGTGGTAATAATAACCAGCATGGATATGTAACAGCTAAGCCTTTGTGATTCACTGATAAATAGAGACTTTCTAGCTGAGAAACACAATGTTAAACTTGGTGCAATTATGTGATTACGAATCACTAGGTATGTAACATTGAAAGTTTTCAATCTATAAAAACAAAACAGGTTTTCAATTTATCACCTATTTTAAAAATCAAAGTTTAAACTTTTCATGAAGATGTCATATTATCTGTTTCCACCTGGAGTTGAATATTTAAGTCTGTATAGATATATTCTTCACATACATATTTTAGTATATGAAGCCAAGATAATATATATATATTTTTAAATTTCTTAAAGGCTGCCACTAACTTGGTAAAAACTTTTGAGTGTGGGTGATTCATAGAACAAGTGGATTTTTGTTAAGTTCAATTAATTCATTTCTACTTAATTTACTTCATAAGGCTTTTGTGAAGAGCTTTAAAAATGTGCTTTTTCATGTACCAGTTTATAGAGGGGGGAATAAAAGCCCTTTATCAACTAATTGAATTACAAAATTCAACTCAACCATAATCACATAGGTGATTATAATTGCACAAACTTAAATGCAATTGCACTGAAATTATTTCTTTTTAAATCAGAATCTATAGTGATTAACAGTAGGAATTCATTTTATATGTGGAAATTAAATTGCAAGATATTTAAATATAATCAAAGTATATCTTTTTCTTAATGCCGAGATAATTTTGTTTCAATATTGGAACAGAAGAGAACCCTGGGCTGCACCCCCCTCCCCAATACAAAGACACTTCCATGTCTCCTGCCTCTTGTTTGTAGAGAAGCTGAAGTCTCCCAGGCCCCCTGAGTCACAAAGGAACAGGCTCAAGCAGCTAAAGATTAGGGCAACAGAGTCACAAACTAAGTGTCTGATGCACATTCCTGAGTTGTTTTACAGATATTGTAACTGCCACCAAAAGGAAAAAGCTGACTGCATGATGACCAGACTGCAGCCATGACATAAACTGCTCCATCTTGAGCAGTTCTGAGTCTATGGCTAGCACAATTACAAGAACTAGCCTTAAGAGAATGGAATTAACACTGTTGCTCATAATAATCTATATATTTGTGGGCATCAAAATAACTGTAGCATGTTCTGTCCATATATGTAAACAGGCAACTACAACTGTCAGCAAAGAGATGCTACAGACCCATGTAGACATCTTCCACTCTTAAGAATATGGCAGCCTATGTCAGCATGAAGAAGCGACAGAAGACGGACCTTTGCCCATGATCCCATAGAAATGGAATGATGTTCTGACAAGTGGGAATTTGTAAGAACTTTTTGGCAGGAAAGAGCTCTCTGCAGGAGGCCCCTTTTGTCTTGTCACTAACCTTAAGCCAGACACCACATGCCCTACTTATCACTGGCCCTAGCACACCTTTCAAATCTTTTAATCACACAATACCTTGCCTAACTTGGTTCTTTCCGTAGATCAAAGAAGTAGAAATAAAGAATAAGCAATTAACAGATGACCAGATCTCTTCCTTAGCGTCCCCTTCAGTAATCTTGTGAACAAACTGTTTGAACAAGACAGCATCTAAAGAAAAATCACAAGAAGTCGACAAGCCTGCACACAAGTCTGCACACAGTGGGGGACGGCTCTGACCCCCATCTCAATGATTAACTTAGATTACTTCCCCTTTTCTCTTTAAAAGCTTTTATGGCCAAGCAGAATCTTTGGAGATGGTTTTTGGGGTACAACGAGTTCACTATCTCCCCAGGTTGCCAGCATTCTGATTAAAAGCAACTTTCCTTTCTAGCAACATTTGTCTCTCTCTTGAGTATTGATTTTTTGAGCGGCGAGCTGCTGGACTTGAGTTCAGTAACAATATCTTTAATCTCCCAAAGGACAAAAAAGCTCTAAAGGTGACACTACTAGCTCATGGATGAGCTTGAATCTGTAATCCAAATCTAAGCCTAGTTTCCATATCTTTAAAATTAAGCTAAACTATTTCCAAACTCCCTTCAACTCTTATGCTCTAGAAAACTAACTCTCAATTTATGTAACTCTCAATTTATGTTTACTCATTTTCACTAAATTATCTGTGTATGTATGCATCTATGTAAACATCCATTCATCCACTTAAAAAAATTCTGAGCACTTACTATGTACCAGGCTATATGATGCTTTGGGGGATATTGGTTTTAACAACCTAGGTGGGTTCTTTCCCTCATGGAAGAAAACTAATCATCAGACCTGGTCATTGTTTTATTTTTGACCCTGCTCTGCCCAAGGTCAGATCACCTAAATCACCAGTGATTTCATACGTCAAAGAGGCTTAAACTCATCAGGTTCCCATCTTTGTTGCTACCTTAAAAACATTCACTTGTTCATCTGGATTCCTGATTATCAGCCTATATGTGATCAGGGGAAACATTTCACTCCATGCCTTCCATGTTTGTGTATTTGGATATTCTTATTTACCAGTTGCGGACTTCCTATTTCCTTGCTTCACATGTGTTGGATTCTCTACCACCTGTCTTCCTCTATCCCTATAACTATCTGGTTTCATAATATTATATTAGTTGATAATTTCTGATGATACATTATTTGTGCTATGATGACATCAAAACTACAAAGATTTTTCTAAAAGAATCTCCTTAAAAGGCAAATAACCTTTATACAATAGTTTGGTATTATGTATTCAAGTTTACAATTACTTAATTTTACCTGTTATAAATTGCATTTACAAATAATATTATCAACAGAGAAAATTTTATTTATTACTTCAAAAGTTTTCATTTTAAAATGATCCCATAAATTCATTTCAATATCTGTAACACTATACTGAAGTCCAAAAGCTTTGTATGGTTGGCTTAAATAACCTTCACCACCACACATATTACAGACATAGAAACAGCCTTATGGTCACAACTTCCATCCATTCCATGCCCAGGAAGTGATACAGATAGAATCTCATCTCATTCCTGTATAACTGTAAAGTCCATTTTCTTTTCACTACAGTACATCTCCTCCCCATAGAAAAGATTTCAAACTGTGTTCCATGGAAACAGATTTTCCTAAAACAGGAGGTAATTTCTTGGTCAAAATTAAGAAATATGCTACATAAAAAACTTCCACTCTCCCTTCCATCAATAGAGATATGATTCAGCTATATTGGTTCATAAAATACCAATTCCCATCCCCTAGGTCACCCCCAATTTACATTTAACTCAGATTTACTTCAATACAGAACTGTATTTTGGGGTCTGTTGTTATTGAAGGGGAGCAGAATATGTCACCCCGAAATATGTCTCTTAAGCATAAGGATTATCTTGAGCTGGTTATTTTTAAGAAATAGCAGACACAGAAAAGCCCTGAAGACCACATACAAGTTGCCATTTTGTAAGGGACATTTACATGTATAAGGTAAATCTCCATTTGTAAGTGTGTCTCCCTCTCTGTACCAGGAAGAGGTGGATGACTAAATCTCTAGAAACTCTTACCTATGGAGAAGGTAACTGACTTAAATCTGCATAACAACCATACCCTTATTTACTGTGCTTTGCCTGGTAAGGTTCCATAACTGGCTCCCCACCATAAACCCAACATCTTTTGTCTTTAGCTGGAGATGGTATTTAAATTTCTTATTAAGAGCAGGCCAATAATCTAAGAAAATGTTGTCCTTTTAGCAGATGAAAAAAAAAAATTAAGTTTTACTTTTACGGAAGTACACTATTGGTTTTAAAGCTTAACTTAAAAATCTTTATGATAACAATTCAATTTTTAGCCAACTTGACCACATAAGATTCCCTCTTTTTTCTCTCTCTGTGTCCAGAGATAACATGAGGCTATTTGACTTTTAGTAGACACAGATTATATTTAATGCCGATTACTCTAAAGACATGTCTATTAATTAAACCAATGAACTTCAGATACCTATAATACCAAATATTTTTCCAGGTCATGTGATCCTGAAAAGCATTTGTGTTAGTTTGTATTATATTTTTTGAGGATTTTTATGAATACTAAACTTACATAAGTACTTGTTTGTTTAAATAGAGCTCTTTAACAAATAAATTTAGCAATATCATCAGCAGGTAAAAATAAAAATACTACACATATACAACACATTTATAAACACACGTAAATATATAGACAGATGAAAACAGAGACCTTATAATTTTCATTTTAAAATTAGCCATGAGATGGGTGTGATAATGCAAAATTCACTAGTCTATAAAAGAGTAGTTGGACTAAGTTAAGTTTACTTGAATAGAGTTTGGGCAGAGGAGTTCTGACAGCAGTTTATATTTTTTAAACATCACCCCCTCTCTTTTTTTCAGTCTTAGGACATGGGGAAGGTCTAGATAAGAGTTCCCTGAGGAGACCTGGTAAAACATTTTTATCTCAAAGGCACAGGGAAAGAATGTAAGTTCCCCCAAGGACTTTGGTTTCTTAAAACCAATCCTTACAAGCCTAGTGAGATAAATAGGGATTGGTAATAAGGAAAGGGTGAACTTTGAACTGCCTCTAGAGTTGCATTTTGAGTTTTGCGAAGATTTGTAAGATAAAGATAGTTGTTCTCAATTCCCCAAAGAACTGGGTTGCAGCCTAAATTATGTCATAGGTTGATCTACCCATCTCATTAGATTATCTTCTTTTTTTTTTTCTTTTTTTGGGTAAATATAAAGACTTTAGAAGGTGTTTACTGTTTAGACATAATCTATGATTTATTAGTCACAAAAATTTCAGCACTCAATGAAATTCACTTAATTTGGAAAAAATATATATTCGTACTCCTTTTATTTCCCAGTGCACTCTAAGATCTTGCAGAGCTCTGGAAAATCATTATAAAGATATATTCTTACTGGCTAGTTTATGAAAGAAAAAAAGTCAGGTTATATAAGTTTTACTGTTTCAGATTTTATTGGATAATTGGTATTACATGCATTTAAGATATTTTATGTGCTTATAAGTATACTGTACTAGACCATGCCATAATTTTCATTAAATGCAAGAGCTTCCATTCAGTTTAGAAAACAGTTTATATATTCTTATATCCTAAGATTCTTCATCCTTATAGGCAATTGTGCTTGTTTCACTTGTGTGAAATTGTTTGGTGTAACCGTTAATAGGCTTGAATGATGAAAAGTGCAACTTCCCTTCAGCACTCTGAAGGGAAGTTGGGAGTTTTGTTTAATAGTAAATGTAGATTTTGCTGTAATTTCAAACCTTCTGCTCTCTCAACTGTACTATATACACAGCATGATATAAGAGCAGGAAAACCAACAGAATCAACAAATGACAAGATCAATTTTGCTTGCTTTATACTTTTAGATTAAGCCTATATCTAACACTTCCAAATAGTTCTCTACTGGAGGATATTAGAATCTTCCCAATATTAAGCACTATTTTATTATTTTTTCTCCATTTCCTTTATTTTCATTTTTTAAAAAATTTATTTTATTTATTTTTTATACAGCAGGTTCTTATTAGTTATCTATTTTATACATATTAATGTATACATGTCAATCCCAATCACCCAATTCATCCCACCACCCCCACCCCACCCCCATCTCCACTTTCCCCCTTTGGTGTCAATACATTTGTTCTCTACATCTGTGACTCTATTTCTGCCTTGCAAACTGGTTCATCTGTACCATTTTTCTATATTCCACATATATGTGTTAATACATGATATTTTTTTCTCTTCCTGACTTACTTCACTCTGTATGACAGTCTCTAGGTCCATCCCCGTCTCTAAAAATGACCCAATTTTGTTCCATTTTATGGCTGAGTAATATCCATTGAATATATGTACCACATTTTCTTTATCCATTCATCTGTCAATGGGCATTTAGGTTACTTCCATGACCTGGCTACTGTAAAGAGTGCTGCAATGAACACTGGTGTGCATGTGCCATTTTGAATTATGGTTTTCTCTGGGTATATGCCCAGTAGTGGGATTGCTGGGTCATGTGGTAATTCTGTTTTTAGTTTTTTAAGGAACCTCCATACTGTTCTCCATAGTGGCTGTATCAATTTACATTCTGCCCAACAGTGCAAGAGGGTTCCCTTTTTTCCACACCCTTTCCAGCATTTGTTGTTTGTAGATTTTCTTTGTTTTTTTAACATCTTTATTGGAGTATAATTGCTTTCCAATAGTGTGTTAGTTGCTGCCGTGTAACAAAGTGAATCAGCTATATGCATACATATATCCCCATATTCCCTCCCTCTTGCGGCTCACCTTGACCCTACACATCCCAACTCTCTAGGTGGTCACAAAGCACCGAGCTGATCTCCCTGTGCTATACAGCTGCTTCCCACTAGCTTTCTATTTTACATTTGGTAGTGTATATATGTCAATGCTACTCTCTCACTTCATCCCAGCTTACCGTTCCCCCTCCCTGTGTCCTCAAGTCCATTCTCTATGTCTGCATCTTTATTCCTGTCCTGCCCCTAGGTTCATTAGAACCATTTTTTTTTTTTTTTTTAGATTCCATATATATGTGTTAGCATACATTGTTTTTCTCTTTCTGACTTACTTCACTCTGTAGGACAGACTCTAGGTCCATCCACCTCACTACAAATTAACTCAATTTCTTTTTACGGCTGAGCAATATTCCATTATATATATGTGCCACATCTCCGTTATCCACTCATCTGTCGATGGATACTTAGGTTGCTTCCATGTGCTGGCTACTGTAAATAGTGCCGTGTTTGTAGATTTTCTGATGACGCCCATTCTAACTGGTGTGAGGTGATATCTCATTGTAGTTTTGATTTGCATTTCTCTAATAATTAGTGATGTTGAGCAGCTTTTCATGTGCCTCTTGGCCATCTGTATGTCTTCTTTAGAGAAATGTCTATTTAGTCCTTCTGCCCATTTTTAGATTGGGTTGTTTGTTTTTTTAATATTGAGCTGCATGAGCTGTTTATATATTTTGGAGATTAATCCTTTGTCCATTGATTCGTTTGCAAATATTTTCTCCCATTCTGAGAGTTGTCTTTTTGTCTTCTTTACAGTTTCCTTTGCTGTGCAAAAGCTTTGAAGTTTCATTAGGTCCCATTTGTTTATTTTTGTTTTTATTTCCATTACACTAGGAGGTGGTCAAAAAAGATCTTGCTGTGATTTATGTCAAAGAGTGTGCTTCTTATGTTTTCCTCTACGAGTTTTATAGTGTCCAGACTTACATTTAGGTCTTTAATCCATTTTGAGTTTATTTTTGTGTATGCTGTTAAGGAGTGTTCTAATTTCATTCTTCTACGTGTAGCTGCCCAGTTTGCCCAGCACCACTTATTGAAGAGACTATCTTTTCCCCATTGTATATCCTTGCCTCCTTTGTCATGGATTAGTTGACCATAGGTGCATGGTTTTCTCTCTGGGCTTTCTATCCTGTTCTGTTGATCTATATTTCTGTTTTTGTGCCAGTACCATATTGTCTTGATTACTGTAGCTTTGTAGTATAGTCTGAAGTCAGGGAGCCTGATTCCTCCAGCTCTGTTTTTTTCCCCTCAAGATTGCTTTGGCTATTCAGGGTCTTTTGTGTCTCCATACAAATTTTAAGATTTTTTGTTCTACTTCTATAAAAAATGCCATTGGTAATTTGATAGTGATTGCACTGAATCTGTAGATTGCTTTGGGTAGTATAGTCATTTTCACAATATTGATTCTTCCAATCCAAGAACATGGTATATCTCTCCAGCTGTTTGTGTCATTTTTGATTTCTTTCATCAGTGTCTTATAGTTTTCTGAGTACAGGTATTTTACCTCCTTAGGTAGGTTTACTGCAAGGTATTTTATTGTTTCTGTTGCAATGGTGAATGGGATTGTTTCCTTAATTTCTCTTTCTGATATTTGATTGTTAGTGTATAGGAATGCAAGAGATTTCTGTGCATTAATTTTGTATCCTGCAACTTTACCAAATTCATTGATTAGCTCTAGTAGTTTACTGGTGGCATCTTTAGGATTTTCTATGTATAGTATCATGTCATCTGCAGACAGTGACAGTTTTACTTCTTCCTTTCCAATTGGGATTCCTTTTATTTCTTTTTCTTCTCTGATTGCTGGGACTTCCAGAACTATGTTGAATAATAGTGGCAAGAGTGGACATCTTGTCTTGTTCTTGATCTTGGAGAAAATGCTTTCAGTTTTTCACCATTGAGAATGATGTTTGCTGTGGGTGTGTCATATATGGCCTTTCTCATGTTGAGATAGGTTCCCTCTATGCCCACTTTCTGGAGACTTTTTATCATAAATGGGTATTGAATTTTGCCAAAAGCTTTTTCTGCATCTATCGAGGTGATCATTTGGTTTTTATTCTTCAATTTGTTAATATGGTGTATCACATTAATTGATTTGGGTATATTGAAGAAGCCTTGCATCCCTGGGATAAATCCCACTTGATCATGGTGTATGATCCTTTTAATGTGTTGTTGGATTCTGTTTGCTAGTATTTTGTTGAGGTTTTTTTTATCTATATTCATCAGTGATATTGGTCTGTAATTTTCTCTTTTTGTAGTGTCTTTGTCTGGTTTTGGTATCAGGGTGATGGTGGCCTTGTAGAATGAGTTTGGGAGTGTTCCTTCCTCTGCAGTTTTTTGGAAGAGTTTGAGAAGGATGGGTGTTAGCTCTTCTCTAAATGTTTGATAGAATTCACCTGTGAAGCCATCTGGTCCTGGACTTTCATTTGTTGGTAAATTTTTAATCACAGTTTCAATTTCATTACTTGTGATTGGTCTGTTCATATTTTCTATTTCTTCCTGGTTCAGTCTTGGAAGGTTATACCTTTCTAAGAATTTGTCCATTTGTTCCAGGTTGTCTATTTTATTGGCATATAGCTGCTTGTAGTAGTCTCTTATGATGCTTTGTATTTCTGCAGTGTCCATTGTAACTTCTCCTTTTTCATTTCTAATTTTATTGATTTGAGTCCTCTTCCTCTTTTTCTTGATGAGTCTGACTAAAGGTTTATCAATTTTGCTTATCTTCTCAAAGAACCAGATTTTGGTTTTATTGATCTTTGCTATTGTTTTCTTTGTTTCTATTTCATTTATTTCTGCTCTGATCTTTATGATTTCTTTCCTCCTGTTAACTTTGGGTTTTGTTTGTTCTTCTTTCTCTAGTTCCTTTAGGTGTAAGGTTAGATTTTTTATTTGAGATTTTTCTTGTTTCTTGAGGTAGGATTGTATTGCTATAAACTTCCCTCTTAGAACTGCTTTTGCTGCATCCCATGTTTCGGATCATCATGTTTTTGCTGTCATTTGTCTCTAGGTATTTTTTGATTTCCTCTTTGATTTCTTCAATGATTCATTGGTTATTTAGTAGCATATTGTTCAGCTTCCATGTGTGTGTATTTTTAAAGTTTTTTTCCCTGTAATTTGTTTATAATCTCATAGTGCTGTGGTCAGAAAAGATGCTTGATATGATTTCAATTTTCTTAAATTTACCAAGGCTTGATTTATGACCCAAATGTGATCTGTCCTGGAGAATGTTCTCTGTGCACTTGAGAAGAAAGTGTAAACTGCTGTTTTTGGATGGAATGTGCTATAAATATCAATTAAATCTATCTGGTCTATCGTGTCATTTAAAACTTCTGTTTCCTTATTAATTTTATGTCTGGATGATCTGTCCATTGGTGTAAGTGAGGTGTTAAAAGTCCCCCACTATTATTATGTTACTGTTGTTTTCCTCTTTTATAGCTGTTAGCAGTTGCCTTATGTATAGAGGTGCTTCTATGTTGCGTGCATATATATTTATAATTGTTCTATCTTTTTCTGGGATTGATCCCTTGATCATTATGTAGTGTCCTTCCTTGTCTCTTGTAACATTCTTTATTTTAAAGTCTATTTTATCTGATATGAGCATTGTTACTCCAGCCTTCTTTAGATTTCCATTTGCATGGAATATCTTTTTCCATCCCCTCACTTTCAGTCTGTATGTGTCCCTAGGTCTGAAGCGGGTCTCTTGTAGACAGCATATAGATGGGTCTTGTTTTTATATCCATTTAGCGAGCCTGTGTGTTTTGATTGGAGCATTTAATCCATTCACATTTAAGGTAATTATCGATATGTATGCTCCTATTACCATTTCCTTAATTGTTTTGGGTTTGTTTTTGTACGTCCTTTTCGTCTCTTGTGTTTTCAACTTAGAGAAGTTCCTTTAGCATTTGTTGTAGAGCTAGTTTGGTGGTGCTGAATTCTCTCAGCTTTCCCTGTCTGTGAAGCTTATGATTTCTCTGTCGAATCTGAATGAGATCCTTGCCAGGTAGAGTAGTCTTGGTTGTAGGTTCTTCCCTTTCATCACTTTAAATATATTGTGTCACTCCCTTCTGGCTTGTAGAGTTTCTGCTGAGAATTCAGCTGTTAACCTTATGGGAATTCCCTTGTATGTTATTTGTCATTTTTCCCTTGTTGCTTTTAATAATTTTTTTTGTCTTTAATTTTTGTCAATTTGATTACTATGTGTCTTGGCGTGTTTCTCCTTGGGTTTATCATGCCTGGGACTCTCTGTGCTTCCTGGACTTGGATGGCTATTTCCTTTCCCATGTTAGGGAAATTTTCAACTACAATCTCTTCAAATATTTTTTCGGGTCCTTTCTCTCTCTCTTCTCCTTCTGGGACTCTTGTAATGCAAATGTTGGTGCGTTTAATGTTGTCCCAGGGGTCTCTTAGGCTGTCTTCATTTCTTCTCATTCATTTTTCTTTATTCTTTTCCGCAGCAGTGAATTCCACCATTCTGTCTTCCAGGTCGCTGATCTGTTCTTCTGCCTCAGTTATTCTGGTATTGATTCCTTCTAGTGTAGTTTTCATTTCATTTAGTTTATCGTTCCTCTCTGTTTTTCTGTTCTTTAATTCTTCTAGGTGTTTGTTCTTTAATTCATCTAGGTCTTTGTTAAACATTTCTTGCATCTTCTCGATCTTTGCCTCCATTCTTTTTCTGAGGTCCTGGATCATCTTCACTATCATTATTCTGAATTCTTTTTCTGGAAGGTTGCCTATCTCCACTTCATTTAGTTGTTTTTCTGGGGTTTTATCTTGCTCCTTCTACTGGTACACAGTCCTCTGCATTTTCATTTTGTCTGTCTTTCTGTGAATGTGGTTTTCGTTAAACAGGCTGCAGGACTGTAGTTCTCCTTGCTTCTGCTCTCTGCTCTCTGGTGGATGAGGCTATCTAAGAGGCTTATGAAAGCTTCCTGATGGGAGAGACTGGTGGTGGGTAGAGCTTGGTGTTGCTCTGGTGGGCAGAGCTCAGTAAAACTTTAATCCGCTTGTCTGTTGATGCGTGGGGCTGAATTCCCTTCCTGCTGGTTGTTTGGCCTGAGGCGACCCAGTCCTGGAGGGTATAGGATCTTTGGTGGGGCTAATGGTGGACTCAGGGAGGGCTCATGCAAAGGGATATTTCCCAGAACTTCTGCTGCCAGTGTCCTTTTCCCCGCGGTGAGCCACAGCCATCCCCCGCCTCTGCAGGAGACCCTCCATCACTAGCAGGTAGTTCTGTTTCAGTCTCCTATGGGGTCACTGCTCCTTCCCCCTGGGTCCTGATGCACACAGTACTTTGTGTGTGCCCTCCAAGAGTGGAGTCTCTATTTTCCCCAGTCCTGTTGAAGTCCTGCAATCAAATCCCGCTAGCCTTCAAAGTCTGATTCTCTGAGAATTCCTCCTCCCACTGCTGGACCCCCAGGCTGGGAAGCCTGACATGGGGCTCAGAACTTCCACTCCAGTGGGCGGACTTCTGTGGTATAATTGTTCTCCAGTTTGTGAGTCACCCACCCAGCGGTTTTTATATATGAAGTTCTTAGATATCTTCCTGTCACATATTCAACACTCGAATTATTGCTAACATATATGTTCACACTATATAACTTCATTAAAATATTAGGGAAAATAGAAAAAATGTCTAGTGCCTATTGTAATCTGAATAGGATATAATAATTGCATATATTATTATATAGGTATGTATACATGTATACATACATATACATACATTTATGTATACATTTATATAGATTTATACATAAATTATGAAGACTTTTCCTATAGTGATCTTCGAAATTCTACCAGCCTCTGCTTATTGCCAATTCCATAGTCACTTCTACATTTTCAGGTATTTGTTACAGCATTGTCTCACTCCAGGTACCACAATCTCTATTACTTTTCCATTACTGCTGTAGAAAATTACCACTTTTATACTTCAGATCTAGAGGTCAGAAGTATAAAGCATGTTGCTTTCTTTCTGGAGACTCTACAGGGAAATCCATTTCCTTGTTTCCAGCTTCTAGATGCTGCCTCGATACCTTGACTCATAGTTCTTCATCATTCCTAATTCTGTTCCATCAGCCCATCTTTTTTCTCTGGCTAACTCTCTTGTCTCCCTTTTATCCCTTATAAGGGTTCTGTGATTATGTTAGGCAGATCTGAATTATCCAGGTTAATCTCCCTTCTCAAGATCCTTTACTTAATCATATAAGCAAAGTCTCTTTTCTCATATTAAAGTAACATATTCACAGCCTCTTGGGATTAAGATGTGGGCATCTTTGGGGGACCATTATTCTGCCTACTACAACAATGATGCATAATTGAAGTAAAATTTTTGTAGTGCAAATCCCATGGGTTCTGAATTTAAGAGAAAGCCATGTTTCTTTGTGATATTCTGAAAAGCCTTTGAAAATACTTGTCTAACACAGAAAATGGAGAGATGATAGGAGATGCTTCAACAAATGATAAGGAACAGGAGTCCACAGATTGCTCTTATCCTTTTTTGCCTTATACATAATGCTCTAATTCTATCTCCCAATTTTTTTTTATCATGCTACTAGTGCTGTGAATCAAACCTGCCATGGCCAGTCACTCTTGAACATTCCCTGCTTCCTGAAATCCAACCAATCAAACTGTCTCTTCTTTTTCACTCATCAGCAATTATATTGCAGCTTTGGAATGACCAAAAAACAAATAGTCAACTGACATTTTGAGTAGAAGCCTTCCAGGTCCACAGAAACCACAACAATTTCCCAAACAATAAAAACTCTAGAAATCACTAGTTTCTATGACCTTTCACTTCATCATCAGAGCAACAGTCTTCTTTCTTCACTCTGCCCTTAGATGCTAGAAGTCAGACCATCAGTGATTATAGAACACTGGAAAGAAGAAATATGCAAGATCTTGACAGCCTCTTAACTGCTATATTTAATAATGTGCTACTCCTGTTGTAACAATTCAAAAGTAATCAATATTTAATTTGGGTATCAGGTTGTTGGTATTTTTGTTTTTAGGAAACTCATATTTTCAGTGAACGATGATGAGACCTTTTTTTGTTCATGATAAATAAGGACCTAAGTATACAGAAGAAGTTAAAAAGGATAATAGGATTTAACTTAAAGCTACTATTTTGATAGAAATTATGATGTTATAAAAAGAAGATAATACAAAGGGTAGGAATAAATAATGATGATGATGATAATGTTGATGATGGTGGTGGTAGTGGTAATATTAGATATTTACATGAATGATCTCAACAAATGTGTAATGCAGGTATTATTACATCCTTTGACACATGATAAAACTGGGACTCAGAAAGTCTGTCTTGCCCAATGTTGTATCACTAGTAAGTGACAGAACTTGAAAATAAGCTCATGACTCTAATTTGAAAGAGTTCTTTCCCATTCCCTGAATTTCATCATTAAAAATCATAGTTAAAGATTTTTGGTATGTATATGATAGAAATAAGGACAAATAAGGCAAAATAAGACAATAGTTGACCGGATTTCTGTACCTACCCAACGTTTAACCATTTTCATCACAAACTATGACTAACTTGGATTTCATATTTACTGATTGGCTATTAAAATCTCTACTTGTGAGATTCTACAAATCTACTGATTCAGTCACCTTAGGCAAGTTAGTCTCTATAGCTCTTACTTTTACTGTTCTCTAAGTGGAACAATAATAGGTCTGAACTAAAGTTAATCAGTTATCACAGTGTTACTGATATGAACTAAAGGCATTATCACAATGCCTCATATACATTAAACATTCATTTAAAGAGACTTACTGTTAATATTAATATCATTATCCCTGTTGTAATTATAAACTATGAATGGATAGTGCCATTTATCTATACCAAGCTCAGCTTTCAGACACACATAGCCCTCTGGACTCTGGGAACTGACTGAGATAGCATCCACTAAATAAACCAATCCCATATTTCAGTGTTCTCTTCAGCTTTTATTTCACTTGGTTTTCACTCCTCCTACTCCCTTCTGAGATATTTGTTCAATTCAGCATATACATTCCAACTAACCTGGATTTTAACTGCATGGCTTGCACTTTTGAGCTTCCCTTAGTGTTGACACAGCAATAATAACTTACATCCTGATGCTCTTGTACAGTGAAATTTTGCCCCACCCTATGCCATTCCAAATATTCTCTTAAGTCTTTGGCCTGTATGATTTGCCTTAGTTTTTCTATTGCTAATCAACCTCCTTTTACGTATCAATTCCATAAAGAATTTGGAATATCTCACCTTCTACTATCATTTTCATTTTCTTGTACCAATAAATCTGCCAGTCTCCGGTAGGTGTCTGAAATAGAATCCTGAGAAAAGCTCATCTGGATAAAGTTCAGGAAAGAAACCATACCCATCCTTACGTTTTTGTCTTTGATTGAGCCTATGATAAACAGAATGTGTGGGATTTTGTTGAAAATTAGTCCTTCAGATGTTCTACCAAAAAGGGTGTTCAATACGTAAATAAATGTGAGAAATGATGCATACTCTCCCTGTTCTGGATATATATTTTTAATGTTTAATTAAGCTTTTCATCTTGTGATAACTGTAGATTCACAGACAATTAATTATAAGAAATAATACAGAGAGATTCTATGTACACTTTACCCAGTTTCCCCCAAGGGTAATGTCTTTAAAGACTACAGTATAATATCACAACCAGGATACTGAAATCTATTCAGTCAAGATACAGAATGTTTCTATCATCACAGGAGCCCTAATATTTCCCTTTTGAAACCACATTCATTTTCCTCCCAACCTTATCCTCCTTAACTCTGACAACCACTAATCTGTTCTCCATTTTTATAATTTTATCATTTCAAGAATGTTATATGAATGGAATCATACCATATGAATCTTTTGAGATTGATAGAACAATTTTATCACTTAGTAATTCTCTGGATATTTTATCCAAGTTTCTGAGCATAGCAATCGTCCATTTCCTTTTATTGCTGGGTCTTATTCTGCAAGATGGATGTAACAGTTTGTTTAACCATTCACCCACTAAAAGACATCTGGACTGATTGTAATTTTTTGCTATTACAAATAAACTGCTATAAACATTCATATACAGATTTTTGTTTGAACATAAGTCATAATTTCTCTGCAATAAATACCCAAAAGCGTAGTTGCTGGGTAGTTGCATACTTAGTTTCATAAGAAATTGCCAAATGTTTTGTGAGTGATTGTATCATTATACATTCTTGCCAGCAATGTATAAATGATTCCATTTCTCCACATCCTTGAAAGTATTTGCTGTTGTCACTATATTTTATTTTAAACATTCTGATAGGTGTGTAGATAATTCTCATTGTGGTTTTAACTTGCATTTCTCTAAAGGTTAATGATGCTGAATATTTTTTAATGTGATTATTTGCCATCTGTATATCCTCTCAGATGAAATGTCTCTCCAAGTCCTTTCCCATTTTCTAATTGGATAATTTGTCTTGTTACTACTGACTTGTGAGAATTCTTTATATAGTCCAGATACTAGTCCTTTATGGTCTATGTTGTTCATCAAGATTTTCTCTCATTCTGTAGCCAGTCTTTTAATTCTCTTAACACGGTCTCATGAAGAGTAAAACTTTTATATTTTGATAAAGTCTGATATATCACTTTCTCCTTTTATGGATCATGCTTTGGGTTTCAAGTCTAAGAACTCTATGCCAAACCATAGATGTCAAAGATTTTCTCTGATGTGTTATTCTAAAATTTGCATACTTTTACATTTTACATTTAAGTCTGTCAACCATTTTGAGTTAGTTTTCATATTGCTTGTGAGACTGAGGTTTAGATGTATTCTTTCTGCACAACTTATAGTTACAGTAATGAATACTATGTGCTATTATCAGAGGAATAGATCCTCTGATAATAGATCTATTATCTAACATAGATCAAGGAACAAGACAGAGAACCCCAAAATAGAATCATACAAATATGCCCAACTGATTTTTTACAAAGGTTCAAGAACAGTTCAGTGAAGGAAAGTCTTTTCAATAAATGGTACTGCAGCAACTGCCCATGCTGCTGAGATTGTGACAGAGATTAAACCTGTTATATCAATTTGGGGAGAATTGCCATCTGTAGTATGTAGAGTCTTCCAATCTATGAACAAGGTATACTTCTTCATTTATTTATATCATCTTTGATTATGCTCAATAGTATTGTGTAGTTTTCATCATGTAAGTTCTGTAGATGCATTTTTTTACATTTATACCTCCAGTATTTCTTTATCTTCAGGATTTCTGCTGTCCTGAAACCTCATCTGTTTTTATCATGAGACTTTAACTTGACATGTGGTTTCTCAGGATTTCTTATACCTGAGATTTCTTGATGTGCTCCTTTCATTTATACCTCTGTCCCTAACTCACAACTATACAGGTCAAATATGATACCAGAAGGGCAACCTAATTTATTATAAATGACTGCTCTCACTATGCCATCCACTTCAGCTCCCCTTTTACTCCCAACATCCACTTTATTTTATTTTAATTAGTTCCAGCAGCAGGTATAAAGAATGAATGAAAATTGAGAGATCAATTCGTTTGGCATTTCTGAGACTATATTTTAGTTTTTTAAAATACTGCTTGAAGAAAGTTCAATTCCTTTGTTAAATAAGGTGCAGAGTGGAATAAGCAAAAGTCCTAAAACATGTTTTTGTTTTTGTTTTTTTTTGCTTCAGTGGAATAAGCAAAAGTCCTAAAACATATTTTTGGTTTTTTTTGCTTCAGTGGAGTAAGCAAAAGTCCTAAAACATGGTTTCATTGAGAAATAGAGAAATAGACAATCAGTAACTGGCTCACAATTTGTCAGGTTCTAAAAGCAGTAATAGAAGAATTCTGTTCATGGAAGTCAGATAAGATTTTCTGCCTGGTTCCAGAATAGAGTAAATGCTCTCTGTGAAGGCTAGCTTTGAGAAATGAGAGAGATATTTAGTCCAGTGATTTATGTGTCCAGGACAGACTTAGGAAGGGATGGAAATAAAACTGAAAGTGAACTCCAGAATTTGGAGGATAAGAATAAAATGGGATGGGGGAAAGCTGCTATGTGTTATATGTCAGTACAGTATATACATAAAATGTAAACTGTTCAGCTTTTATGAATCAATTTTGTTAACTGAATTTGATCATGAGCCTTCACTATCAACTTATAATATACACCCTTCATTGTGGATATATTTTGTAGTTCCTACTCTTTATTAAGGTTTGTTTGTTGAAAATTTACTCGTCCCAAATTGAGATATCCCTATAAGTGTTTGGAATAGTGAAAACAGGCCAGCTGTCAAGTAAAGAAGCAGATAATGAAAGGAGAATACATGTGACATATACACTGTATGTGGGAAGTAGAACTAAAAAGAACCTTAGACATTTGAATTTCTTTATTTTCATTGAGGGACTGAAGCCTAGATGTAATGACAGAGTCAGATGCTCCCAGCTTCCAATATACTACTTCCAAATGAGCAAATCTATAATCTGCAAATGTCTGAATTTGTAGGCAGGATTTGTGAAATGTATCATGACTCTTCTCTACTCAAGGATGGTCTTGAAACTCAAGAAGAGAGATAATTTCAGAAGTGTGCCAAGATAAGATTAGGAGAGGAAGAGTGATAAGCCAGTAGGGCTTGGCCTCAGGTTTTGGCACAGATAGTAAAATTTGTCATGAGGGTTTTCAATGAACCACATTTATGTGAAAATTTAGCAATTGAAAATGGCTTGAATGACATGCTGGGAAGAGAAATGCATGTCAAAAAACAGGCTCGAATCACCAAGGGAGAAAGGGAGGACAAAAAGAAAAATCTCATCTGCAGAAAGAGTTTGCCATATCCAAACAATTAGGCTCTTTTCCCAGGAACTTGTAACTGGGACTAAGTGGTTTCAGTCTCAATCTTCTGATCTCATGAACAGAGGAAATATAAATCTGGAAACTGTGGGCAAACATTTATGCTGCCTGGCAGGTCTTTTTAAATACTGGGTTGGCAAGCATGGAAATCGAGCATTTAGTGGGAGAAAAATGACAAAGATGTTTAAGAAGAAGAAGGAGGAAGAGGAAGATAAGAAGGGAAGAAGAGAAAACGGGAGAGGGAGAGAAATAATTGTTGTCTAGCACTACTATACACAAGAAAGAATATATAGCTGTTAAGAATATAAGGTCAGAATTGAGAAAGAGCTTGATTCAAATCTCAGGTAACATCACTTACTTGTCTGTAGATCTTAAACAAGTTAAATAACGTTAAATATCACCAGTCATATTCCCCTAGCATTCAGAATAATAGGTCTACTACAAGTAGGGGCATATATCACGTGTAACTTTTACTGCATGTCTGACGCACAGTTAAGTGCTAAATAAATGTTAACAAAAATAAGACAAAAGAAAAATGAAAGGCCAGAGTTGTGAGGGCTTAGACCTTCTTAAAGAAATAGAGGTGTGTGAGGGGAGGAGGGAGATAGTCAAGAGCCCTGAACATCATGAGAGGAAGAACTGCAAAAGAGAGATGGGGATATAATAGAGTAGAATATTAGCCTTTTCAGAGTTTTTCTAAGAATAACCCTTTAGGGTATTTCCGTAATAAGTTGCCTATAAATAAACTACTCTCTAGTTTTCTGAAAACATGACTATCCTCTTAAAATTGCTTAGCTTGACAGTTAGTAGAATAATTCCACTACAGTTTCACCTCTTTCTGTTCACAGTTCACCTAATACTCTGTCCCTACCACAATATTTAGTGATTTGGTCATTTTCTTCCCTAGTGTTCAAATGAATGAGAGAAAGCCTCAACTCAAATTTCATTTCCTACCTAATTGCTGAGTAAAATAGAAAAAAATAATGATGGTTTAGCACCACTATACACATGAGCAGTTGTGATGAGATTAGACTTAATTGCCCCATACATTCTTATTTCTCCATCTTTCACTGCCAACAATAGTTGAAGATTAAAACAGCAGAAAACTGCAGTAACAAAAATAACACCTAACATGGATAATAATAACTGAATTTGGGCTTATAGAAGTTGCAGAGTCAACTCTGGTTAGGCAGCTAAGGGGTGTGTGTGTGTGTGTGTGTGTGTGTGTGTGTGTGTGTGTGTGTGTGTGTGTGTACATGCTTATATGTTTTCTAAGAGAAGTGACTTGGTTGTGAAAAAGATATGTTGCAGCAGAAATCACCTATTCAGCCACAGGAAAATATCTTTAGGTCACAACATGTAACAAACATTGAAAGGTGACCTCTTTAGAATCAGGAACTTACTGGCAATTATAGGATAGGGAGCAACCCCCCTTCTGTGTGACTCTTCCCAGATTCTGGGCTTCATAGAGTTTTGTTTTGGGAGAAAGTATTCAAAGATGCTCCTTCTCTGCATATGATTGACCTGAATTTCTCTTTCAGGTATATTGAAAGAATCAGTAGCAATATTCTAACTCATGGAGTATGTTGAAGCATATAACTTTAAGCTATAAAATAATTTTGTTAAATATAATTCTTGTCCAATGGCACATGGCATCTAGGAGGTACAATGAAGCCCAGAATGGATCAGTGTGATCAAGGAGTGAAAGAGTGTTTGGGATCTATTTTCTCCCCATAGCACAGCAACATAGATCTCATATCATTGTTTCATCAGTCACATTGTCAGGATTTGCCTTTTTATTTAACCTCACATAAAAGTAGGTTTTGTTTATTACTATGACTCTAAAGACAATTACCTAATCATTTTATCTTTATATTCTGAGTTTCCCACAGGATATGTGATGCATAATGACAGGAAATTACTAAAAGGTTTTGTAAATTAGAACAAAATCACTCGACTTTCAAAAATTGTTTTTGTTACTGGTTTCTCACGTTTGCAGTGTTGTATATTTCCTTATTTCCTGACGCTAACTTCTGCATTAATTCTGATGCCCTCGTATCCCCTAGTCCCTGAGAGCTTGCCCCTTTATTGACCCATGTTGTTCCAAGAGCTCAGCTTTTATGTATGCATCATTTCATTCAGGACTGGTTCACACAGTGGGATGTCTCCTTTTGTTACCGTTCAGCATTATAAAATGTAACAGTAATTTCACTCCATTATATATGAGTGTCTAATAAGATGATTTGCAAAATTCCTCTCAATTTAATTTTTATCATTTTATTTCAAAAACAGAAAATGTATTCATCAGACAAACCAAGGGACCGTATATTATTCTCAAGGACCCTTCCTCCATAGGACCTGAGTTCAAAACTTAACTCCACCACTTGTTAAGTTCTGTGATTTTAGGGGAAATCCTTATATTTCATGAATATTAGATGACACTGATTTTAAGTTGTGGCATTATATAGATTTCTATATAAGATACAGGGTTAGCAAGGAGGGTGGGAGGAGTTTGTATATATCATATGACTTTTTTTTATTATTTTGCATTTTTATTCTTAATTTATTTAAAGAGATCTTTTATTCTTATTTAGATTTGTATTACATGTCCTCTTGTACATAGACTTAAAGGAAATATAAGCAAAATAAATTTGTGATATATTTGTAATTGCTTCTTATTCAGAATCTGAATTTGGGGAATCACTTTTAGATTTAGAGAAGATGTATATTTTTTCCATATAATAGTGTCACCTGTGCCATAAAGAGCATTGGGGATACAGCATTCTTTAAAGTGTGATCCATTATTCTATCTGGAGCTGTCTTGCATATTGTTACTGGTGCTGCCAAACAAAATGCAAGTTTTGACTTTGGAGTTTTCTTGATCATACGAGAGGGTGACCATAACAAATGCTGTTGGAGCCCTACACAATCTTTTTTACTGTGAAGTGTACTCATCCACCAGCTTTTGAGGGTGTTGACTGCTCACAACTCGCATCTATGCTGTTCTCCAAAAGATTAAACTCTGCTGACAGAGCTGACAGAGCCCTAGCGCAGAGCTATCCTGGGGGCACTCCATGTACAAGGACTTGCGGGTACACAGTATAACAGTTCCAGCTCCTTGACCCTGGGCAGGACAACCTCTTGATATTATTTATACTTCAGCATTCCCTGTGGATACAGACTAAGGCTAGTCTTGCCATGTAACCACATGCTAGTCTAGCTCCTTGCAGTATGCTATACAGCCTCTCTTATACCCCTAGTGGTTTCTCTTGAGGAAACTCTCTCAGTAAGTCACTTGTGTAAGAATTTCCATCTTTTAAGCTTATCATCTAGTTACCTGACCTAAATCAGTAACTTTAAGAACCTTAAGATTACAACCAGAACTCGTATTTCTTTCCTCACATAGAGAACTTGTGACTTGCTGATTGAAACTCAAATTGTTGCAGTTGTCCATTTATGGCCCCAGGCATAACAAACAGAGTTGAGCAAGTTAGAAGTAAAAATAACCTGACTGAACCCTGGCTTACTGCTATTAGAGGAAGCCATTGATTGTGAGAAACATTCTTATTTAGAAGATTTTTAAAATGTAAAATATTTGCATCTTAGAATTGAAGAAATATTATATTTAACCTTTTATGACTCAGTTTCCTTATCTGTAATATAAAGACATTCATTGCTCCTACCTCATATAATTGTTGTAAATATTGCATTAGTAAACATGTATAAAACACTCAGAAAAGTGTGTGGAACAGAGTAATCAATGTATGTGTCTTAGGAGTAGTAGTCATATTAGTACATGAAAAATTTACTGAAGAAGTTTGCTTTAAGATATATTTCTTATTCAGCATAGAATAAATTTTTTTTAACTTACCCCAAATTCAAATATATTCATGGCCATTTCCTTTATTTCCTCTTTTACTGCACTTGAGGTTGTGACAGAATCATTTTCAATCAAGTAAAACTTGTTGACATCCTAGTCCTGGATAAAGGAAAGAAAATTGGACAGGAATTATCTCTGATATACTAAATTTTTTTTTAACCCCTTGTTTCACAGATTAGAAATGTCAATGTTTCCAAGCAGATTCAGATGCATATTAGAATTTGAGAGGCATCGCCCTCCCACCCCAAGAATTGTTCAGCAGAGCAGGCAGGTACCCAAATGGGAGCATTCTTGGAGAGTCCACTATCCTCTTTCTACCTAGGCCACAATTTCTCAGGCTCATTATAGTCACCTCTTCTTCCTTATTATAGGTGCAGGCAGAATTCCTGTTTTAAATTAGTATGCAAAAATCAATAGCCTTCATACACACAAAGAGTAACTAATTAAAAGATACAATGTTAGAGAAAACTGTATTAGATAAGCCCTATTTAAAATTGAGAAAAAGATTAAATACTGAAGAATAAACTTAAGGATTGTTCAAAACTTATAAGAAATAATTCAAACACTCCTGAGAGATACAAAAGTAGATTGAAACAAGTGGAATAATATCTCAACTTTGGATAGGATGACAAAACATTATAAAGATGTCAGTTGTCCTTAATTTATAGATTGCATGCTTACTTGTATATAAAAATACAATTAAGCTTTTTTATAGAGTTAAGAAGTTTGTCCTAAAGTGCATACAGAAAGAAAACCATGCAAAAATAGCCTGAAAAACATGACAAAGGAACAACTAGAAAAGGTGACCAGCCCTACCAGAAATTAAAGCATACTATAAGACTTCTATGATTAAAACAGGGTGGTACTGGAGTACAAATAGAAAATAGACTAGTGGAATTGAATAGAAAGCCCAGAAATAGACTCAATTACCTAAAAATCTGATATACAAAAAAGGTGACATCTCAAATTACTGGGGCAAAGATAGACTTTTTAATAAATGGTTCCAGAACAGCCAGGTAGTCACTTGGAAAAAGATATAATTAGATGCATACCCTACACCATACACAAGTTTTGTTGTTGTTGTTGTTCTAAAAATTATATTTTTTAAACCTTTTTTATTTCACAAAGAAATTCTTTTTTTAAATTAATTTTTATTGGAGTATAGTTGCTTAAAAATGCTGTGTTAGTTTCTGCTGTACAGCAAAGAGAATCAGCTATACATATACATATATCCCCTCTTTTTTGGATTTTCTTCCCATTTAGGTCACCACAGAGCACTGAGTAGAGTTCCCTGTGCTACACAGTAGGTTCTCATTAGTTATCTGTTTTATACATAGTAGTGTATATATGTCAACCCCCATCTCCCAGTTCATCCCAGCCCCCCTTACCCCCTGGTATCCATATGTTTGTCCTCTACGTCTGTGTCTCTATTTGTGCTTTGCAAATAAGTTCATCTGTATCATTTTTCTAGATTCCACATATAAGTGATATTATACGATATTTGTTTTTCTCTTTCTGACTTACTTCACTCTGTATGACAGTCTCTAGGTCCATCCACGTTGCTGCAAATGGCACAGTTTCGTTCCTTTTTATACCATACACAAGTTTTAATTCCAAATGGATTAGTGACCTAAATGTTGTTTTATTCCATAGCAATATATACTTAATTTGTCCTTGGGGAATAACATTTGATTTCTGCACTGGCAAATTATCACCTAGACATGATGATACCCAAAGATTGAATCCATTATAATTGTCTAAAAACTTGAAAAAATAAGTCAAAATAGGTTGTCTGCCTCTTAGCAATTTCTACAGCTAGTTTTTAATATTTTTAAATGGGGTTAAGTATTCATGTTTAATGTATTTTTGGAGATGACAACACAGTAGTTTAAAAAAAACGACTTTTAGGGCTTCCCTGGTGGTGCAGTGGTTGAGAATCTGCCTGCCAATGCAGGGGACACGGGTTCGAGCCCTGGTCTGGGAAGATCCCACATGCCATGGAGCAACTAGGCCCGTGAGCCACAACTACTGAGCCTGCGCGTCTGGAGCCTGTGCTCTGCAACAAGAGAGGCCACGATAGTGAGAGGCCCGCGCACCGCGATGAAGAGTGGCCCCCGTTTGCCGCAACTACAGAAAGCCCTCACACAGAAACGAAGACCCAACACAGCCAAAAATAAATAAATAAATAAATAAATAAATAAATAAATAAAAAAAACCAAAAAAAATGACTTTTAGAAAAGTTAAAGCATAATACGAACATATGGCATTTTTGCTACTAAGATCATAAAATGATCAGAGCTCCCTATATGGAGTCTATAACCTTGAGTACAATTGGCTTGTAGGTCACATGTTTGCAGTGAATTCACTAAGGTTTCAAGACTAAAGAAGTCCAAGTAAAAAATGAGATCACAGAGGTCATTACGGGACAGAATATCTGAGCAAGATGAAGAAGCACTGATGTTTCTCTCTGAGCTGTTTAAAATGACCCCCCAGTAATAGCCCACTAGATTTTGTCTCCTTTTCCTTCTTGTTAAGTATTTGACCTTGACCTGGTTTCAACATATTTCCTTTCTCTCATGATGCACAGCATCCATACTCATCAATGCCAGTCAAAGAAAGAGAGTTGTGTATAATCTCTAAGTCTCTAAAAAAAACAATATACTTTTAGAACTCCACACCAATGAAAAATAAATCCTAAATCCGATGAACAATTTAAAATTATTGATCATGATGTTTTTCTGAGAAACATAAACTTGAGTGTAACATTTAATGGATTAAAAATAAAATGTTCTAATGGGTTGGCCCAAGGACCTAGGTCCTATGTGTTGTACATAAGAGTGGAGTGAATCTATTGGTAGTGTATATGCACCAACCCAAGGTAGAAATTATTTTTTCTGGAATGTCGCTCGGTAAGGGAGATTGTGTAAAAGGTCTGGTTACCAATCTTGGGTAACAGGACTCATGCAAATCATAGAAGTGTGGCTCATATTCTCATGCAAATAAGGATGTTGATATGGAAATTGATACAGATATTTATAAGCAGATATATACTTAACACTGATATAAATTTAAGATAGAGAGACATGGCTATAGGTGTAGATATACATATCTATTAACAGGATGACTTGGAGGACCTTTTTTTTAACATCTTTATTGGAGTATAATTGCTTTACAGTGTTGTATTAGTTTCTGCTGTATAACAAAGTGAATCAGCTATATGCATACATAAATCCCCATATCCCCTCCCTCTGGCATCTCCCTCCCACCCTCCCTTTCCCACTCCTCTAGGTGGTCACAAAGCACTGAGCTGATCTCCCTGTGCTATGCAGCTGCTTCCCACTAGCTATCTATTTTACATTTGGTAGTGTATATATGTCAATGCCACTCTCTCACTTCATCCTAGCTTACCCTTCCCTCTCCCCATGTCCTCAAATCTATTCTCTACATCTGCATCTTTATTCCTGTCCTGCCCCTAGGTTCTTCAGAACCATTCTTTTTTTTATAGACTCCATATGTATGTGTTAGCATACGGTTTTTGTTTTTCTTTTTCTGGCTTACTTCACTCTGTATTACAGACTCTAGGTCCATCCACCTCACTACAAATAACTCAATTTTGTTTTTCTTTTATGGCCGAGTAATAATCTGTTGTATATATGTGCCATATCTTCTTAATCCATTCATCTCTCAATGGGCACTTAGGTTGCTTCCATGTCCTGCCTACTGTAAGTAGTGCTACAATGAACATTGTGGTACATGACTCTTTGAATTATGGTTTTCTCAGGGTATATGCCCAGTAGTGGGATTGCTGGGTCATATGGTAGTTCAATTTTCAGTTTTTTAAGGAAACTCAATACTGTTCTCCATAGTGGCTGTATCAATTTACATTCCCACCAACAGTGGAAGAGGGTTCCCTTTTCTCCACACCCTCTCCAGCATTTACTGTTTGTAGATTTTTTGATGATGCCCACTGTGACTGGTGTGAGGTGATACCTCATTGTAGTTTTGCATTTCTCTAATGATTAGTGATGTTGAGCATCCTTCCATGTGGTTGTTGGCAATCTGTATATCTTCTTTGGAGAAATGTCAATTTAGGTCTTCTGCCCATTTTTGGATTGGGTTGTTTGTTTTTCTGGTATTGAGCTGCATGAGGTGCTTGGATATTTTGGAGATTAATCCTTTGTCAGCTGCTTCACTGGCAAATACTTTCTCCCATTCTGAGCGTTGTATTTTCGTCTTGTTTATGGTTCCCTTTGCTGTGCAAAAGCTTTTACGTTTCATTAGGTCCCATTTGTTTATTTTTGTTTGTATTTCCATTTCTCTAGGAGGTGGGTCAAAAAGGATCTTGCTGTGATTTATGTCATAGAGTGTTCTGCCTATGTTTTCCTCTAAGAGTTTTATAGTGTCTGGCCTCACATTTAGGTATTTAATCCATTTTGAGTTTATCTTTGTTTATGGTGTCAGGGAGTGTTCTAATTTCATTGTTACATGTAGCGGTACAGTTTTCCCAGCACCACTTACTGAAGAGGCTGTCTTTTCTCCATTGTATACTCTTGTCTCCTTTATCAAAGATAAGGTGACCATATGTGTGTGGGTTTATCTCTGGGCTTTGTCTGAGCTTTCTATCCTGTTCCATTGATCTATATTTCTGTTCTGTGCCAGTACCATACTCTCTTGATTACTGTAGCTTTGTAGTATAGTCTGAAGTGCGGGAGCCTGATTCTTCCAGCTCAGTTTTTGTTTCTCAAGATTGCTTTGGCTATTCAGGATCTTTTGTGTTTCCATAAAAATTCTGAAATTTTTGTTCTAGTTCTGTGAAAAATGCCATTGGTAGTTTGATAGGGATTGCATCAAATCTGTAGATTGCTTTGGGTGGTATAGTTATTTGCACAATGTTGATTCTTCCAATCCAAGAACATGGTATATCTCTCAATCTGTTTGTATCATCTTTAATTTCTTTCATCAGTGTCTTATAGTTATCTGCATACAGGTCTTTTTTCTCCTTAGGTAGGTTTATGCCTAGGTATTTTGTTGTTGTTGCTGCAAAGGTAAATGAGAGTGTTTCCTTAATTTCTCTTTCAGATTTTTCATCATTTTGTATAGTAAGGCAAGAGATTTCTGTGCATTTATTTTGTATCCTACTTTACCAAATTCATTGATTAGCTCGAGTAGTTTTCTGGTAGCATCTTTAGGATTCTCTATGTATAGTATCATGTCATCTGCAAACAGTGACAGCTTTACTTCTTCTTTACTGATTTGGATTCTTTTTTATTTCATGCCCTTCCCTGACTGCTCTGGCTAAAACTTCCAAAACTATGTTGAATAAGAGTTGTGAGAGTGGACAACCTTGTTTTGTTCCTGATCTTAGTGGAAATGGTTTCAGTTTTTCACCATTGAGAATGATGTTGCTTGTGGGTTTGTCATACATGGCCCTTTATTATGTTGAGGTAAGTTCCCTCTATGCCTACTTTCTGGAGAGTTTTTATCATAAATGGGTATTGAATTTTGTCGAAAGCTTTTTCTGCATCTACTGAAATTATCATATGGTTTTTATCCTTCCATTTGTTAATATGGTTTATCATATTGATTGATTTGCAAATATTGAAGAATCCTTGCATTCCTGGGATAAACCCCACTTGATCATGGTGTTTGATTCTTTTAATGTGCTGTTGGATTCTGTTTGCTAGTATTTTGTTGAGGATTTTTGCATCTATGTTCATCAGTGATATTGGCCTGTAGTTTTCTTTTTTTGTGACATCTTCGTCTGGTTTTGGTATCAAGGTGATGGTGGCCTCGTAGAATGAGTTTGGGAGTGTTTCTTCCTCTACTATATTTTGGAAGAGTTTGAGAAGGATAGGTGTTACCTCTTCTCTAAATGTTTGATAGAATTCGCCTGTGAAGCCATCTGGTCCTGGGCTTTTGTTTGTTGGAAGATTTTTAATGACCATTTCAATTTCAGTGCTTGTGGTTGGTCTGTTTATATTTTTTATTTCTTCCTGGTTCAGTCTGGGAAGGTTGTGCTTTTCTAAGAATTTGTACATTTCTTCCAGGTTGCCCATTTTATTGGCATACAGTTGCTTGTAGTAATCTCTCATGATCCTTTGTATTTCTGCAGTGTCAGTTGTTACTTCTCCTTTTTCATTTCTAATTCTGTTGATTTGGGTCTTCCCCCTTTTTTCTTGAGGAGTTTGGCTAATGGTTTTATCCATTATCTTTATCTTCTCAAAGAACCAGCTTTTAGTTTTATTGATCTTTGCTGCCGTTTCCTTCATTTCTTTTTCATTTATTTCTGATCTGATCTTTATGATTTCTTTCCTTCTGTGAACTTTGGTGGTTTTTTGTTCTTCTTTCTCTAATTGCTTTAGGTGTAAAGTTAGGTTGTTTATTTGAGATGTTTCTTGTTTCTTGAGGTAGGATTGTATTGCTATAAACTTCCCTCTTAGAACTCCTTTTGCTGCATCCTGTAGGTTTTTGGTTGTCGTGTTTTCATTGTCATTTGTTTCTAGGTATTTTTTGACTTCCTCTTTGATTTCTTCAGTGATCCATTGGTTAATCAGTAGCATACTGTTTAGCCTCCGTGTGTTTGTATTTCTTACAGTTTTTTTCCCTGTAATTCATATCTAGTCTCATAGCATTGTGGTCAGAAAAGATACATGATAAGATTTCAATTTTCTTAAATTTACTAAGGCTTGATTTGTGACCCAAGATATGATCTATCCTGGAGAATGTTCCATGAGCACTTGAGAAGAAAGTGTATTCTGTTGTTTTTGGAAGGAATGTTCTATAAATATCAATTAAGTCCATCTTGTTTAATGTGTCATTTAAAGCTTGTGCTTCCTTATTTATTTTCATTTTGGTTGATCTGTCTATTGGTGAAAGTGGTGTGTTAAAGTCCTCTACTATTATTGTGTTACTGTCTATTTTCCCTTTTATGGTTGTTAGCATTTGCCTTAGTATTGTGCTCCTATGTTGGGTGCATAAATATTTACAATTTTTATATTTTCTTATTGGACTGATCCCTTGATCATTACGTAGTGTCCTTCTTTGTCTCTTGTAATAGTCTTTACTTTAAAGTTTATTTTGTCTGATATGAAAATTGCTACACCAGCTTTCTTTTGATTTCCATTTGCATGGAATATCTTCTTCCATCCCCTCACCTTCAGTCTGTATGTGTCCCTTGGTCTCAAGTGGGTCTCTTGTAGACAGTATATATACGGGTCTTGTTTTTGTATCCATTCAGCCAGTCTATGTCTTTTGGTTGGAGCATTTAATCCATTTACACTTAAGGTAATTATCAATATGTATGCTCCTATTACCATTTTCTTAATTGTTTTGGGTTTGTTTTTGTAGGCCTTTTCTTTCTCTGTGTTTCCTGCCTAGAGAAGTTCCTTTAGCATTTGTTTTAAAGCTGTTTTGATGGTGCTGAATTCTCTTAGCTTTTACTTGTCTGTAAAGGTTTTAATTTCTCTGTCAAATCTGAATGAGATCCTTGCTGGGTAGAGTAATCTTGGTTGTAGGTTTTTCCCTTTCATCACTTTAAATATGTCCTGCCACTCCCTTCTGGCTTCCGGAGTTTCTGCTGAAATATCAGCTGTTAACCTTATGGGGATCCCCTTGTATGTTATTTGCTGCTTTTCCCTTGTTGCTTTTAATATTTTTTCTTTGCATTTAGTTTTTGACAGTTTGATTAATATGTGTCTTGGCGTGTTTCTCCTTGGATTTATCCTGTATGGGACTCACTGCACTTCCTGAACTTGACTGACCATTTCCTTTCCCATATTAGGGAAGTTTTCAACTATAATCTCTTCAAATATTTTCTCAGTCCCTTTCTTTTTCTCTTCTTCTTCTGGGACCCCTATAATTCAAATGTTAATGCATTTAATATTGTCCCAGAGGTCTCTGAGACTGTCCTGAATTCTTTTCATTGTTTTTTCTTTATTCTGCTCTGTGGTAGTTATTTCCACTATTTTATCTTCTAGGTTACTTATTCGTTCTTCTGCCTCAGTTATCCTGCTATTGATTCCTTCTAGAGAATTTTTAATTTCATTTATTGTGTTGTTTATCATTGTTTGTTTGCTCTTTAGTTCTTCTAGGTCCTTGTTAAACGTTTCTTGTATTTTCTCCATTCTATTTCCAAGACTTTGGATCATCTTTACTATCATTACTCTGAATTCTTTTTCAGGTAGACTGCCTATTTCCTCTTCATTTGTTTGGTCTGGTGGGTTTTTACCTTGCTCCTTCATTGCCTTCGTATTTCTCTGTCTTCTCATTTTGCTTATCTTACTGTGTTTGGGGTCTCCTTTCTGCAGGCTGCAGGTTCGTAGTTCCCTTTGTTTTTGGTGTCTGCCTCCAGTGGGTAAGGCTGGTTTAGTGAGTTGTGGAGGCTTGCTGGTGGAGGGGACTGGTGTCTGTGTTCTGGTGGATGAGGCTGGATCTTTTCTTTCTGGTGGGCAGGACCGCATCCAGTGGTGTGTTTTGGGGTGTCTGTGAATTTATTATGATTTTAGGCAGCCTCTCTGCAAATGGGTGGGCTTGTGTTCCTGTCTTGCTAGTTGTTTGGCATGGGGTGTCCAGCACTGGAGCTTGCTGGTCATTGAGTGGAGCTGGGTCTTAGTGTTGAGACGGAGATCTCTGGGAGAGCTCTCACTGACTGATATTACATGGGGCTGGGAGGTCTCTGGTGGTCGAACGTCCTGAACTCGGCTCTCCCACCTCAGAGGCTCAGCCCTGACACTTGGCCAGAGCACTGAGACCCTGTCAACCACATTGCACGTGGCCAGAGCACCAAGACACTGTCAGCCACATGGCATTTCCTCACAAACTAGAAGGGAAGATCCTTGAGGACAGGGAATATCCTTGTTTCTCTAGTGCCTATTACAATGCCTGGTCCATCACAGAAACTCAATGTGTAATCGGGAAGAACAAATTTGACTCCATACTGTATCTGTTTCTTTTACTTACCCTTTGTATTAATTTGCTTTTGCTTAGTCGTACTAGTTTAACCAGGCATGAAACCAAGCAGGACCCTGTGGGGCCCTCCCAAGTTGGAGAACTTCTTTCACTCAAGACTTCATGATAATCACAAAAATATTTTTTGAGAAAGACCAGAAAGTGAGTAAACAAGGAGGAATTACTCGGCAGCACATTAAACCCAGAGTAGCATTCACTGTGGGCAATTCATGGAAATGAGATCAGATTGCTTATTTATCCTATCATTTGTCATTTTCTGGGAAAGTGAACTGGACTCTAGCAACACTTAACATTGGATTACAGAAACTAGCCTCTGGCTGTGCATAGTGGGACTTAGAATTGTATGAACAAGGAAGTGCCCTCCCTCCCCTCTGATTCATCATATCCTGGGAATTCAACCATTGTATAAACCAGATCTAATCCACCTTTCAGTGTCCAAGGCTCAGGAGAAGCCAGCCCCTCCCTGGTGTGATTAGAGGGCTAGGGACAAAGCCTAACTGTTGCCACTCTTGACCTCCAGCCGAAAGCCGATCTTAGCCCTCTACTGGGATTGGGGATTGACGGCCTAGGCATCCAACTATAACTAATGTCCATTGAAATCTGCAGAAGGCCAGTTCCTAAGATGGGAGTCCAGTCTGTGGGGTATCAGTTTTAGACAAGTTAACACTGACTGCTCACTGTATCATATGCCTGTTAATAAAAATATGTATAATAAATTAGGGAACTGATATAATATGGTTTCTAATATCAACTTCTTATGGACCTAACCTAGGATCCAGTGACATCATTTTGTTGTCTGGACTGACATTGCTCCTCTTCTGCTGAGTTCAGGTAAGCGTCCCAACTGTAGAATAATTATGTCCCATCTTTGGGTTTCTGTACAATTTGCAGATAGTTCTTAATATATTCACTAGCAAATTCTATGTGTTTACTATAGTATAGTGGTTTGCTTTATTTTGATTTTTGGAGAATGACAGTTTTTCATTATAACTGAAACTAATATTTTCATTTAGTCCGCAGGATGCTATTCTAGAATAATGTTAATTTTTATGCTACTTTTGTGCTTATATGGAAGTGCTTTATAATTGATGGTATTGGACTGGATGTCAATGATTACTTGAAACCTTTGGCTAAATAATCATAGTGGGTCATACTATTTTGAGGTATTAAATCATAGCCTTCTAGGACAGTCTGAATAATTTATACATTTAAAAGGAAACAAACTAAGCAATTACCTTCAAAATATATTTTTATAATTTCATATTAGCACTCTTCATTTAATAATTATAGAGAAAAATGTTATTAAGGCAAGTGAAATTATTTTAATATTAAAAGCTACTCTAATATTTCAGTCCCTTTAAAAGACGTCTCAATCTACCTTCTTATCAAATTAGAGAGTAGAATTATCATGTTTGTTCTACTTCCATCAGAAAGTCAAATTTAAATGTCATCAGTCTCTAACAATTTAACTACCAAAACAGCTAGGTGAATTAGTAATAATTTTCTGCTTGAAGTTTGAAGTCACAAATTATAGCATCCCCTACCCCAAAGTGTGATGCTAGAATCCTGACTTCTGTGTGCATTTTCACAGAATATTCAATAATCTTACTGCATTAGACATTAAGAAAACCATCAATACAAGTCTCCAGGAATTATCTGGATCTTTGGAATCCAATGAGACTAACTGCTGGTCTAGTAAGCTTTTGTCTCTCCAGGTAAAATTCTTAGAAGCACACATGGGAATGGGTGAGAGAGACTACAAGAAATAATTTTTTTATCAGAGAGTTTGACACAATACCCTCACTTTGTTAAAAAGGGAAAGTACCAAAGGATTATTTCAATTACATGAACGGTCAGGGGCAAGGATGCAACAGTGGACTATACTCACACCGAAAGAGTTAAAAAGTTGACTGGCACACATTTAGATGATTTTTTTTTCTTCCATGAAACTGCAAGGAAATCTGCTCCCTCTTTGAGAATTTCCAAAGGAGAATCATTCCACTGTTTTAAAATGTTAACAGTGAATTCAAAACAGAGGTGCTATTTTCAAATAAGACAAACTAGACCAATCTCTTCCTGAACCAGACACCTTTAAAAAATTTTTATTGGAGGGAAGAAATTAATATACTTCTACAGCTATGCTATTCATTTTAGACATATTCTGTCATTTAGTTGCTACAGGGAAATCTGTGAGGTAGCCCCCCCAAATAACACCTGAGGCTCTGGAAGGTTAAGAAGTTTAACCAAAGTCACACAGCAAGTAAGTACCAAATCTAGATTTGAACCACAACCTGTTCTTTATGTTTTACCCTTAGAGTTAGACCTAAAAGTTTTCAGCAGTAAACTGTTGTCTTTATTAAAGTAAAATGTCTTCTTTTTTTTTTTAATAATCACCAACAAATATCACTGTTCTTGGCATTAAATAAAATTGTGCAAATTTAAATTGAATTCCTTTTGTTACTGCTTCTTCCTCTTTTCCTTTCCCTTCTTTTTTCTTAGTCTTCATCTTTCCTGAATCCATACATCGTAGTTTGAGTGTTTTTCCCCAGAGCAGACCTTGTACTTTTAGTTATGTGAACCCTTAGGAGGTTCAGACAATAATACCTCTCATAAGGGGAGTATTTTCTCCAGGTGGGTATTTAAACAGACTTCAATCTACACCACTCTAATAGCTCACGACTGTACTTCAAGCTGGGCCAAATGTTTTAATATTTTATGGCTTCACCATTATTTTCTGAATGTGTACATACCATAGAAGTTACGAATGGGAAAATAATAAATAGAAAATACGCTAATTCATAGCACCTCTCCTAATTCTGTGAATTGATTCAGAAAACATTACAATGCATTGCACTATATAACGTGTAATTTATAAAACCTACCATACAAAATACCAAGTACATAGATGACTTTTTATTTATTTTTTAAAATTTTTTCCTTTTTATTTTAATGTGTTATATTTTCTAAAGAAAACTCTTCAGCAGGTTTTTGAAAGAGGGTAGAATAAGGAATGCATTTCTGGTGATTAAAGACTGGCCTTGTCTAAGCGAGGCATTTTTAGTCAGAGAAAATGATTTGACCCAGAAAACAATGAAAAACAGATTTGTCATGTCACCTTTTATGCCCCAGTGCAAAGAATGTGGCTTTTGGAATTGTGACCTTGAGAAACTTAATCAAAATATCATTTTTCTCATTTATCAAATGGGGATAATTAAGATGTGCAAGTTTATTCTGAAAAATGAAGTAAACTACATTTTAAAAGTCTTTTGAACTGTATCTGGCACATAGTGGATATTTATTACATTTTAGCCCCTCTTTCTGCCACTCATTTTGGGGTCATAGTTAAATACAGCTAGAACCTAAATAGTTACAAAACTGTTTTGAAAACCATTTATTGTGTTAAAACTCCAATATATAACACAGAGTAAACATGTTTCCCAATATCAAGAATATCTGAAAATTGCATTCAAGCTAAGTATAATTTATGGCCTTTAATTTTTGGTTCTCCAATTTCATTTTTATTGTCAACTGAAATTATAATTTAAAATTTTAATATTATATTTCTTCAAAACAAAGTTTCAGGACAAACACCCATGCTAAAAGCTTAATGTTTAGCTGTGACATCTATTATTGCTCTACTATGAACTATGGTTCTAAACCAGAACTTTAGTTTGATGTTAGCTGCTACTCTCCTTCTCTGGAATTTTCAGATCACAATATCAGGTATCTATGAAGTTTGACCGTATTTAGTATCTAAATTGTAGATCACAGAGTAATGCTCATCATGACTTGCTAGTTCCACATGGATAGATTCTGACTTACACAATGCCAATTCCCTACAACATCCAGGCAATTTTGGATATGGAGCATCTGAACTAGATATCAGGATTATCATGAGAAAGGATATCTCCTAATAAATGCCCTGAAAGCTTGTGGCTCTTTTCTAATTATGATCTAACTCTCTAAGTTCTTTTTCTCTTACTGAGATATAATTGATATATAACACTGTGTAAGTTTATGATGTACAACATGTTGATTTGGACATTTATATATTGCAATGTGTTACCACCACAGCTTTAGCTAACATCTTCATCACATCACATAATAAATAATGTGATTGGATTCTCTAAGTGTGGGATGGGGCTTATTAGCTGGTAGACATCACCAGAGGGTGATTAGATAGGGACTTGGACATTTTGTTGAGAACCCCTAAATGTGATTTCTCTTGGTCAGTGTCCCCACAGAGAAATTCACTAGTCTCCTGTGCCGGCAGAAGGAAGGAGGGCATAAATCTGGTAGCCAGAACTGGAGAGCCCAGGCAAGGAAGAGCTTTGGGTATCTCATTCTTGTTGCCTTTCAATGAATTTTCCTGTTCCCAATGTGGTTCTCTCACCCACAAGCACAGCTCAACTCAGTATCCCTTCGCAATTGAGTATACTGTTAAAAAGAAGAGATGGAATTCTGACTTTTAAAATATTCACCAATACTTGGACAAGCAACTCAATTATGTTCATTTCATATGTCAAATGCATGATTAACAATGTCAATTCTGGAACCATATAGATCAGTGTTTAAGCCTGAGTTTATCTAAATGTTAGCCATGTATACAAAAGAAATTATAATACAGTCTAATTAAAAAACACTTGATGAAAATTTTTATGAGGATAAAATGAAATAATGTTTTTGAACAGTAGAGGACACATGTACTTAGTATTTGCTTCCATTGTTATTACCACTCACACAACAGACAATTCAGACTTCTTTTCACATTATATTCTTCAGATTATATAGAACCCTATGGCAATGTTTTATTCTGGGCATAAACATTTGTACAACTTGTTGAAAGGGGGAGGTAGGAGTCAGTATGTGCACTTCCACAGTTATGGATAGTTCAAGATAATGATTCATTGTAGTTACTGCTAGTGAACTATGGTTAAAGCAATACTTTGTAATGATTTTAAGTCTATATTTTATCATTTTGAAACAGAACATAACGTATAGCTTAGAATCATTCATCATTTTCTACTCAGATACCTAGAGGTTACACTTTCATAATTATTTAGTAAAGGACATGTCATTTTTGTTTTTTCTGCAGCTGTTTATTTTATTCTTGTGCTTTTTTCTCCCCATGAAATATACTTGGGTCTTCTATTATAGATAATTTTAATGCTTTATCTAATGCCTTTTCCAGAAAATTGAAACAAAGAGGGGCATTAAATTTTTTAAAAATCCAGGTAACTAATAGATTTTGTATTAATACTGGGGACATGATTTGCATCATTAATTTTTCTCTGTTTTATCTCTTCTTTTTAATAATATACTCGGGAAGAAGGAAAGAAAAATCTGAGATGTGTGATATGTGCATGCATTTATTTCCACAGATATACACATTAGAAAAGCAGATCTTTAAATTATATATTTTTAAAAATCTATATGATTTATACTTTTAATACTTTTTGAACATTATGTTTTTCCAATGGAAATTTTTAGGAGTGCAAAATGAGCAGATTTACTAAAAATTAACAAAGAAGTTTTGTGAAGATTTTATATGGATATTTCTGTCTTTAGAACATTGACATT
Source organism: Balaenoptera physalus (assembly GCF_965194825.1). Lineage (NCBI taxonomy): Eukaryota > Metazoa > Chordata > Mammalia > Artiodactyla > Balaenopteridae > Balaenoptera > Balaenoptera physalus. Next base: position 64,348,426 of record NC_138893.1, on the reverse strand, counting down.
TAACCTGTCATTATTTATTGAGAGCTAGATAAATTATTTCATCAATGGAACTGTATGCCTGACAGTATAAGAGACTTATGCTATCATGATAAAAATAGGTATATTTCATATATGATTTTATTGTAGCATCTGTCTTTATACAATAGTTGGGTGTATGAAGATATAGTAGATAATTTGAAGAGATATGTGTAAATATACAAATGTTGAAACATATATTGATCAGAATCAATTTAGATAGCTTACTGAAGGAAAAAATAAGATGATTTTTAAATGACCTTAGCTTTAAAAATTCTATATTCCATAGGAATAGATGTATTTTATAACTTGTTTCACAATGCATCGTAAAACATAATAGTGCTTTTCAGAGCAAATACAAATATAAATGAGAATATAATAATAAGAATAGAGTTGGAGGGGGTAGTGGTGTCTGAGGATGGCTGCAGCAGAAAGGGGTTGATTAGAATAGTGCTGTGTAGCTAAAATAAGTTTTTAAAGATTAAGGTGTTGAAACAAAAAAGATCAGAACACTCAGTGGGTGCCATGATATCCATTGTTCATGATTATTTTTATTATTTTATGTGTGACGACATTCTAGCTCTAAATCTGACTTATATGTAGGTTCTAGATCATTTGAACCTAGCAAAGGCAAAAGCGAAATTATAAAAGCAGAGTGAAGATTAAAAAAGGACAAGACTCGGAATTGAAATAACAGAGGAAAAGAGTCAACTGCTTTTAGCCCAATCAAAGTCTGCTCTGTGAAACACAGAACAGTTCTTCTAGTGAAGACTTTGATTATTTTTTCAGTACCTTTTTAAGTTAAGTAGATTAAAGCCTTGACATTCCTAAAAGGAGAAACAGAGTGAACACTCGTCCTGCTCTCTCCTAGCCACATGTCTTGGATGAACCACTTTACCTACTTTGCCAAGCTCAAGTTTCTGAAAGAGACTCCATGACATTTTAAAGCAGTTTAGGCTCTAGCTATTGAGAATTCAATTATTCTATTCTTTTCTTTCATTATGTTAACATTTCTCCTTTACATGATCAGCACCATCTATCAAGAATACAATGAGAAACACATTCTGACACTCTGATGGAACTAATACAGAACCGTAACCATGGAGAAGAAAGTTCCAGCTAAAAAAGTTTTTCCTCCAGTAATGAAATTCCAAATATATTTTTCAGACCTCTAATTTTCACCTTCTTGAAAATATGTTTGTTCTCAGAAGAAGATATTTCTATTAAATCATTCCAAAGTTCAGTGAAAATAACTGCTTGATACTTCAATTAACAGTAATCACCAGTCATCCATAAGGAATAAAGTCATCAACATAAAGAAGTACAGCTACCTTGGGGAATTCATAGGCAACTGCAGACATCCTCTCTGTTGACTGTCTCTCATGTCATTCCTGCAGAATAAATTTGAATTTGGGTGAGGATGAAGTATTTAGGGAGGTCATAAGTGTAGAAGGCCTCAATGATCAACTCATTACAGTCAAGTTTTCTATTTCTGGAATACATTTCTTTCTAATTAAAAGCTAACAAACACACAGGAAAAGACATATATAATATAGTTTATTATATATGTCAAATCCCTTGAAATGAGTTTGAATCTGTGTGAGGGAACTGGAGGAGAGAGGCAGTAACTAGAGGAGGTACTTCTTTTCCTTCAATAAAAACTAACATACAAAAAGAAGTATGTCTTATCTGTCATTTGGGGATGCTAGTGTGTGTGTGTGTGTGTGTGTGTGTTTGTGTGTGTGTGTGTGTTTCAACCATCAGTGCTTAAGAAAAATTCATATCTATACAATGTGTTTATGTTTTCAATAGCGACAATATTGTAGAATGGAAAGCCCATCAGAGACTCTGTGTAGTGAGTTAAGTTGGATACACTAACATATACAAGTTTCAGGAGTTCAGTAAACTCTGCTATAAATACAACTCAATACGTTGTAATGATTTAGCACTGTGGTGCAAAACAAAAGAAAGAAAGTTCCATTTGTTTGAAAACTTTGTAGGTGCAATAATTGTGTACATTCTGTGCTAAAATGTTTGGGGAATATAAAAAAAATTGTCACAATGTTTTAGGTGGTCATGCCTCTGCAAAGTTATGGTATAAAATCGATTACAGTAGCAACAAACAAAAGTACAACTTTCGGTTATTTTCTTTCTTTTTTTTCAAAATGAACTTTTGTTGAAAATATTTTATTGTACCCTCATTATAAAATACTCATTGTAGAGAATAAGAAAACTGAGTAAATTTTTAACAACTGCATGGTGAGGTTCAACGTATATGTACATGATGTGTCTGGCACAAAATAAGCACCTAACAAATGCTAGCTATAATTTAAATTTATGTGAATGTTCTTGATTCTATGGGAATTGCCTGGCTCCTCTTTTCAAATATTTCTCAACATCTAGATTGCTTCAAATATTTTGTCTCATGTATAACCATCTAGCAAGAATAAATCACTTCAATTATATTACTTTTGGTTGACTCACAAAGTAAATATATTCACAGAAGAAAAGAAATGAATATGCAAATAAGCAATCACTGGCTACAATGAATATATAAAAAAAGATCTTTGCTTGTAGTTATAAAATCAAATCATCTGAAGGTCAAAAGACACATTTAAAAGATAAGAATACCGAGAAAAATGTTGGCTAGCTTAAAGTTAGTCCACATACAATATATTTAGCATAACAAACTCTGACATATTAGATGTTAAATGGAATACAACTCATTTCTGCTACTGTCAACCCAGATCACTATTTGATATGAAATGATGCAGAATGAAATTTCTGTTTCAGCTTCTTGGCTTTTAGCACAACTCACCGTGTTTTACAGATGTCTGACCTTTGAATTTTAATTCATATGCTGTTTTCTCTGAACAAAGACTGACATAAAAAAGTTGTTCTTTCATACAAGAACAGTTCCATAATGAGCACAAAAAAGATCCTATGCAATGTAATTTTTTTTCTTAAAAAATAGGTCTAGTTCTGTCAAATACAGTTGTTCCTAGGGGTATTTCAGAATTTGTAGGTAAATATATAAAAGGAAGGATACTGTATAGCAATGATTCATCTTTTTTTTTTAAAGTTTAGTTGATTAGGAAGAAATGTTTTAATGATCCTGATCTTGATTCTAGTTCTTCAGAAAAATTGTCAGCTTTTCATATGTTTTATTTTTCTCATTATCTATTTGTCACTTAGGCCCAGAGATTTGTTTTTCTTCTTCTTCTTTCTGTCTTGTTATTCTTATTACACCTTACCTATCTATCTAAGATGTTACTGTCATTTCTATACTCTTTTCCACATCCTTTAAGATTCCACTATGGGTTGTTCATCTCTGCTGCTTTCTTTCATAGCCTCTTTCTCATAGATTTCCAAATTAATGACAATAACACAGAAGAGAAAAGCCATGTTCTATCATTTTACTGCATTTTACTGCATGAATTGTAACCGAAGACTAGACTACATATTAACACCTTAAAGAAATTTTTATTGTGGATAATGACATATATGAAATAATTCTGGGATTTCTTTATTTTTAAATAGCTTTATTGAGATAAAATTCACATACCGTACAATTCACTCCTTTAACATATACAATTCAGTGTTTTTTAGTATACTCACAAAGTTGTGCAGCAGTCACCACTATCTAATAACAGAGCATTTTTACCACCCCTCAAAACAACTGCATACTCACTAGCAGTCACTTCCCATTTCTCCCTTCCCACAGCTCCTGGCAAACACAAATCTACATTCTGACTGTACGGGTTTGCCTACTCTGGACAATTCATATCAATGGAACTATACAATATGTGACCTTTCTTGTTTGAAAGTGATTTGTTACATTTTTTCTTAATCAATTTTTTAATGTCACTGACTGACACTGGTTCTGCCCCCATGTAAACACCATAATTTTAATATCTGTCTCTGCTATAAGAAACTTACATTAATTTAGGAGGCAGTTTCCACTATTTCTGAAGATTTCTCTTTCGATCCCTTTCTTATTTGTTCAGATGTATTTTGCCTTAGAATTGGACAGCTTTTCCTTACCCATAGAAGCCACTTCTTTTAACTTTTATACTCAAAGCCAACCATCAAGCAGTTCACGGTGATATTAGCCTCATAGAACTCCCAGTTGACTCCTCCCAGAAGCCAGTATCTGCCTCAGCTCCCTGGGACTTGTGACTCTGCTGCACCCTCACTATTTGTTTCTGAACAGACTGCCTTGTGCATTCTGTCCTTCTGGCTTCTCATCCTCACTTAGCTCCAGGCTCTTTCCTCCCACTTGCCACCTTATTGCTACACTTTCCTGCTCCTGTGCTACTTACGTAACTTTGCTCCACAAGATATTCTGGCACTTCTGCTTGCATAAAACCCAACACTAGTTACTGCTGACATATCTGTTGCTCTGATCAACCCGACTCTCAATAGCTGTCTATTCCTTTGGACCTATAACTTAGAATTTCCACTACTCACACTGCATCTTAACCACAGTTTCATATGGCCTGGTTTTGTCCAGAATTAAAACATTTATGTGAAAATCTGCTTTTATTTAAACACCACTTTTTGTGTATATTCCTCACCAAAATTCGCTTTTTAAATTTTTCATTAGGATATATTGTTCTAAAATTCTGCCCTAATTATCACCAGTTTCCCACTGACCAAAGTTACAATACTATTTCCCATCAGCATTTGTCCAGTTAATTTTTACCTCAATGTGTGAGTTGTTTCACTTCTACCTAGACTCTGGGTGTGGTTTATATTCCAGGTATTTCATTTCCAGGTTCCATAATGTTTTCTATGTTGCACATTCAACTCGTTTTATTTATGATCTTACTTCAATGGTTCATTTAATAAAATTTTCCTCTTTTCTATTATTTCTCAAAATTTTATTCTTCCTTCGTTTTTTCTCAAATGTTATTTCAGTTCAATCCTAACATTTAATATTTTAGCATAAACATTTTAGATTTGTCATTGTCTAGCTTTTAAAAAATAGACCCTTTTAAATTCATCACAATTTTACTGCATCCCTGCCATAGCCCAGGCAATTTCCTAGGTGCTACAGATATAGAGACAAGTTGAAAACACTGCACTCAAGCAGCTAGTGCAGAATTCAGGCAACTAAACAGATTTCAATATATCCTTATGAGTTAAAATAGAGATATGTAGAGTGTATTCATCTTCTATTGTTGCCATAACAAATTATCACAATCTTAAATGCTTAAAACTATATAATTTCATTATTTTATAGCTCTGTAGGTCAGAAGTCCAGATTGGATCTCACTGAGCAGAATGAAGGTGTCACAGTGCTGCATTCCTTTCCATGGGTCCTAGGGGGAATCTGTTTCTTTGCTCATTGATTCAGCAAGAATAAGCAGAATGTAGTTCTATGTAGTTGTAGGACTGAGCCTCCATTTCTTGCTAGCTGTCAGCTGGAAGCTGGTCTCTCTCTCTACAGTCTTACACATAGCCCACTACATCTTAGAATTCAGCAACAGGGCATCAAATTCTTCTCATGCTGTCATCTCCCCAACCATTCTTCTCTAGACACACCTCTTTCTCTTACTGCACCAGGGAAAGCAGCTCCATCTTTAAGGTCTCTTGATTAGATTACATCCAACTGAATAATCCAGTATAGTCCCCCCCATCTCAAGTCCACATCCTTAAGTCCCTTTTGCCATGTAAGATAATATATTCATAGGTTCTAGAGATTAGGAGGTGGATACCTTTGGGGGGCCATTATTCTTCTGACCACACACAAGGAACACAAAATAATGTTTAGTGCAATGAGAGGAAGTAAATTTCTAGTAGAATATTGTACTCTACTTGAGGACAGGGATTGGATCTGCCTTGTTTCCTGCCGTATCATCTGCCCTAGCAGGGCTGGCCCTGTCGTTACCGGGGCTCCCAGGACCCAGGCAGCCATGCCCTCCGTACCCTGTCCTCACTGGGGCAGACCCGAGTGCTCCAGGGAGCAGACTCCTGTGGGTGCCCTACATGCTGAGGTGGGGCTAAAACCATAGCTGAGCCCCAGGGGAGGGGCAACTAAGGAAGAGGAACAGAAATCTTTCTGTCAGCTGTACATGCCACAGATTAAATCCGCATGATCAGCTTGGTAGACCCTGCATCTATGGAATATCTGAATGGACGAATGTTCCCACAAAGGAAACCGGTCTAGCTCTGGCAACTGTGGACTTTGGGGGCAAGCACACGCGAGAGTTGGGCCAGATCAGAGTCTGAGCTGTCCCCTCAGTGCCCAAAGCAGGTCCAGAGACCAACCTAGAGGCATTGGAGGACCTCCTAGGGAGGCAGAGGTGGGCTGTGGCTAAGAGCGGGGACAAGGACACTGACAGCTGAGACCCCAGGAAAATATTATTACTATTATTTGTATTAGGTTTTGATACATTCTGTTGTTGTTTTTTAAATTATTATTTATTTTTATATTTATTTAGTTTTTTGGGGGTTTGGTTTTCTTTTTTCTTTTTAAACTTTTTAAAAGATATTTTTTATTTTTTTTATATTTCTAGTTTTACTTTGCATTCTCATTGTTCTGTATTTTTTACTTTTTTTTTCTTTTCTTTGTTCTATTTTGTTTTTATCTTTTTTTAAATCGTTTTTGTGTGTTTGTTTTATTTTCTTTGCTTTATTCCCCAGTTTGCATTCTGCTTTGTCTTTGTCTTTGATTTTGTGTTTTTGTTAGTTTTGAATTGTTTGATTTTACTTTTGGGTTCTTTTGTTTATCCAGTTGTTCCCTTATTTTTTGTTTTCTTTGTTTTTTTGGTTTCTTTTGTGTGTGTTTGTTTGGTTTTGCTTTTACCATTTGTCTGTTTTTTTTTTTATTGCTGTTGTTGCTGTTTGTTTGTTTCTGTCTTTGCTATATGTCTTGGGGTTTGTTTTTCTGTTTGTTTCATTTGTTTTCTTCCCCCCTCACTTTTTTTTCCCCTTTATTGCCATGATGCGTGGCTTGTGGGGGGGTCTTGTTTCCCCGGCCAAGGGTCGGGCCTGAGCCTCTGGAGTGGGAGCGCCAAGTACAGGATGCTGGACTGCCAGAGAATTCCTAGCCCCAGGAAATATTAATCCGTAAGAGCTCTCCTAGACGTCTCCATCTCAAATCCAAGATCCGGCTACATGCAACTGCCTGCAGGCTTCAGTGCTGGATGCCTCATGCCAAACAACAAGCAAGATAGGAACATGAACCTATCCATTAGCAGACAGGCTGTCTAAAGTCATACTAAGCTCACAGACACCAAAAAACACACCCCCTGGCATGGCCCTGCCCATCAGAGGGACAAGATCCAGCTCCACCCACCAGAAGGCAGGCACCAGTCCCTCCCACCAGGAAGCCACTGGACCAACCTCACCCACCAGGGGCAGACACCAGAAGTAAGAAAAATTATGGCCCTACAGCCTGTGGAAAGGAGACCTCAAACACAGTAAGTCAGACAAAATGAGAAGACAGAGAAGTACGTTGCAAATGAAGGAGCAAGGTAAAAACCCACAAGACCAAATAAAGGAAGAGGAAATAGGCAATCTACCTGAAAAAGAATTCACAGTAACGATAGTAAAGACGATCCAAAATCTCAGAAATAGAATGGAGGCATAGATCAAGAAAATACAAGAAATGTCTAACAAGGACCTAGAAGAACTAAAGAACAAACAACAGAGATGAACAACACAATAACTGAAATTAAAAATACACTAGAAGGAATCAATAGCAGAAAAACAGAGGCAGAAGAACGGATAAGTGACCTGGAAGATAGAATGGTGGAATTAACTGCCACGGAGCAGAATAAAGAAAAAAGAATGAAAAGAAATGAGGACAGCCTCAGAGCCCTCTGGGACAACATTAAACGCACCAACATTCAAATTATAGGACTCCCAGAAGATGAAGAGAAACAGAAAGGGTCTGAGAAAATATCTGAAGAGATTACAGTCGAAAAATATCCTAACATCGGAAAGGAAACAGTCAGTCAAGTCCAGGAAGCACAGAGAGACCCATACAGGATAAACCCAGGGAGAAACATGCCGAGACACATAATAATAAAGCTATCAAAAATTAAACACAAAGAAAAAATATTGAAAGCAGCAAGGAAAAAGCAACGAATAGCATACAAGGGAAACCGCATAAGGTTAACAGATGATTTTTCAGTAGAAACTCTGCAGGCCAGAAGGAAGTGGCAGGATATATTTAAAGTGATGAAAGGGAAAAGCCTACAATCAAGATTACTCTACCAAACAAGGATCTCATTCAGATTCGACGGAGAACTCAAAAGCTTTACAGACAAGCAAAAGCTAAGAGAATTCAGCACCACCAAACCAACTTTACAACAAATGCTAAAGGAACTTCTCTAGGCAGGAAACACAAGAGAAGGAAAAAAACCTACAAAAACAAACTGAAAACAATTAAGAAAATGATAATAGGAACATACATATCAATAATTACCTCAAATGTAAATGGATTAAGCGCTCCAACCAAAAGACACAGACTGGATGAATGGACACAAAAACAAGACCCATGTATATGCTGTCTACAAGAGACCACTTCAGAACTAGGGACACATACCAACTGAAAGTGAGGGGATGGAAAAAGATATTCCATGCAAATGGAAATCAAAAGAAAGCTGGAGTAGCAATTCTCATACCAGACAATTAGACCTTAAAATAAAGATTATTACAAGAGACAAGGAAGGACACTACATAATGATCTCAGGATCAATCCAAGAAAAAGATATAACATTTGTAAATATTTATGCACGCAACATAGGAGCACCTCAATACATAAGGCAAATTCTAACAGCCATAAAAGGGGAAATCTACAGTAACACAATAATAGTGGGGGCTTTAACACTCTACTTACACCAAAGGACAGATCATCCAGACAGAAAATTAATAAGGAAACACAAGCCTTAAATGACACATTAGATCAGATAGACTTAATTGATATTTATAGGACATTCTATCTGAAAGCAGCAGAATACACTTTCTTCTCAAGTGCACACGGACCATTCTCCAGGATAGATCACATCTTGGGTCGCAGATCAGGCCTTGGTAAATTTAAGAAAATTGAAATCGCATCAAGCATCTTTTCCAACCACAACGTTATGAGATTAGAAATCAATTACAGGAAAAAAAAACTGTAAAAAACAAAAACACATGGAGGCTAAACAATATGCTACTAAATAACCAATGGATCACTGAAGAAATCAGAGGAAATCAAAATATACCTAGAAATAAGTGACAATGAAAACAAGACAACCCAAAACCTATGGAATGCAGCAAAAGCGGTTCTAAGAGGGAAGTTTATAGCAATAAAATTGTACCGAAGAAACAAGAAAAACTCAAATAAACAATCTAACCTTACACCTAAAGGAACTAGAGAAAGAAGAAGAAGAACAACAACAAAAATAAAAACTCAAAGTTAGCAGAAGGAAAGAAATCATAAAGATCAGAGCAGAAATAAATGAAATAGAAATGAAGAAAACAATAGCAAAGATCAATGAAGCTAAAAGCTGGTTCTTTGAGAAGATAAACAAAATTGATAAACCTTTAGCCAGACTGATCAAGAAAAAAAGGGAGAGGTCTCAAATCAATAGAATTAGAAATGAAAAAGGAGAAGTTACAACTGACACTGCAGAAATACAAAGGATCATAAGAGACTACTACAAGCAACTATATGCCAATACAATGGACAACCTGGAAGAAATGGACAATTCTTAGAAAGGTACAACTTCTCAAGACTGAACCAGGAAGAAATAGAAAATATGAACAGAACAATCACAAGCACTGAAATTGAAACTGTGATTAAAAATCTTCCAACAAACAAAAGTCCAGGACCAGATGGCTGCACAGGCAAATTCTATCAAACATTTAGGGAAGAGCTAACACCTACCCTTCTCAAACTATCCCAAAATATAGTAGAGGAAGAAACACTCCCAAACTCATTCTACAAGGCCACCATCACCCTGATACCAAAACCAGACAAAGTTATGACAAAAAAAGAAAATTACAGGCCAATATCACTGATGAACATCAATGCAAAAATCCTCAAAAAATACTAGCAAACAGAATCCAATAACGTTAAAAAGATCATACATCATGATCAAGTGGGACTTATCTCAGGCATGCAAGGATTCTTCAGTATGTGCAAATCAATCAATGTGATACACCATATTACAAAATTGAAGAATAAAACTATTTGATCATCTCAATAGATGCAGAAAAAGCTTTCAACAAAATTCAGCACCCATTTATGATAAAAACTCTCCAGAAAGTGGGCATAGCTCAACATAATAAAGGCCATATATGGCAAACCCACAGCAAACATTATTCTCAATGGTGAAAAACTGAAAGCATTTCCTCTAAGATCAGGAATAAGACAAGGGTGCCCACTTTCACCACTATTATTCAACATAGTTTTGGAAGTCCTAGCCATGGCAATCACAGAACAAAAAGAAATAAAAGGAATCTAAATTGGAAAAGAAGTAAAACTGTCACTGTTTGCAGATGACATGATACTATACATAGAAAATCTTAAAGATGCCACCAGAGAACTACTAGGGCTAATCAATGAATTTAGTAAAGTCGCAGGATACAAAATTAATGCACAGAAATCTTTTGCATTCCTATACACTAACAAGAAAAGATCAGAAAGAGAAATTAAGGAAACGATTCCATTCACCATTGCAACAAAAACACTAAAATACCTAGGAATAAACTTACCTAAGGAGGCAAAAGACCTGTATGCAGAAAACTATAAGACACTGATGAAAGATATCAAAGACGACACACACAGATGGAGAGATACACCATGTTCTTGGATTGGAAGAATCAATATTGTGAAAATGACTATACTTCGCAAAGCAATCTACAGATTCAATGCAATCCTTACCAAATTACCAATGGCATTTTTCACAGAACTAGAACAAAACATTTTACAATTTGTATGGAAACACAAAAGACCTTGAATAGCCAAAGCAATCTTGAGAAAGAAAAATGGAGCTGGAGGAATCAGGCTCCCTGAATTCAGACCATACTACAAAGCTACAGTAATCAAGACAGTATGGTATTGGCACAAAAACAGAAATATAGATCAGTAGAACAGGATAGAAAACTCAGAGGGAAACCCACAGACCTATGGTCACCTAGTCTATGACAAAGGAGGTAAGAATATACAATGGAGAAAAGACAGCCTCTTCAATAAGTGGTGCTGGGAAAACTGGACAGCTTCATGTAAAAGAATGAAATTAGAACACTCCCTAACACCTTACACACAAATAAACTCAAAATGGATTAAAGACCTAAATGTAAGCCCAGACAGTATAAAACTCTTAGAGGAAAACATAGGAAGAACACTCTTTGACATAATTTTTGACCCACCTCTTAGAGTAATGAAAATAAAAACAAAAATAAGCAAATGGGATTTAATTAAACTTAAAAGCTTTTGCACAGCAAGGGAAACCATAAACCAGATGAAAGACAACCCTCAGAATGGGAGAAAATATTTGCAAACTAATTAACTGACAAAGAATTAATCTCAATATCAAAAAAACAAACAACCCAATCAAAAAATGGGTGGAAGATCTAAATAGATATTTCTCCAAAGAAGACATACAGATGGCCAAGAAGCACATGAAATGATGCTCAACATCACTAATTATTAAACAAATGCAAATCAAAACTACAATGAGGTATCACCTCACACTGGTCAGAATGGCCATCATCAAAATATCAACAAACAATAAATGCTGGAGTGGGTGTGGAGAAAAGGGAACCCCCTTGCATTGTTGGTGGGAATGTAAATTGATACAACCACTATGGAGGTTCCTTATAAAACTAAAAATAGAACTACCATATGACCCAGTAATCCCACTACCCTGAGATAGGCATATACCCTGAGAAAACCATAATTCAGAAAAACACGTGTACCCCAAATGTTCATTGCAGCTCTATTTACAATAGCCAGGACATGGAAGCAACCTAAATGTCCATCAGCAAAGGAATGGATGAAGAAGATATGGTACATATATACAATCAAATATTACTCAGCCATTGAAAGGAATGAAACTGGATCATCTGTAGAGACATGGATGGACCTAGAGACTGTAATGTCCATTAAAAACTTTCCTTCATCTGTGTATCTAGATACAATTAGAAATGAATCTCATTTCAGTACTGTTTTCCTTTTTACCGAAACTGGGTCAGATATAAACAGTAGAGCTGATCAATATGATTTGTTACAGTTTACAAAAATAGCTGATAAGAAAAGGACTAGAGACAGTGAATCGTAATGGAAAGAAATCCTAGATGTGGTATTGATCAGATCTTTATTCAAATCTTCAGTCTGCTAAAATTAGCTCTATAATTCTGTGCAAATTATTTAACATTTAAGATCCCCAGTTTCCTCATAGACCTAAAAATAAAAAAGCAATTCCACCCTCACAGAGCTCTTATGAGAAAAAGAGATGACTATAAATTTCTTAGCATGGAGGAGCTCATTAAATTCCTGATCTTCAGAGGTAAATTTCAGTCCATTTTTATGTTAGAGGCATGTTCTATATTCAACTCACGTACAAATTCAATGCATTCCTCCATAATATGATACTGAACACAGTGTTGGAGGAGAAGTGGTCATCTGAAACTAAAGATTTCTCCCTTATTCTTTCTGCACTTCAGAAAGCAGGAACTCCGTTTCCTGTCCTCTCTGTGTCCAAGTACCCTCAAGTCAGTTGGAAACAGCTGGCATGGGGGAAACACATGGATGCCCTTCTTCCTAGAGTTGAGGAGGAACATTCTTCACTTACTCCTGAGCATCAACATGATTGAAATGATGTGTTCGTAGAACCACTTCATTCTCATGTAACAGGAAAGAGGAGTCTCTCCCACAGTATGGTAAGTTGGGCCCTCTATCCAGGCTTTCTCCTACCTCCTTAGCCTTGGATGGTAATGCCAGCAGAACTGCAATGGAACTCCATGTGGAGCTAAGCTACTCAGATATGGTGCAGCAAAAGGACCCCTCTATTAGAAGTGCAAAAAATAATTCTAGTTCTATCACAGATTTTCTTTTCTTTTTTTTTTTTTGCCTTGAGCAGTCTTTCTTAAGAGAATGGGTCATTTTTCAATATATGCAAATATCGAATCATTATGTTGTACACCTGAAACTAATATAATGTTATATGACAATTACAGCTCAATTGAAAAAGGATATTACAGATGACGTTTTAAAAAGAAAATGGAAAGATTAGAACAAGATAAAGGATTTTATTTTTCAAAGTAAGGGGAAAATATGTCAAAAGATGGTCAGGAAACACTCAGCTCTAGTTTTTTTCATCACTTGTCCCAGCCTCTCATCACTTTCAGCTCTCCAATATCTTTGCCTATATTAGAATTGAAAAATGTAGCTCTAACTTCCGTAACATAGAAGAAACAAAAATAAACTTAAAAAAAAATACAACTCATGAATGGCCACTGTCAACATGGCTTGGCATTAGGAAAATTCACTCATGTTGAGAACCTGTTTTGTTCATCTGAGATGATTTTACTTGACTAAACATTTAGAATACAAATACAAAATTGTATCAATAAAATGCCTTTAACTGCAGAGAATAAAATTTGGGTTCAATCAATAAGATCCTTAAAATTCTACTTGACACATACCTCATTAAACATATATTCTTTGTTTTCATATTAAAAGGTTGCATCTGAACTCAATGGGTGCCTGTGCTAGTGTTGCTGAGGGTCAAGGCTAAGCCCCCTGAGGACACAGTCCCTGATATTAACTATCCTGTATATCAAAATCCTGGTAAAAATTCATAAGCATCCATATTTAAATTAAATTTCTAAAATGATGAAATGACTCAGCTCCATCTGAGGCATCAGGCTTATGATACTTGTCTAACCTATCCTCATTTTATGGAAATGATTAGTAATTGCCTGTAGACCAATGTAATAAACCATTTTGAAATAGATTAACATAATCCTCTTTAGCATATGGAATACCACAAATTCTCAAAAATCTAGTACAGAGTCTGTAACAGAGGTGATTCTCAATAGGTGCTTGTGGCTGATATGGTGAGAAAATTAAAAGCTGTGTATATAAAGCACCATGATTTTTATTAACAGAGAAAAATGCAAAAACCTCTATATTTTTCCTACATAAGATTAAGCCCCCAGATATTTGGAATCATCAAAGACCTGGAATTGTTTTTAAAAATCCACAGAGCTGCTGGATATTTTTCACTTTTCATTTTAATATTTTGATATTATGAAGGCAGTCAAATTTAGATCCCTGAGAATTTCAGTTCTAAATATAAATTCTTACTGTTATGTCCTATGCTAAAGCTGTTTCTGATCTGACGAATTACTCTTGTAGGAGGGGAGCAGGCAGGGTAGAGAAAATACAAATTTCAGAATGTCAATGTCTATTCCACATTTTTTTAATATACATCTCTTGATAATTTCCTGTCTGTGCTTAAAATACTAAATAACTGTGCCCTTTATGGATAAAACTGAAGGAAATTTACTTTTAGATCTGAATATTAAAAAATAATGTCTACTCAGAAAGTCCTACATTAGCATCTCTTCTCACTCCTTAAAAAGTGACCCTCCTCTATTTTTCCCCAAAATATATATTTATCAAGAATCTATGCTTTCTAAGTAATGATATTTGCAGTGAAGGAATAGCTTGTCTAAGAGGGAATTAAAGAATAAGAGCTAAGGAATGGTATAGGGTTGTATGTAAATAGCAGAAAGGATAATAGGTGCTTGCAAAAATTGGAGAAAGATTGATTCTTTCTAGCTGAGTGTCAGCTAAGATAAAGTGTGATGTAAGTCTTACCTCTACCAGTGATTCTGACTCCATTCATCTGACTAGGGGCCAGGGCACAGTTACTTTTTAAAGATCCCCAGATAATTCTAATCATCTGCTCAAGTTTAAAAATCACTCAACTTGAGAGAGAGAGAGAGAGAGAGAGAAAGAGAGAGAGAGAGGAGAGAGAGAAGGAGAAGAAAGCATTTAAGGCACAAGAGGGATGGGTGTGAGGAGAGACACACAGGCAGGGAAGGTTAAAGTGGGTGAGTAGAATCATCTTTGGCTGATTTAGAGAAGTCATGGTTTGCACTATAAGGTTTTTTTTGGAACCAGATTTCATAAGTCCCTTGATTGTGATTGGTCAGATAAATAATTTTACTTTGTCTTACAGGTAATTGGGTATTTCAGGTTTGTAGAGAGGAAACAAAGTTTTGAAAGTCATATTTTGGGGAAATATGAGTGGAGAAAATTTCGGGATTAGGAAAACCCTTGAGCACTGGTTTTCAAATCTAAGTGTGGATAAAGTTCATTTGTGGAGCTTATTTACATACAAATCTATGGACCCTCACTCAAGAAATTCCAACTGAGTAGGCCTGGGTGAGGCCCATTATCTGCATTTTAAGCATGTCCTTCAGCTGACTCTGATGTACATGTCATATGGACCAATCTATTCAGATACAATAGTTTGTGGAGAAAACAGTTAAGATACGCCTGATGACCATGGTTAATTATATACAAATCAATAAATATTTAATGAGTATTACTATATGTTGGACATGATTCGAGATGCTGGAAGTGAAAGTACCAATTGGTCAAGGATATTACCCTCAAAGAACTAATAGTCCAAAATGGGGAGACTGATATGTAAACAAGTAACAATAGCAATAATAGTTACCATTTATCTTTGTTGTTAATAATTTTTATTGGCATTTCCACATATATGTCAGTTACTGTGCTAAGCCTTTTACATATCATGGGTTTTTTTTTGTACTTCTGTTTTCCCCCTTACATCAGCATCCTAAATTAGGAACTGCTTTTATCGCTTTTTCCCATGAAGAAGTCAGGAGTCTGACTCCTGAGCTTCTGATTTGGGTTACTAAACAGACTGTGATGCCACCAACTAAGGTGAGGAGAGGAAAATAATGACTATTTTTACAAAGGGTAACTTTGAAGTTCATGTGGATTTATGGGTTTAGAATTCCATGGAGCATCAGTGCTGGAGATATGTATATATTTTTTAAGTGCCAATTACAAGGCTACTATCATCTAGGATAGTTCTATCTACGTAATCACTGCTTTAGACTATTACAGCATAGACGTTAAGTTAAAAATAAGTTCCTACATAAGTTAGTCAAACCATCCTTTGGCTCTCATAATTGTTAGACTTCAGCTGAGCTTATCAATTTTATAAAACTGACTATCTTTGCAGAAATCAATATACATGGCCGGCCTTGTCTCATGCAGCACAATCAGGGCCAGAGGCTTGAATTCAGTAAGTGGTGAAGAAATACTTAAATATTGGCAAGAATTTGAATTTGACACCTCTACAGGTGACAAATAAATTAACAATGTCAAAAACATATTTCTATCAAGATAAATCTCTTCAGACAATAGCGATTATTATGGTATACATCTGAATTTTGGTATATAATTTGTTTCTACTAGTAACTGCCAGAATTACTTTTTAAAATTTGTGATAAGTAAGGTTACACTCTGAACACTGGATAATTAAAAATATACTATTTTAGAGATTAGATAATATATTAAAAACTAAACTATGTCACAAATCAGGTGAAATGAGCTAACAGCTCTTGTACTTCGGAAAATTCTGACAGACAAAAAAGGTCATAGATGAGTTATTATTAAAGACATGTGTAACATTTTAATAACCAAACCAAAATTCTCATTCTATATATAAATGAATTACCTTTCCAGCCTAGGGATTACTTCAACAAAAGTCACCAGGTAATATTCCATACTGTGTTAGGAGGATGGCAGCAGTAGGTCTAGAAAGTCAAGTTCCTTTTGTGATTAATCGTTAAAAATTTTGAGAAGAAAATAATCTCCCCTTCTATCCCAAAGCATGTGGGTAATTTCCTTGCTTTCCTTGATGTGGCAGTCTTAGTTTGTTAAAATCTAGGGCAAATGCCATTTTTCTTTTAACAGCAATATACAGTAACAGTGTAAGCAACAACTCTTCAATTGCCCTGTCCTTACTGGCAGCTCAATCTTTCCCAGGGTGCCTTCCCAGAGCACCAATATTATTCTTCATGAACTCAAATGTCCCCTTTAATATATGTGGGGCTGCCAAATCAAGAAAATTAAAAGTATTTTAGGCCATTACAAGTTTTATTCTGCTTACTCATGATCTGGGAATTCATAAAGATTCTAACATTATTCTTTAGTGGAACCTGAGTCATTTGTGTATTTCAATTTAAGAAATTAACATTCATTGGGGACTTTTGGGAAGTCAATATTATGAGGGAATATTCCAGAAATATACTTGTCTGTATTCCCATTAAAATATAAATTAATAATAGTAACAGCTACCATTTCTTAAATGCTTGCTATGTATCCAGCATTATGATAGATTCTGAACATACATTACTTATTTACTTTTTACAACAGCCTTTGACATGATGAAACTGAAACTTATAGAGATTGAATTGCCCCAAAACACATAGTTGTTAACTGGCAGAGCTGGGATATTAACTCTCTATGATTAAAAGGCCATGTTCTTAACCATTATTCTGTCTTTTCCTGAATACATGAAAATAGAAAAATTCTTAACAGTTTTGCAAATTGACGATAAGAATCAACCGTATTCCAAAATCTAAATTTCAATTTACAGTAAATACAATGTAGGTAGAAAGATAATTTTAGTATGTAGTAAACAAAAACTAATTTTACTAAATATTTTAATAAGGAACATTAGAACATTTATTCTATTCAAAAAAGGTATGTCTAAAGACACACATATGATAAGGGAAATTGTACCAACAGGGCAATTTTCCTTTTCACTATATGGAAGCAGGTTGCAAATTTATCTGCCTACACTCCCCAATACTGCTTTTATATCTTGTACTATTTGGAGACAAATAATAAACAAAAAGAATTAATTTATTTATGGATTTCTATCTACCCTACACCATTCATTAGTCTCAAGTAAGGAGAGAACCCCTGTCCAGATATTAGAGTGCTTGACCAAACAGGTAGGTACCATAGCCTAGTCAAGTTGACAGATAAAATTAAACATCACAGTAAATCTCCCCCATGCACACAAACACAAACACACATACACATACACACTAACACATACAAATGTCTTTAGTGACATCCACAAATTTTGACAGGTTGTGTTTTCAGCTGAAATCTTAGCTGGAGCTCTAGGTTGAAGTGCTTAAATATGGCCTCCCCACATGATTTGAGCTTTCTCACAACATTGTAGCTAAGTCCCATTCATTGTTTCTCAATCAATCAAAGTTAACATGCATCTGGCAAAGAATATCATTAATCATTATGCTTACTTAAGAGTCAAAGGCCTTTTCCTTGTTCATTTATTTATTTGCAGGAAAAACAGGAAGAGAGAAAAGATAATTTTTTTTCTTTTCACTGCTTAAAGGTGAGCAGCCAAAGCAGTACAAAGATGGAATAAGTTCTGCTGGAAAATACTCCCTCATTACTATGGGTGGGACAAAATCATACCTTTCATTGATTAGGTGGCCTAATCCTAAGGCAGTGGTTCTTAAACTTTAGTTAAATCAGGTAGAGATTTTAAAGAACATTGTGCTAAGATCCCATCAGTCAAAGATTCTTATTTAGCAAATCTGGGTAGTTCTGGCCATGTTTAGTTTTGACAACCCCTAGGGTTATTCTGAACTAATCCAAAATTTGAAAAAGTTTGAAATAAAAATAATTTAAATCGCAGTACTTTTAACAGTGTAATTGATGGAGCTTGTAAAAAATATAAGAGTATAAGCCATCATTTCAAATTTACTAAATTAGTAGTCTTCAAGGTAGGGAACAAAAATCTGCATTTTTAACACATACCCTGAGATGATTCTTATGCATAATCCAACTATAAAATTATGAAGCTATAAATTTATAAATATATAATTTGTACACACAAAATAAAAATTATCTATAAATAAGTTTTATAAATTTTATGAAATATATTTATACTTTGATACTTCATTTTTCATAGTTGTCTGTACTTAAGAGGTAGACAGATCAATAAACCATCCCATACCTTATTGGTGCCATTACACATACCTTATTGGTATCATTAGACACAATGCATTTATGTATATATTAAATAAGAGAAATAACATGTGGTGGCCCTTTATAAAAAAAAGTCCTAGACATAACTAAATCTTAAATAACCAACTTAATAATAGGTTTGATCAGTTTTTTTCTTTTCTTTTTTTTTTTAGTCCTGCTGTCACTTTACAACTTTCATTAGTTTATTTAAAGTACACTCAAGATCAAAGGGAAAATCTACATGTCTATAATCACTTCAATACTTATATTTGTGTTCCCAAAATGAGAACAAAAAGTAATCTTCTAGTTTCACTGAATCCCTTAGAGATCGAGGTGAAAATAGGATCAAATGCACCATGTAAAAACAAATAAAAGGGATTAGAGTATCTATCTTATCTTTTACTCAATCATAATTTATTTATTCCTGATAAATTCACAAGTGCTATATATGTCAGAAAAATTAGTTTCTCTTTTAATTCATTTCCAGCAGTGGGTAAATATTTTTCTTTTCCCTTAATACTGAATATTTTAAAAGGTTATAAGTCCTCAGTTTAGTATTTGTATTCAATATATTTTTGATGAACTCCTAGTTGGCAAGAATACTTAAGGTTACTTCATTGCCAAAGACAGAGTGCCTAGTTCTGATATAATCTAGTTTTACTTTTATAAAGACTGGGATGGTACTGTTAAAATTCATGAAAACAGGACAGTTATGTACATTATCAATTTATTTATGATATTAGAGTATATGAGTCTCTGAATCCAAATCATTTGTACATCAAAAGAACATTGAAACTTCTGTTGTGATGTGTGTATATGCTAAATAATTGATCAAGTTATATTCAAGGAGGTGTATATCTCTCTAACTTTAGCATTTTTAAAGAAAAGGAGTGCTCTCTGTGATTCAGAGTGGTCCTCTATAGACAAGCACAGTCCATTGGGAAGAGTTTCAACTCAGTAAGGACAGATGGTGATGGAGAAGCCAAAGACATACAGCCTCTGATTAAAATTTCATTACAGAGGAAAATGTCTACAAACTGGTCGTGATGTGGGAAAGATTTAGATATTTTAATAATATAATATAATGAACCAAAATTTTAGAGAAGATCAGATTATCCTTTTATGAAGGAATGAATAAAATGGAGTCTGTAATGCCAATAGAGCACAAAAATGGAGCCAGGAGGTCGCTGGGGAAGCAGGGACTACACACATCTTCACCCAGATGGAACATGAACTTTGAACTAAGCCACAACATCCTGAAAGAATGTTTACACAGTGAACTCTTGCATAGTAACAACCTTAACAACCAACATGTGAAGACAAGAAAGATTCTAGTCTGCTAGCACCAATCATAATTCTTGCAAAACAACTTATGTTAGCTTCCTCCTTTTTCATTTAAAAAAGCCTTTGGTTTTCAACCCTCCTCAGAGCACATGTGGGTTTCTACCAGATTTCCCAAAATGCATTTCCCAAATAAATGCTTTTGTTACCTTACAGCACTGGTCGAAACTTTCACTAGAATAAGAAATGCCTGTATGGCTCTATAAGAAATGTTAACTCCCTGGTTCCTGCTTGACATGCACAATGGTTAAGAACTGTTTTTGCATTATTAAATAGAAGATTAAGTACATGATACACAAATTTACTGACCTATACACTCAGCATTTTAAGTTAAAGAAATGATTTGAAGATCTATAGCTTATAAGTCAAGTTTTGGAGTGATGACTATCTCATATGGTAAGTCCAAAAAGTCAACTGCAGCCCCAGATAGCATTTGCAATACATTCATAGACACATTTCTGTTTACTGTATGTCATTTTCCTCTTCCTTTATGTATAAGGAAAAAAACAGGAATTTTAAATAGTGTTTATTAAAAGCATACTACATGATAGGCCTTCAAGTTGGAGAGTTCTCAAAGGGAAAGAAAGGTTAACTAGAAACTGCAAGCAAAGTGGCTGATTAAATTGATGTGGAAGAGTGTTTCTCCTGTCAAAAAATCCTATAGAAAATGGTGAATAAACTATAGCAGTTATGAAAAATAAATAACCCAATTTTACTACTTTTGCAACTCTGCTCTAAGTCTAAAATTATCTCAACATACAAAGTTAAAAAAAATCTAGTAGTAATGATTAATGCTATTGAGCAGTTACCATTTCAAGCAATGTTTCAAATAAAATTGATGTGATAAAACATATATGAAAAGTGGGACAATTCCTAACAATGTGTCCTCACTGATTTAGTTTTTTCTAAGGTTGATTTATATTTCTGTCTTTGGATTCCCTAGGACCCTCATATTCATAACAGATTTTCATAACAGATTCATAGCAGGTATTCACAACAGATTTACAGTTGATTAAACTTTTTTAAGATAGTTTCTTAACATTTACATCTAAGCATTGAAACATGCAGATGAACACACTTCTGCTATATGGAGTAAAATACATACTTTTTTAACACAGTAATACCAAGAGATAAAAACTTTTCCTCCACCTGCTTTTTATAACTGATTAAGAACAATCTTTACACAGGACCATAGGCTCAAACCAAATTATAAAATTGGATCATCATTTATTTTTAATTAATAAATTAACTTACTTATAATTCTTAATTTTACAGTTAAATGCAGCTTAAAGGGAATTTGCCATGGACTTATTTCTAATGTATCCTACATTCCAGTTATTTGTGTAACCATCATTATGATTTTTGCCATACCACCTGTCATATTGTTCTATTATTTAGTTCATATTTAAATCAACTCACTTTGGGCTTCCCTAGTGGCGCAGTGGTTGAGAATCTGCCTGCCAATACAGGGGACACGGGTTCAAGCCTTGGTCTGGGAAGATCCCACATGCTGTGGAGTGACTGGGCCCGTGAGCCACAACTACTGAGCCTGCGCGTCTGGAGCCTGTGCCCCGCAACAAGAGAGGCCGCGACGGTGAAAGGCCCGCGCACCGCAATGAAGAGTAGCCCCCGCTTGCCACAACTAGAGAAAGCCCTCGCACAGAAACGAAGACCCAACACAGCCAAAAATAAATAAATAAATAAATAAATAAATTTATAAAAAAAAAAAAAAAAATCAACTCACTTTACTTAAGTACTTTTTATTTTTAAAATAAGATGGTATGTACACACTGCTATATTTAAAATGGATAACCAACAAGTACCTACTGTATACTTGCACAGGGAACTCTGCTTAATATTATGCAACAACCTAAATGGGAAAAGAATATGAAAAAGAATAGATATATGTATATGTATAGCTGAATCACTTTGCTGTACACCTGAGACCAACACAACATTGTTAAATCAACTATACTCCAATATAAATAAAAAGTTAAAAAAAATAAGAAAAATAAAATAAGATGGTATATCAATGTAGAAATGATTGGTTTGATGATACATATTTTTTACTATGTATATTTTATACAATTATATATTTTGGTATGCAAAATTATAGCTATTAATATTAAAAATTCCAAGCACTGAATATGGAAAATTACCTCATGTATCACCATTGGTATATGTACTACGTTTTATAAAACACACTGATACTATAAGTTAATGCACATAAAAACATTTGATACATCTGAAAGGTAATGGAAATGTACAATGTTAAGAATATGTAGTTGTGAGCAATAGTTGTCAGGCACCAGAGGTAAAACCAAAGGGAAGGATATCATTTAGAATAGATGGTGAAAATACTGGTAATAGAAATAACTGGATTTTCATGACATAGTCATAGTATACATCACAATTTACTTCACAATATTCACCTTTAATCACTTATTCACTTTTAATTCCTTTTTTTCACGTATTTGATAAGTGGTTCTTCAGATATGTCACTTGTATCAGTGAACCAATCATGATTTTGTGAATAGCATTTAATAATGGTATCTACACGCAAATTAGTTGTATCAAATACGGCTAATCACAGGACATGCTTTTATGAATATTTTGTTAGTGGTTCATTAATGGAATTTTCCAAAAGGATCTCAAGCTCTGCTTTGAAAATTCCAGTAACATTCCCAACTAAAGCATTAAAATTTCTGGAAATATTAGTCTATCACTTAATAGGAAAAATATTCACGTATAATGACTTCAATAGAAACCAAGAATTATTATCCTAGCTGGATATAAACCCAACTGCCTACATTAGAACACTTATAGATACCATGCTAGGCCTCAAGACACAGAGTAAAAAATAGCACATAGAAGGTTGATCTTAATGGCTTTCTCCAACCTACAAATACATATTATTACAAGATTATGATTTTTGAAGGAATTAAATTAATATGTATTTTACATATATTTAATTCTTAAGATAGTATTTTAAGTGCCATATACTAACACAACCAAAATAATCATCAAAATATATTAAAAATTAAATGGAGACTTTGTTGTTTAAAACAAAAAAAAAGGTAGAAAGTGATGTTAAAAACAAAGGCTGATATCTCCCAACAGCTTTGCTGAGATTGAGTGCATGTGAGGAAAAAAAAAAAAATTAGTGATCAGTAATCAGCTATTTTGAATAGAAGAAAGTGATTTTTTTTTTTTTTTTTTTGGGGCCGTTTAACTTGCAAGATCTTAGTTCTATGACCAGGGATTGAACACGGGCTCTCAGCAGTGAAAGTGCAGAGTCCTAACCACTGGACCGCCAGGGCATTCCTGATAAAAGGCTATTTTGGAAATAAATGAGAATAATTTCAACTTCAAAGGGAAAAGAAAGGATAGAATAAAAATCCATCTTTAAGCAGAGATCAATAACTGTGTTTTTACTTTAAGAATCTCCAAACAAATATAACCAAAAGAAAACTTCATTTATTTTTATTTTTGTTCTTGTTTGTTTTAAAGATAATTTAGTAGACTAATAATCCTCTATATTCAAAAATCTTGCTTTCTGAATGCATAAAAAAATCAGACTATGGGCTCAGAGATAGCTTGCAAATGACACATTTATTTATAAAATAGTTAAGGGCACCCGCCAGGTGAAATCCACCACGTATGTCAGAACAACAATTCAGAGACAAAGCAGAGAGGGACACCGTTTTCAACAAGTTTAACATCAAGTATGAATGATGAAGATTATACCCCAAACAATAAATGACCCTAGAAGTAATGAACACCATTGCTTTTCTGCGCAAACTAGGTGTAAGATGAAAATCTACCTGAACCTGAAGAGAAAATCAAGAGTGGCAGGAATGGTTTTTGTCTTTTGCACTTGATAAGGGTGCACCCTCACCCTGAAGTTGTGTTACAAGAGTGGGTGAGAAAAATTTTGGAAGAACAAGCAAAAGAAAAGCAGAACAATTAGTGTAATATTTAAAACACTATAGACATTGCCACACTATATTCTCACGAATAGTCTGCATCAATAGCATATTAAAGGTAGTTTTTTGTTTTTTAATCTTTCACAGTTTGAAGAAATTTGTTACCACAAAACCAAGAAAAACAACCGGAAGAGGACACTTAGGAAGTGAACACTCATCTTTTCTTTACAAGAAATTGAAATATGGACTCCAAAAATGCACTTAGATATCTTTTCCCTAGATCCACTTAAAGAAGCGAAAGTATTTGTTGACCCACCACTGAGAAAAAATAATGTGACTGTATGAGTTTCCTATTAGTGCTGTTAAAAAATTGCCACAGATTTAATGGCATAAGAGTATACAAATTTATCATATTACAAGTTCTGGAGGTTAGAAGTCCAAAATAAGTCTTACTAGGATAAAATTAATGTACTGGCAGAGTGGCATTCTGGAGGAGAGAATACAGTACTTGCCCTTTCCAGCTTCTAGAGTCTGCATACCTTCCTGGCTAGTGGCTGCATCACTCACCTCTGCTTTCATTGTCACACCTCATTCTCCTATTCTGACCCTCTTTGCCTCCTTCTTAGGATATTTGTGATTACACCGGGTCCACCTGAAAAGTCCCCACATCCGAAGATCCTTAACATAATCACATCTGCTGAAACCCTTCTGCCAGTTAAGGTAGTATAGTCACAGGTTCCAGGGATTAGGGGTGAACATTTGCAGGGGACAATTATTCTACCTATCATAAGGGTACAGAAGCTTTCACAGATGGTGGGTGTTCATTAGGTCTGTCAGAACCTAACTGCAGTGTCAATGTCCTCTATTATACATTTTCTCTACTTAGGATTAGCACTCCCAAAGTCTTTTTTTTTTTTTTTCTTGGAGTACAATTGCTTTACAATGTTGTGTTAGTTTCTGCTGTACAACGAAGTGTATCAGCTATATGTATACATATATACCCTCCCTCTTGGACCTCCCTCCCACCCCATCTAGGTCATCACAGAGCACCGAGCTGAGGTCCCTGTGCTATACTGCAGATTCCCACTAGCTATCTATTTTATACATGGTAGTGTATTTCTGTCAAACCTAATCTCCCAATTCATCCCACCCTCCCCTTCCCACCCTGTGTCCACACATCCATTCTTTACATCTGTGTCTCTATTCCTGTCCTGGATAAGTTCATCTGTACTATTTTTCTAGGTTCCACATATATGTGTGAATACATGATATTTGTTTTTTTCTTTCTGACTTACTTCACTCTGCTTGATAGACTCGAGGTCCATCCACATCTCTACAAATGACCCAATTTCATTCCTTTTTATGGCTGAGTAATATTCCACTGTATATATGTACCACATCTTCTTTATACATTCATCTGTCGATGGACATTTAGGTTGTTTCCATGACCTGGCTACTGTAAATAGTGCTGCAATGAACATTGTGGTACATGTGTCTTTTTGAATTATGGCTTTCTCAGGGTATATGCCCAGTAGTGTAGAAGAACACTCTTTGACATAAATCACAGCAAGATCTTTTTTGTCCCACCTCCAAGAGTAATGAAAATAAAAACAAAAATAAGCAAATGGGACCTAATTAAACTTAAATGCTTTTTCACAGCAAAGGAAACCATAAACAAGACGAAAAGACAACCCTCACAATGGGACAAAATATTTGCAAATGAAGCAATGGACAAACGATTAATCGCCAAAATATACAAACAGCTCATGCAACTCAATATCAAAAAAAAAACAACTCAATCAAAAAATGGGTGGAAGACCTAAATAGATATTTCTCCAAAGAAGACATACAGATGGCCAAGAGGCACATGAAAAGATGCTCAACATCACTAATTAGTAGAGAAATGCAAATCAAAACTACAAAGAGGTATCACCTCACACTGGTCAGAATGGCCATCAACAAAAAATCTACAAACAATAAATGCTGGAGAGGGTGTGGAGAAAAGGGAACCCCCTTGCATTGTTGGTGGGAATGTAAATTGATACAGCCACTGTGGAGAACAGTATGGAGCTTCCTTAAAAAACTAAAAATAGAACTACCATATGACCCAGCAATCCCACTACTGGGCATATACCCTGAGAAAACCAAAGTCTTTTCAATTCTTTCCTAGCAGAATGCCTTTCTCCTAAAGGCCCACATCTGCAATCCAGCACCACTTCTAGCCCGTAGTAGAAGTATCCAAAGCTTTCCCCTAGACAATTTTCTTTTCCTTGCCTGACTCTCTGAGTTTCTGATTCCTCTTCTCTACCTGGCCATAATTAGCTGCTGACACTCAAGACTTTAAAATATTAAAATTGAATAGCATGTATCATTTTATATCTTCAAAGTTTCTTGACTCTTAGGATGTCTATCTCTGTATCTGTTTCAAAAGGTGACAGCTATTGAAGCCTCAGGCTTAGTTTTATATATATTGAAATTCCAAAATTCTTCATTTGTTCCTGGATTCTAGTACCCAGCTCAAGGTCCTCTGACTACAGGCTGCACTGGGTGATCACTGCCCTGTACCCATCTCATTATGCTATTTCTGAATAATCTGGGACTTGAAACAGTTGACTCCATCTGCTGCCAGATCTACTTGGAAATATACAGGCAGTCTTAGAAAGTATTTATGCTAAAGAAAGGTCAATAGATAATTTGAGAGTTATGTTTTCTATGTTTACTTATTAATTTTAATGGGTTCATTAATAAAAGCCTAGCTAATAATCTACTTCCAGTTTTGGATTCCTGTGCCTATGCTTTATTATAAAATGTTATAGCTCTATTAAAAAAAATTATAAATGCTGTGATGACCATCTGCTTAATTACCCACAAAATTAATGGGAGATTTTGTATGCCAAATACCAATATTAACCTGTGTGCATATGTATGTATGTAAAATTTATATCTTTTCAGTTCCACAGAAAAAAAAGTAATTGCTGACTAAACAATAAGGAAAATAATGCTTGGAAAGATGTGTGTGTGTTTCCCATCAGACTCTAAAAGTCTTTCATAGAAAAATTTTCCAATGTCATTGATTTGTTTGAATACCAAGAAAATAGCATACAAAATTATTTTTGGCTGTGGCTATATTTGTGTAGAAAAACATTTTATTTTCTGTTACAGGCGAGACAGCAGTGAAATCTAAGCTCCAGAAAGATTCATATATTTTAAACTTAGAATAATAAAGTACAAGTAATTTGTTGGGGGAACATTTTCCCCATACACACACACACACACACACATACACACACACACACAAAATCAATCAATCAATCTAATTTTAAAAGATTTAAAACAACCATTAAGAAGTTATCACTGAAATGTTTTACTGCTCCTACTTGGTAATTCAAAATCTATTTCATGACAAATCTAAAACTGAGATTATATGGAGTCAAAAGATTCCATCCATGGCAAACGACTGAGTCAGTTAAGAATGCAGCTTTTGGTCATCAAGATGGTGACATAAGTTGTTCCTGACTTTGGTCCCTGCCACAAAAGGACCAACTAGGAGCTATCCATGGACAAGACACCATTGTGAAAATCCTAGAACCAGGGAGTATGGCCAGCATCATTCTCAATGGTGAAAGGTTAAAATCATTTCCTCTAAAATCAGGAAGACGCCAAGCATGCCCACCCCCCACCAATTTTATTCAACATAGTATTGGAAGTCCTGGCCATAGGAATCAAACAAGAAAATGAAATAAAATGAATACAAATTGGGAAGGAAGTAGTATAATTGTCAGTGATTGTAGAAGACATGACACTATGCATGGAAAATCCTAAAGGTGCCAGTACAAAACTACTAGAGCTCATTAATGAATTCAGTAAATTTGCAGGATACAAAATTAATATACAGAAATATGTTGCATTCTATACACTAACAACAAACTATAAGAAAAAGAAATTAAAGAAACCATCCCATTTACAATCATATAAAAAAAAACCCAAAACCCTAGGAATAAATACAACTAAGGAGGTAAAAGACCTTCACTCAGAAAACTATAAGATACTGATAAAAAGATTGAAAACAATATAAATAAATGGAAAGATATATCATGTTCATAGATTGGAAGTATTAATATTGTTAAAATGACCATACTACCCAAGGTAATCTACAAATTCAACGCAATCCTTATCAAAATACCAATGGTATTTTTCACAGAAGTAGAACAAATAATTTAAAATTTATATGGAAACACAGAAGACCCCCAACAGCCAAAACAATCTTGAGAAAGAAGGAGAGAGCTGGAGGAATCATGCTCCCTGACTGCAGACTATACTACAAAGCCACAGTAATCAAAACAGTATGATACTGGCACAAAAACAGATACATAGATCAATGGAACAGAATAGGGAGCCCATAAATAAACCCACACACTTATGGTCAATTAATCTATGACAAAGGAGGCAAGAATATACAACGGGGAAAAGACAGTCTCTTTATTATGTGGTGTTGGGAAAACTGGACAGCTACACATAAAAGAATGAAATTAGAACATTTTCACGCACCACACACAAAAATAAATGAAAAATGGATTAAAGACCTAAATGTAAGACCAATAACCATATACCTCCTATTAGAAAACATAGGCAGAACACTCTTTAATATAAATCATAGCAATATTTTTGGATATATCTCCTAAGGCAAAGGAAACAAAAGCAAAAATAAACAAATGGGACCTAATTAAACTTAAAATCTTTTGCACAGCAAAGGAAACAATTGACAAAATGAAAAGACAACCTACTGAATAGGAGAAAATATTTGCAAATGTTATGACTGATAAGGGGTTGATATCCAAAATATATAAACAACTCATAGAACTTAGTATCAAAAAACAAACCTGATTAAAAAATGGGCAGAAGACCTGAACAGACATTTTTCCAAAGAAGATATACAGACGACCAACAGGCACATGGAAAGATGCTCAAGGTCGATAATCATCAGAGAAATGCAAATCAAAATCACAATGAGATATCACCTAACTGTCAGGTCGGCTATCATCAAAAAGGCTACATATAACAAATGTTGGCAAAGATGTGGAGAAAAAGGAAGCCTTGTACACTTTTGGTGGGAATGTAAGTTGGTGAAGCCACTGTGGAAAATGATATGGAGGGTCCTCAAAAAACTAAAAATAGAACTACCATATGACCTAGCAGTTCCACTCATGGGTATACACCTGAAGAAAATGCAAACACTAAGAAAAGATATATGCACCTCAATGTTCACAGCAACATATTTACAATAGCCAAGAGACAGAAATGATCTAAGTGTACATTGATGGATGAAGAATGAAAATATAATACACACACAAAATGAAATATTAGTCATAAAAAAGAAGCATATCCCATCATCTGCAGTAACATGAATAGACCTTGAGGGCATTCTGCTAAGTGAAATATATAAGATAGAGAAAGATAAATACTGTATGATAACACTTATATGTGGAATCTAAAAAAGACAAACTCAGAGAAACAAAGAGGAGAGTGGTAGTTACCAAGAGTTAAGGGGTAGGGGAAATGGGTAAAGGTGTCAAAAGGGTACAAACTTCCAGTTATTAGATGAATAAGTCCTAGGGATATAATGTACAGCATAGTGACTATAGTTAATAATAATGTTTTATACTTGTAGGTTGCTAAGAGGGTAAATCTTAAATCACACACAGATCTCAACACACACACATAGACACAAAATGGTAACTATATGCAGTAATGGATGTGTTAACTGACAAAAAAAAATGTAACTATGTGAGGTGATAGATGATGGGTGTGTTAACAAAGCTTATTTCTGTAATCACTTGGCAATATATACATATATCAAATCATTACATCACACACCTTAAACTTACACAATGTTATATATCAATTATAGCTCTATACATTTGGGGAAAAAACAAATTTAGCTTTTTATGGTAGATTGTTATCATTACAACATGATCACAACAGCACTGCAAATTAATATGCCTGAGCTAAATAAAACAAAAGGAAAACATATCAAGATATAGTTAGGCAAATATTTCCATACCAAAAGAATTCTTGTGAAGTCAAAATTGCTATTAAATTAAAATTTTTATTCTATTAGTTGAATTTGTAATTTGCAGTGAGAGACTTTTTTTTCTTGATTTTAACCCATGTTCAAGACACATTTTCAGAATGAAAATACACCCCCAACATTCCTTTATATTTCCAAGCCAATTTCCTTCTCACCTCAATTCTTTGAACTTCTTTTCCTCTGACTTAAATGTTTTCAGAAGATAATTATGCAGTTGCCTTTCTTTCATTCTTTATGTCTCACCTCAAATGCCCTTTCCTCTGAGAGCCACCCCTCATACTCCATCTAGAAGCATCAAATCTTCTGCTGATGGTCATTCTGAATTAGAGCATCCCCCAATACCAGCACAATGACTTGATTTATTTTCTTCTTAGCACTTATTCATTGTCTAGCTCCCTCCAAGAGAATGTAAGCACAATGAGAGAAGGGATCTTGTCTTTTTCACTTAGCATTGTCTGGCACATAAACAGAGTTCACTGTCAATAATTATTGTTGCATGAATCAAATGAACCATTTTCTAGACAGCAGCAGTTTAACGAGGTTAATGTTTGCCTTCTCCTTGCAGGTGCCTAGTCTACAAAAGAAAGCAGAAGGTATCTACAAATGTACTTTAGTAACTCTTTGACTTTCTCTGGGATCAAGTGAAGCACTCTTATCTCTATGATAATTATTATCACTTACACAGGCCAATATAGCCATGCGGGTTCTTTTGGAAAAAGTCAAATAGGCTATGAGAAAGATAACAGAGACTAAACTGAAACATAAAAGCTATTTGACACCACCCCTGCCCCCAAAAAACACTGCCTCATTTTATAAACTTTGGACAAATAAGTCTACAGGTAAGGTGAAAAAAAATTCAAACTCATTTATACAATATTCTCTTTACAAGCAAAAAGGTGGAATTTGATTTAGTGGTTAAAAGAACTCAAAGGCAATAAAAAGGGCTGTCTTCATTTTAACACATTGTTTTATTTCACACATTTTTTTCCTTTCATATTTTTGTCTACACAATACTCCATGTGATTCTTAAACATTTTGAAGTGGATAAAACTGCTCTTTTGCTCTTTCTTGCAATGAAAAGATTTGTGCTCAAATCAGGGAGTGAAGCTACTGAAGTGATGGGGAAATGTCAGTGAATTCAAGAGGAGGATAAGAGAGCCATGCCTTTTAGCAAACAAGAGTATTGGAAACTGGAAATCTTGTAACTAAGGATACTTTCTTTGTTATTAGCTGTATATTGTCACTTTTACTTCTCTTTTACTTTTATTCTTTCTCATGGCTTGTCATCAAACATTTTCTACTTCTTTCCAAGCCATATTATTTTATATTCTGTTTCTTCAACAATGGATTTTAGATAATTCAGAATTAGTTAAAGTGTGCATATTTATATAAGTGCCTGTATTTATATTTAATATTTGTAAATTTGTCATAGTTAAGATAGCTCATTAAACTGTCAAAGAATTCACTTTGTACTGTCTCTTGTATTTTTCCATATATTGCTATGAGATTGTACATACTTATAAACTTTTCTTGAAATTCTTATGATCCTTTGTACAGATCTATTATAATGGCTTCTTGGTTCTGTATCTTTGAACTTTTTGTTTAAATATTAATTTTATTTAGCGTACTCCCTCCTACGTGGACCCACTAAACTTGAAGAATGAGAAAGTCTATTTAAATGCACTGGAGTGAATGAAAATGAAATAATAATAAGCCCTACTGCTTTCTAATTAAGGTAGAACGTTTAAATTAGGTATAACATCTGCTGTCAAAGATCTGCCCAATCAAGATTCACATCAAAGGTCTGATTTTCACATGTTTATCTTAGTTCCTAAATGACTCTTCCAGTTATGCTAATCTCTGTCTCGGACTGCTGCCTGGGCACCCCAAATTATTAAAAATCTTGAGTTATTATAGCTACTAAGAGACCATTTTCATTTTCACCAGAGGATGACAAGAGTCAGAAACTAACAAAAATATAGGCTGTAAGGGCCCAGAGATTGTGAAAGACTTAAGAAACCATCCAGCTAATGGCAAAGGCAATGCTATAGACTAAGTCCCTTTATTCAGGACCAGGGTTTACAAAAAGATGCGCTCTCTGACGCAGCATTTTCTAAGGAAATACTATAACTGATTTTTCTTGTCATTCAGCTAAAAGGAATACACATGAGTACTGACTATAATCTTAACCTTTTTATAACAGATGTTATATGAATTCAAACACAACCCTGATTGATGTAAGAGAGATAATGAAACTCATCTCACCATCCATTGCTGCTGCCTCAGGGTAATATTAGAAAAAGAGGAAGAAGTGGGGTAGAGGCTCCCCAGCATTGTCTTGGGAATCAGATCCAGACAGAGAAGGAAGCAGTAAATGTCTCCAGTGTCTTTGGGAAAAAAATGAAGTCACATGTGAAGACCTCCTAGTATTGTTGTGTTTGAAGATCTGATTTGCATGAAATACAACTGAGAATAGAAGACCTGCAATACCATATACAAACTTTATTTTCCCTCACTCCTTCAAAACTGGTCAAACTTTCCCCGCCTTTTTGCCAAGGATGTATTACTACTGTGAAATTACACCAGATTCTTCATGTAGCAAGAGAATGCACCAGAAACATTGTTTAAGCATTGTTTGTGTTTGCTCATCTTCTAGTTGTTTTTAATTTTAATAGCAAGATATAAAGAAACAAATGTAATACAAAATCTTAGAACTCATCAAAACAGTTTATAAAAATGACAAAGCAACCTCTAAACAACTCAATGATAAAGATTTTGAAAAGCCTTATTCATCAGGGCAAAACACAGCCTAAGACAATGTCTCTACTTCTATATTCTTGGCAGAAAGGATAATATCCATGAGGCATTGACTAACTTTAATGAACCTTTACTCTTAAGGCACCAAATATCTCCTGGCATAGCCTGTATTAGTTTTCTATTGCTGCATAACAATATTTTAACTTAAAATAATACAAATTTATTATCTCAGAGTTTCTGTAGGTCAGAAGTCTGACAGGGCATGAGTAGGTTCTCTGTTCAGGTCTTAGGAAGCTGAAATCATAGCTGAGTTCTTTCCTAGAGGCTCTGAAAAAAAAAAAAATCTCCTTCCGATCTCCTTGAAACTGAAATCTGGTTCCTTGTGATTTGTAGGACTGGTTCCAGATTTAGCAGAAATCTGGTTCCTTGTGATCTGTAGGACTGTCATCCCCATTTTCTTGCTGACTGTCAGTTGGACTTTTCTCTAGCTTTTAGAGGCCATTTTCAGATTCTTTCCACGTGGAACCTTTCCATCATCAAGCCAGTCAGCAAAGAACATTCAAACCTTCTCATGCTTTGAATGTCTCTAACTTCTGCTACCAGTCAAAGAAAATTCGTTTAAAGGGCTCTTGTGATTAGGTTAGGCCCACAGAGGTAGCCTCCCTTAAAATCAACTGAGACATATAACATAATCATGGGAGTAAAATCCATTAAGCTCAAAGTCCTGGAGATCATGCAGAGTGTGTACACTGGGGAGAGAGCTGAGAAATTCTGTAGACCATTTTAGAATTCTGCTTGCCACAGTCCATAAGGTCTTTGTACTTCTGTCAATATTTCTAAGAGAAACCACTAATTCCTTACCAGGTGTCACAATAGGTAAAGGAAGGTATCATTTACCTTTGAAAAAGGAAGGTATTTGCATGTGCTTTTTAAATACCTAAACTGAAAGATATATCTCTCAGGATACATCCTACCCATTGATTTCAGCTTTTTAAAAACAATGTGTTTGCTGTATCACAACAGATGTGTACATCATATATGAGGTTCTCTTTTATTTTTGTGGGGCTCAGTGTCATCCTTGGAGATAAAGACCAGAAATATTTCCTGCTGCTGCAATGATGATAGCAAAATAAATTGATCATTTCCCATACATACTCAGGAAAGCTTTCCTCAGTGGGCTTAGAGAGCAGCAAATAATGCCAAACAGGTCTTTCTGTTATTATTATTATTTTTCACACAATCCTATCCCTAACTGACTACTGTACTCAATGGCTCCTGGAGGCCTAGCTTTATCAAAAATCCATATAATATCTTTTATTAAAAAGTCAAGCTATTCATCTGTGGTAGACATTAAGTCTATATTTCATTTTATGAATACATATGACCATACTGGTCTTTTTCATAAACTATTTTAAAAATAGTAATAATTAAATGCACCATCATTACATTTTCTATACATCCAAAAAAGCAATAATGTGAATCAAACTAGCAATCCAGCAAATTTAGTTTTCTAAATCTTCAGAAACTGTCAGTTTAATGATCCATTCTAATAAAAAACAGCACTGATCCGCAGATCAGTATCAATCTGACATAAGACCGACAGTAGTGGAAAATGTTAACTAATCAGTTAAAGCATCCATTCAACAACTGTGTATTGAGGGCCTTCTGTGTGCCTACTAGACAGAACGTTACAATGGGGAACAAGACAGGGTCCTTGCCTTTAAGTCATTTTTCATCTTTTTTATAGGAATGAAAAAGCAAACCATCAATTACAATGAAAAAAAGTGACTGAGGGATTATATGCTCTGGGACCACATATAATGGACACCTAACGTTATCTTAAGGACTTTGGGAGAGGCTGAGCTGAGAGTGAAGGTATAACTGTTTGCAAGAGCCCTGGGATTTTAACATATCTTTAGTTAACATGGATGAAGACATCAAAGGCACGCCTATCAAATTTCTTGGTAATTCAAAACTGAGGATGATTGATTACTTTTTATAAAAGGAATTATACTTCAAAATAATTAGACTTCAAAATAACTAGCTCACTCAGCTGAAATAAATGCCCACTACCAGGAAAAGAAATGCCAGAATAGAAAAAAAAATAATTATCATTATATTTAAGAAAAATAAAATAATAGGGACTTACAATGACTTGGTTTGAAGAGTGAGACAAAGATGAAGTTGGGTTGATTAAATCAATCAAATAATAGCTCAAAACCTATCTCATACTTACCTCACCACTTTACAGGTCAGTAAGTTAATAAATTTCTACAAGTTTACACATTGGTAATTGCTGGAACTAGTATTTGAGTCTAAATCTTTCAGTGAGGGATCTGGATTAATAACATAGACTAGGAGGTAATTCATTGTGTTAAAATAGATAAAATTGCAGTTTAAGTTAAAGAATATAGAATTTACTTGATAAAATATATTTTAATGGGAAGGAAGTATGGGTTTAAAAGATATTTTGTGTGATATGTATAGTTAGTTATTGTAAAATATATTAGGGCATGTACTGGAGAATATGTTTCAGTACATGAGGAATTGAGGAAAACAGTCCAAATTTGGAGGACAAGGCTACAAATTACAAATAGAAGAATGAAGTGAGCTGACATCACAGCTAATAGTCCAATCATATGAAGCAAATGTGCCAGCTAAAACTAAATCTACTCCAAGATGACCCAGATGCAAGAACCTCTCATCAGACTAATGATATGATAATTAGAAAACTTACAAAAAATTAAAAAGAGAGTATTTCTTACCATCCCCCACTCAGGGAAAGGCCTGAGATGAGTTTAACAGTTTTTCTGTGCAGCAACAAAAAAGAAATGAACTGAGAAAAGATATGGTTTATCTATCACAGGGACCAGAGAGCCTGTGATATTGAAAATCTCTTGAATAATTCAAGAATGTTTTAACTTTAATGTCAGCGTCAGTGTCAGTAAGGTTAGTGTCAGTAAGCCAAGGTCAGTGTCAGTAAGCCAAGTTTCATGATACATGTTCCACTGGATGGAACTGCTACAAGGAAAAGCCCCTGCCTTAGTAAACAGTGACGCTCACTGTCATGACTCCTTTCTGTGAAATGGCTTGTGTTGCTATCAAATATGGCAGCTTACAGTCTTGATCTTTTCCCTGCCCTTTGCTAAGACAAAAGATGAAGTTGACTGTAAGAGAACAGAATGGCCATGAAGAGAATTTTGGGTAGTGAAGGAACCCAAAATAGCCTAAATAAAAGAGGTTTAGGAGGTATACAATGGGCCTCTTTAGATGTATATATAATTACCTTCTTTGAATGGCCAGTAGTATATTTCTTAAATTTATTCTTGCTTCTTAAGAAGGCAGAACAAAACCAATGGGTGAACGTTATAAAAAGAGTAATATTTTAGATAAATAAATTTAAGTTAATAATAAATTGTGTTAATTTTGAATACTTTAGTTTTTCAATAAGACTGTGACTGCTTTGAACTATTCAGTTCTCCCCATCATAGAAAGTAACTAATCATAAATGGAATAGTGCTTTGTCAGGATGCCGTGCAGGGAATTTCTCCTTTAGAGAGACAGTTACATGAACTGATATTAAAACCCCTTCAGACTTTAGATAATATTATTGAAGTATATTTTCCTCATAATGAAAAAACAAATTACACAAGTTAATGAATAAATAATTAGATATCAAACAATGTGGGTGGAAAGGAAAATTACCAGTTCTGTAAATAAAGCCTATAATAAAATCTACTTACTTTATATGAATATGTTGCCAAGGGGGCTGGGTTCATTATTTAGAATAAAGAAACAATCCCTTCCCTCCATTTAAATATCTCTTAATAGAGAATTATTAGGCAGAGAAATGGAAAAGTATATAATACCATGGTAACCATAGGAGTAACTAGAAAAATAAAAAACAGATGCACTAAATTAATCAAGTTACTAATGCAATCATCTTAGGAAGAATTGATCACAGACAACAGAAAAAGTATTTCTTTATATCAATAGTTGCATTTAACTCATTATCCCAAAGGTTTTTTCCAATTAAATAACTTAAAAAATTACTTACATCTCATGAAAAGACTTTAGCATTCTTTAGCATTTAATTTTCATTAAAGCTGTTGGTGAAAACCATTCAAATAAATTTTGGAACTTGAGAGGAGTGAGTGAGTAAGCAAAAAGTGCAAAATTAATTTGGGGCCATTTGTTTCCAGAGTTAAACATGTTTTGAAACAGATACATTATAAAATTGTAAATTATAAAATTTATTTAAATAAAATTTTAAATCACAGACTCTCTATGAATGGTTTAAAATAATCATTCAAGTCATTAAAATTTTTGTTTCATAACATTTATTTAAACCGTCCTTTTGTTAGGGCCCAGAGTAGGCCACCCCAAAATGTGCCTCAATGGTATATTGATAATTTTGACTTAAAAGTTACTTTAAAAAGGACCAATGAAAGAGGGACACCCTGACCCTCCTTTCTGTCTCCCTGAAAGCAGGAAATAAATCTCTCCCATGAAAGGTGCACTCTGCATCAGAGGTGAAAGAAGACCCTTACCACTGAAGATAGCGAATTTAAGCCCAGAAGCCTATATAAACAAACCTTGTTGCTTCTTTATTTTACTACTGCAAGCCCGAGTTCAGTTTAGATTCTTCACTAATTAGGACTCAAAACCTAAGTTTCTTTGTCCTGTCAATTCCTCACAAGTGTATTGTTTCATTGTCTAGAAAGTATAAGAGCTGTCTGCTTTGGCCACTTATTAGGTCCCATTTCTATGGGACCTCCACAAGCATGAATTAAAATTTGTTTCCTTTTCTCCTGTTAATCTGTTTTGTGTCAATTTTATTATTGGTCAAGACACAAGAACTCGTGAGGAGTAGGTGGAGGAAATTTCTCCCTCCCCAGCACTTTATTTTAGTTTTTAACTAAAAATTAATACACAGTTCAAAATTTAACATATATCTAAATGTACCTATACCTGTCACATAAACACACACATATATACAACACGAATCAATATACACACATGAATAAAGTGGCATTATCATAATTTTCTGGATATTCTGAAATTTTCATTTGAATTCCCTATTTGTTTCTCAAGATTATTTTTTCAGAAAATGTACTCCTAGGTTTTATGGTCTTTATTTTTCTCTAATTTTTAAAGTTAAATTTGGTTTTATTATTTTTTGCTTTTGAAATGTATCAATATATTCTTTTAGCCTAGTATCTAGTCAAATTTTGAGGATATTTCATGAACAATCGAAAACAATCATTTACTTGCAGTTTTTGTTATTCACTTCAACCCAATGAATAAGCCTTACCTACTGTGTTATGTCATGGATATATCTATACATGTTGTATCTTCATTGTTAATTGCAGCCAACATCCTTATGAAATGTCTTCTATATATTACTTAAGGCCCTAAAAGAGGTCCAAATTCAGAATTGCCTTGTCAGATTACGACTCACACTTTTCTTATTGCATATTTGTTTTTAAAAGCTTTGCACTATGTGGTCTACTTTCTATACTTTGTTTGTATGTGTGTGTTTCCTCTGATAAATAGTATAAAGTGAATTCATGTTCTAAAGTTTATAATTATAAAAGATTCAAGTTATAAATCAACCACGAGGAACTCATCTGTCTCAATCCTGTAATTCTTTAAAGAGTATATATTACTTCACTATCATAAGCAATGAAGAACTTAGCATACTTCCTCTTCTTGCAACCTCACTATTCTTTTAGGTACTTCCTTTCTTTCTGGCACAATAAAATCTTCCAGGCTTATCTTGTATTTTCTTCTCCCTTGTATTGGAATCAACCATTTTGTGAAGAAGCTCTGATTTCTTTTAGCATTGAATTACATTTAGAAAACAAGATCCCAGTACTAGTTGTCCTCTTTCTTTTTTTTTTTTTTTTTTTTTAATTAATTTGGTTGTATTTCTTTTTTTTTCTTTTTTTTTTTAAATTTATTTATTTATGGCTGTGTTGGGTCTTCGTTTCTGTGCAAGGGCTTTCTCTAGTTGAGGCAAGTGGGGGCCACTCTTCATCGCGGTGTGCGGGCCTCTCACTATCGCGGCCTCTCTTGTTGCGGAGCACAGGCTCCAGATGCGCAGGCTCAGTAATTGTGGCTCACGGGCCTAGTTGCTCCGCGGCATGTGGGATCTTCCCAGACCAGGGCTCGAACCCTTGTCCCCTGCATTGGCAGGCAGATTCTCAACTACTGCGCCACCAGGGAAGCCCCCTCTTTCTTATTGGGGTATCATTGCTTCTAGGTCGTTTCAGTGGACAGGTTTAGTAAATACATATATTTGTACATGCACACATACATACACCTCTCCGTCTGTCTCTATTATCTACCCATCTAACTATCTATATACCTATCTATCTATCTACCTACCTACCTATCTATCTTTCCATCCATCCATCCATTTGAGAGCTCACTCTGATACCTATAAATCTGATCCAACATTACAGCATTTATTCTAGCCTGTTCCTTTCTACATTTGTTAATCTCTCCTCTGAAAGTGAGAAACACTCCGGATCCCATCATTCTCAATATGTTTATACTTATTGGCTTAGCACCACTGTATATATTTAAACTTTTAGCTGGGCTTGCTCAAAGTTCGATTGGACACTTTGCCCCCCATTGATCTCCACTTGGTGGGCCCCAGAGATATCATTCTCTATCTCCTCACTAGGCATACTGGACTAAACCTGGATCCTACTCACCCCAATGCCTTTACATCAGATATGTTGAGCTGGCTGAAGGCTCGAATTTGATAAATGAGAAGTGGAAGACACATTAGGTTAAATTTTTATGTAAAGAATTTTAAAGTTGTCAAAGGCTAACCTGCCAATGTTTACCTTTGCCAATTATTTTATTACTTTAAGCTAATGTCCATGTTGACTCTAACTCACCATCCAAATATCTTTAAGAACCTAAAATTCAATATGCCAAAGGAAGGTTTCATTAACATTTAAAATTTTTATTAATAACACCATCAACCTTCCAGTTCTCTAAGATAAATTATTTCACTTAATCTTCTCTTGATCTTCTATATTCAGATGGTTACAAAACCTTGATGGTTTTAATTCCAAATATCCATATCTATCAAATATTTGTAGGGTATTATTTTAGCTGTTCTAACAAAGAGCTCTTCCTAATTAAATCATTATTTAAACAAGATTGACATTCATATCTCTATCACATGTAATTCAGTGCAGCTATTCCAAAGCACATAAAGTAACTTTGTTATCATCAGAACTTGTTATCATCAAGTCTCTAAACCTTGATTGGTCTGGTTTTTAGAAGTTTCTCTGTTAGGTAATATACCTAGTTGTGTGTGTGTGTGTGTGTGTGTGTGTGTTTAATTATTAGTTAGCTTTTTTGATTAGCTGAGCATTCTGGAACTGTAAGTAAATATTTTTCATCAAATTTTGGGAAAACTTGGTAATTATTTCATCATTTTTATCCCATTCTCACAATCATTTAATTCTAGTATTCCAAATACAACTAGGTTAAGTTGTTTGATATTGTACACAAATCTCTAAGACTTTAATTTTTCTTCATTATTTGCTCTCTCTTTCCAGATAGACTGATTCATTTTGACCTGTCCTCATGTTCACTCTCTCTTCTACCATCTCCATTTGCTCATAAGCAGTCATTTAAAAGACAGACAAAAACTTTATTTTTTCTAAATATAGTATATCTAATAGGATAGAGGGTATCAAATAGGTTCTGGGTAAAGAGTACCTGGAATTCTTCCCTTGAATATCAATGACATATATTTTTTTAAAAATCATTTATTTCTAATACCAACTCCCAATTTAAGAAAGTCCTAGATAAATTATAATTCTTTAATTAGCTTTTTTGCCAACTTCAGGATTAAAAATAGTTAATGTGAAGGCATGTCTGTGCCTTCTTCACTGGGTCATGCTGGGTAAACATCAACAAATTCTTCTCCATATTATATATGAAATATTATATGATTAAATAGCAATTTTCCTTGATGGTACTTTTGTAAGAATATCACTGAAATATAATTTGCATACCATATAATTCACCCATTTAAAGTGTACAATTAAATGGTTTTTAGTATATTCAAAGATATATGCAACCATCACTACAGTCCATTTTAAAACATTTTCATCACCTCAAAAAGAAACTCCATACTCTTTAGCCATCACTTCTCTTTCCTCTATCCCTTTAGCCCTAAGCCACCATTAATTTACTTTCTATCTCTTTAGATGTGCTTATTCTGGACATTTTATGAAAACAGAAGTACATAATACATAATAGGTGGTCTTTTGTAACTGGCTTCTTTAACTTAGCATTGTTTTCAAAGTTATAGGATATATCAGTACTTCATTCCTTCTTAGCTAAATAGCTAATAGCAAAATAATATTCTATTGTATGGATAATACTACATTTTTTGATCCATTTATCAGTTCATGGGCATTTGGTTTGTTTCTACCTTTTGGCTATTATGGATAATGCTGATATAAATATTCATGTACGTGTTTTGTGTGGATATGTTTTCATAACTCTTGAGTATATACTTAGGAATGCAATACAGTAACTCTATGGGTCATATGGTAACTCCATGTTTAACCATTCAAGAAACTGCCAGATTGTCTTCCAAAGTGACTGCTGCTCACATCACATTTAATCATATGATACAAAACTGTCATGTTCCCCATGACATGTTTTCCATATGTATTCCAAAATTCATAAGCTATCTGGATTACCATTTATTAAGGATCTTATCAGATTAGTTACTTCTAAAGGGAGCTATTCAGAGGATTTTTTTTAGAAAATATAAATTTTGGATTTGGGTATACTAAGTTCTGTCAAAATCAATTCTGTGATGTTGAGTAAGCAATTTGATCTCTCTGAACCTTAAAAAATTTTTATGTCTGAGGATGTGGGTCTGATGATTGAGATATAAACGCTCAGCACTGTGCCTAACATGAAGGAAATACACAGATAAGAGGGGCATTTATCAATACTGACATTACTTCAGTTCAGAGGTAGAGGACACTTGCCTCACCTGTGATTGACTAAAAAAATCTACCTGGTATGTTGACACAAGCAATGTTTGCAATGTTTTAAGCTATTGCCTTTCATTAAGACTTGCATATGCATTGAAAACAGACTAGAGCAATAAAGGTAGGAGATCAGGTTTGGAATACAGTAGGGAGGTGAAACGAGAAAAGAATGAAGAAGGACAATAGAGTGCAGAGCTCACATCTTTACCACAAGCTAGCCCTATATTGAATTGGACAGCAAATATGAAAAATTCAGTTTTCCTTGAACATCCAAAATCCGAGCAAATTTAAGTATTTTAGTACTTTCATTAGCATTACTTTGTTTATAATCAATTTGATTTCTTTCTCTGCATTTCTAACAATCCATTTTACACTCACGTTGGAGAAACTAATTGCATTAGTGAGTCATTGGAAAGTTGCTTGGTAATAAAATAACTTCAGTTTTAGATATGTTTGCTCATTTTATTTACTTTTCTCTTTAAGATAAAATTTTGAAATGATCATTTTATAAATTTTGCATTGTTTGATATGTTGTGGGTTCTGTAGCTACTTCTTTCAAGATTCTTAAGTCACTTTTCTAGTTCAGATACTAAGAATCATTTTCATAGCAACTTTTTTATTGCATAACATTATCTTTGATAAGATAGTTCAATTCTATTTTAGAACTTAATATATATATATTTTTTTAATTTTTTAATTTAATTTTATTCATTTTTTTATACAGCAGGTTCTTATTAGTCATCAGTTTTATACACACCAGTGTATACATGTCAATCCCAATTGCCCGATTCAGCACACCACCATCCTCAGCCCCCTGTGGCTTTCCCCCCTTGGTGTCCATACATTTGTTCTCTACATCTGTGTCTCAACTTCTGCCCTGCAAACCAGTTCATCTGTACCATTTTTCTAGGTTCCACATACATGTGTTAACATACGATATTTGTTTTTCTCTTTCTGACTTAACTTCACTCTGTAGAAAGAATTTATGTATTGTTAATGGTTTGTGATATCTACCTTTGATTGGTTGATGCTTCTGGTTCCTATAATCAAGTTCCTCTTGGGATTACTTATGATATGAAAGTACAGTTGACCCTGTACTGGGATTGACTAATAAATTTAAAGATGGTGGTGAGGTTATAAAAATAAGATAACATTGCCAGTGACAGGCAGAAATACTTTTAATGCAAAAATTAGCTTGTACTTGAAGTCTAAATATTGCCCAATTGCTGTTGGCCAGAACCCAGTTAATTGACTCCAGCATAAATGCAAAGGAGACTGGGAAATAGTGTTTTTCTGTATTCAAGTAAAATCATTTAAAGGAAAGAAAAGAAAAATTAATTGTTT
Organism: Balaenoptera physalus; assembly: GCF_965194825.1. Classification (NCBI taxonomy): domain Eukaryota; kingdom Metazoa; phylum Chordata; class Mammalia; order Artiodactyla; family Balaenopteridae; genus Balaenoptera; species Balaenoptera physalus. The sequence continues at coordinate 64,304,854 of NC_138893.1, read as the reverse complement.
AAGAAGATAGCTTTTGCCACAGATAAGTGAGGCAATCAGCATAAAAGCAGCTTATCATCACTAATGATCGACAAATGTCCTGTTGTGGAACCGTATAATTCATAATGTTTTAAAGTCCTCTTAATTTGGGTAAGGGAAGTGATACACAAACTCTGCTTCTGTTGGAACATGGCTTTAGTTATTTCCAGTAGCATACAGTAGCAAAGTAATCATTAATTGGTACACTTGAATTGTTTGAGGAAGCAAAGCATTAGAAAGAATTGAAAGCTCCATGATTATTATCCTTTTCAAAGAGATTAACATCACCTTTTCCTACAGAATAATCTGGGCAAAGACTGAAAAATATTTACTTTCTAAAATATTTTTTTCTAAAAATATTCTCTTATCAAATCTGAAATAAACCTAGTTTTAATTGACACCAAAATATATGGTTAAAATGTAAAAAATGAGCCACTCAGCCACTGCAAACTTGCTTTATAATTAATGTACTTGACATTAATAAATATCAAGTATTAATATTAAATTATTATTATTTAATATTAAATAAATATAAATAAATAAATATTCTCAAAGTTTAGAATATGAGAATAGACACAAAGGAAGACTATAGAATTATATAGTTTAAAATTTAAGGGCTTCCCTGGTGGCACAGTGGTTGAGAATCTGCCTGCCAATGCAGGGGACACGGGTTCGAGCCCTGGTCTGGGAAGATCCCACATGCCCCGGAGCGACTGGGCCCATGAGCCACAACTACTGAGCCTGCACGTCTGGAGCTTGTGCTCCACAACAAGAGAGGCTGCGACAGTGAGAGGCCTGCGCACCGTGATGAAGAGTGGCCCCCGCTCGCCGCAACTAGAGAAAGCCCTCGCACAGAAACGAAGACCCAACACAGCCAAAAATAAATAAATTAATTAATTAATTTAAAAAAATTTAAGTTCTTTATATAAAAATCAGCTATAATACTTATCTGATCTCTTTACATCTTATATTCCCCTAATTCATACTCTTTGACCTTATATATCACTCTTCAATTAAACTTAAATTATATATAGATATAAACCACATTGCTATGTCTATGGAGTAAAGTCCAACATACTATGTAATTTGCACTCTTATCTGATCCAAACATATCTTTCCACCTCTGTTTTATACAATTATTTTTATTACATCCAAACTTTGCTTCTGCTATGTTGTTTCCCTTGCAATTCTCACCCATCTCTTTTAAAGCCTGATAAAATATTTTCTATCCTATGAAACCTTTACTGATAACCCAGGCTTAAGTAACCTTAAGCTTATCCTTCCAAAGCACTCCATCAAATTTATTTCAGCAAATATATATTGAGACAGTGTAGCATAGCGGAAAAAGAAATTAATCCTACACTGCCTGAAGGAACACTGTGACCTCTCCTGAGGTCGCTGTCATGCCAGACAATGATGAATTTCTCAGGACCCACCCCCACAATGCCTTTTTGCTTCTAGACCTATAACTAGACTCAAGGTCCATCAAGCCCCCAAAGGTAAGATACAAAGTGTGACCCATGAAGAGATATGCTACACTCCAAAACAACTACTTGAGTTTTCTAATTTATACAGATGGAAAAATCTGGGGAACAGGTGTGTGGGAATGAGTACTATGAGTATAGGATAATTGTGAAGAAACATAAAGTGGGATCAGGTTCTGTTTATTGATATGAGCTTTCTCAGCAGAGATTCTGCTTGTAATATTGGAGCTCGAGGAGTTAGGAAAAACTCAAATCGTTTGCTTGGTTGGTTGAAACATGGACAAGAATATGCCCCACCCTGAGTGAATTGGAAATGCTCAACCTGCTTTGGTTTAATGTAGAGAAACGGATTCAAAGACAGGGAAATTGGAATGTTAGAGTAGATTTCTCATTTAAGACCTACTAATCTAAATTGGTGGGTCCAGAAGACATACCTTTCACTAATAGTGTAAGAAGTAAATTTGTAAGGAGAGCCCTAGCATCCTTGAAGAGCTCTCTGATCTCTCTTCCCTGAAGAGATTTCGCAGTGGGAACTGAGCCACTGAATTAGGAATCCTAAATGGAAGGGGAATCCGAAATGGAATGGGAAGAACTGGATCCTGCAGTGGCAGGGGCCACATGGCAGCACTTGACTGCCAAGGACAAGGTGGGTATGGTTACCTTAACAAATAGCAGAGTCAAAGCAACACTAAGAAGAGTCTCACTTATGCAGATGTATGACATTGGTTAGTTGATCATGGTCTTCCAATTTGTGAAACAGATGTGAAGACTACTAAATTCTTAATTGATTTGTATGGACAGAAGAATTCTAGGTCAAGTGAACAGAAATCTAAACGTGAAACATAAAAACAGAGAGTCAAAAGCCTCTCAATCATTTCCCAGACCTGAGCCAGTTTACAAACCCAGAACCACTTGAATAAAGGGGAGGCTGGGCTCCCTTGAGGGAGGACCCCAGTACACTACCAAAAATTTATGTTGTTAATCTTTCTCTCATCTTCCCCAAAGGGATCTATGGTCTTTTACCAGGGTAACTGTATATTGCGGAAAAGGATATTTCAGGGACTACTGGGCACTGGCCGTGGATTGACACTAATTCTAGGAGACAATAATTCCACTGAGGCTCACCAGTCAGAGTAGGGACTTTTGGAAGTCAGGAGATGAATTGAGTTTTACTTCTCAGTTCTGTCTCACAATGGACCCAGTGGTTCCCAAACTCATCCTGTGTTTTTTTCCCTCAGTTCCATAATGAATAATCAGCATAGATATACTCACTAGCTCACAGAATCCCCACATTGGTTCCCTAACCAGTAAAGTAAGGGCTATCACGGTGGGAAAGGCCAGATGAAAGCCACTGGAACTGCCTCTACCTAGGAAAATAGTTTTTAAAAAAATTCCTGAAGCGATTGCAGAGATTAGTAATCATCAAGGATTTGAGAGATGCTGGGCTGGTGATTCTCATCACATCCCCATTCAACTCGGCCTACTTGGCCTATGCAGAAGACAGATGGATCCTGGAGAATGACAGTGGACTATCATAAGCTCAACCAGGTGGTGACTCCAGTTGAAGCTGCCGTAGCAGATTTGGTTTCATTTCTTGAGCAAATTAACATGTCTCCTGGTACACGGTATAGTTACTGATCTGGCAAATGCCTTTTTCTTCCTCTCTGTCAATAAGGCCCACTAGAAGCAGTTTGCTTTTAGATGGCAAGGACAGCAATACACCTGCTATCCTACTTTAGAGTATATTAACTCTCTATCCCTATGTTATAATTTAGTTCCCAGGGATCTTGATGACTATTCCCTTCCACAAGATCTCACACTGGTGCATTATATTCATGACCTTATGCTAATTAGACCTACTGAGAAAGAAGTAGCAACTACTCTAGGCTTATTGGTAGCACATTTGCATGCCAGAGGGTAGGAAAAAAAAAATCCAACATAAGTTCAGAATCACATGCAGACAATGGAATATCATTCAGTGCTCAAAAGAAATGAGCTATCAAGCCACGAAAAGACAGAGGAAACTTAAATTACTAAGTGACATAGGTCAGTCTGAAAAAACTATATACTCTATGATTCCAAATATATGACATTCTGTAAATATAAAACAATGCAGACAGTAAAAAGAAATCAGTGGTTGGCAGGGGTTGAGGGTAGGAAGAGGGATAAATAACCAGAACAGTAAGAATTTTTAGGGCAGTGAAAATACTCTGTATGATATTCTAATGATGGATACATGTCATTACACACTTGTCCAAACCCACAGAATGTACAATACCAAAAGTGAACCCTAAGGTAAACTATGGACGTTCGGTGATTAAGATGTGTAAATGTAAGTTCATCAATTATAACAAATGTACCACTCTGGTGGGGGAAGTTAAGGGGAGGCCATGAGTGTTTGGGGGCAGGTGTATACGGGAAAGTTATGTACCTTCTCAATTTTGATGTGAACCTAAAACTGCTCTAAAAAATAAAGTATGAATATTTCTTTAAAAGTTCAAGGGCCTTCTACATGAGTGAAATTTCCAGGAGTCCAGTGGTGTGAGGCTTGTCAATGTAGTTTTTCTAAGGTAAAGAATAAGTTGTTGCATCTGATCACTCCTACAATCACAGTGTGAAGTGAGCCTCTTTGGATTATAGAGGCAATATATTCCTCATATGGGTGTATTACTCTGGCCCATTTACCAAGTGACCCAAAAAGCTGCTAGTTTTGATGGGCCCAGAACAGAAGTTTCTGCAAAAGGTCCAGCTGCTGTGCAAGCTGCTCTGACACTTGGGCCATATGATCCAGCAAATTCAATGGTGCTTGAAGTGTCAGTGGTAGATAGGGAGGCTGTTTGGAGCCTTTGGCAGACCCTTCTAAGTGAATCACAGTGCAAGCCCTTAGGATTTTTGAGCAAAGTCCAGGCATCCTCTGAAGACAACTATTTTCCTTTTGAGATAAAGATCTTAACCTGCTACTAGGCCTTAGTAGAGACTGTACACTTAAACATAGACCAGCAAGTTAAAATGTGATCTGAGCTGCCCATCATAAGCTGGATATTATCTAACCCACCAGGCCATAAAATTGGGAGTACACAGGATCACTCTATCATCAAACAGAAGTGATACATACTTGATCAGGCCTGAAGCCACAAATAAGTTACGTGAATAAATGGCCCAAATGCCCATGGTCTTCACTTTTGCTACACTGTCTCCTCTCTCCCAGCTTGTATCTATGGCCTCATGGGGAGATTCCTATGATCAGCTGACAAAGGAAGAGAGGACTTCAGCCTGGTTTACAGGTGGGTTCCTCATGATATGCAGGCATAACCTCAAAGGGGACAGCTGCAGTATTATAGCACCTCTGTGGTACAACCCTGCAGGACAGTAATGAAGAAGAATTGTTCCAGTGGGAAGAACTTTAAGCAGTGAACCTAATTTTTTACCTTGCTTGGAATAAGAAATGGCCAGATGTGTGATTATATACCAATACATAGGCTGTGATCAATGGTTTTGCTGGATGGTCAGAGACTTGAACGGAACATAACAGGAAAATGAATGACAAGAAAATTTGGGGAAGATGCATATGGATAGATTTCTCTGAATGGGCAAAAAATGCGCAGATATTTGTATCCTATGTGAATGCTCAACAAAGGGTGACCTCAGCAAAGAAGATTTTAATAGTCACTTGGATAGGATGACCTGTTTTGTGAATACCAGTCAGCCCCTTCCCCCAGCAATCTCTGTCACTACCCAGTAGGTTCATGAACAAAGTGGCCACGGTGTCAGGAACGGAGGTCATGGATGGGTTAGCAACATGGGACTTCCACTCATCAAGGCCATTCTGGGTATGGCCACTGTTGAGTGCACAATTAGCCAGCAACAGAGACAGAACCATAGCCTCTGCCATAGCACCATTCCTTTGAGTGATCAGCCAGCTATCTGGTGGCAGGATGATTATGTTGGAATGCTTCTACCATAGAGGGGGCAGCATTCTGCTCTTACTGGAATAGATGCTTACTCTGGATATGGATTTGCCTCCCCTGCATGCATTCTTACAAGCATGTTCTGCCAAAACTACTATCCATGGATTTATAGAATGTCTTATCCACCACCCACCATCTTATCCACCAATGCCATGGTATTCCACATAGCATTGCTTCTGATGAAGGAACTCATTTCACAGCAAAAGGAATACAGCAATAGGCTCATGTTCATGGAACTTACTGGTCTTACCCACCATCCTGAAGTAGTTGGCTTGATATGATGGAATGGTCTTTTGAAGACTCAGTTACAGTGCACGTAGGTGTCAGTACCTTCCACTGCTGTGACAAGGTTTTTCAGAAGGCTGTACATGCTCTAAGTCAACAGCTAATATATACTGCTGTTTCTTCCACAGCCAGGATTCAAGGGCCCAAGAATCAGAGTGGAAATGAGAGAGACACCACTCACTATTACCCCTAGTGAACAACTAGAAAATTTTTTGCTTCCTATTCCCAAGACCTTATGTTCTGCTGGCCTAGAGGTCTTAGTTCCAGAGGAAGAAATGTTTCTATCAGGAGACACAATAGTGATTCTATTGAACTGTAAGTTAAGACTGCCACCTGGCCACTTTGGGTTCCTCATGCTGCTGAATCAGTATGCAACAAGAAAGTTACTGACTGGGATGATTGATCCTGACTACCAAGAAGATATTGGACTACTACTCTATAATAAAAGTAAGGAAATATATGTCTGCAATGCAGGAAATCCCTGAGAGCCTCTCTTAGTTTACTATGCCCTATGATTAAGATCAATGAAAAACTACAATATGCAATCCAGGCAGGACTAGTAATGGTCCAGATCCTTCAGAATGAAGATTTGGGTCACCCACCAGACAAAATGAGGTGCTTGCTGAAGGCAAAGGGAATATAGAGTGGGTAGTGCATGAAGGTACTTATAAATATCAGTTACGACCATGTGACCAGTTACAGAAATGAGGACTGGAATTGTCATGAGTATATCCTCTTTACTTTGTTATGAATACATTTGTGTGTTGCAACAGACTGAATATCCGTGTCCCTCCCAATATTCATATGATAAAATCTAATCCCAATGTGATAGTATTTGGAGGTGGGGCTTTTGGGAGGTTATTAGGTCATGAGCAAAGTGTCTTCATGAATGGCATCAGTGCTCTTACAAAAGAGACTCTATTGCCCCTCCAGCCATGTGAGGATACAGCAAAAAGATGGCCATCTATGAACCAGGAAGCAGTCACACCAGACAGTGAATCTGCCGGCGCCTTGATCTTGGACTTTCCAGCCTCCAGAACTGAGAAATAAATGTCTGTTGTTTTTAAGCCACTTAGTCTACTGTATTCTGTTATAGCAACATGAATGGACTAATACATGTATACATATATTGACTCTTGAACAATGCAAGGGTTACGGGCACTGACCCCATTCAGTCGAAAATATGCCTATAACTTTACAGTTGGTCATCCATAACTGCAGTTCCACATCTGTATATCCAACAAACCATGGATCATGTGGTAGTGTAGCGTGTATTTATTGGAAAAAAATCCACGTATAAGTGGACCACACAGTTAAAATCCATGTTAATCAAGGGTCAGCTGTGTTTATATATATTTCCATCCTTGTAATATAACATAAACTGTGTCTATATATTTTTTTCATCCTTGTAATGTAACATAAAATGTATTGACTTTATATCATAGTATTTATTTTTAATTTTGCATCATAGCATTAAGTTTTGGGATATCAAAGAGAAGAGTAAATATCACTCAACCACTTACCTCCTCCTCTGGTGAAGGGCTTAGTGCATTTTTGGTGGCATACAGAATAATTGTATCATTTTAGATGGAATTATGACTTTGTTATTGTCTGTATTTGGAAATTAAATGTGGTTTCAGGAGATGTGTATGGGTGCCAATGTGACAAAGAGTGGACTTGTGATGGCTAATTTTATTTGTCAACTTGACTGGATCACAGGGCATCCAGATATTTAGCTAAACATTATTTCTGGGTGTGTCTGTGAGGGTGTTTCTGGATGAGGTTAGCATTGGATCAGTATACTAAGTAAAGCACATTGCCCTCTCCCGTGTGTGAGGGTATCATCCAATCTGTTGAGAGCCAGATAAAACAAAAAACAGGAAAGGAGAATTTGTCCCTTCTCTGCCTGACTGCTTGAGCTGAGACATCGATCTTCTCCTGCCCTGGGACTTAGACATAACCACCAGCTCCCCTGGTTCTTAGGCCTTCAGACTCAGATGGAACTATATCCCCAGTTTTCCTGGGTCTCTAGCTTATAGATAGCAGACCATGAAACTTCTAAACTCCATATTTGCATCTGCCAGTTCTTTATAATCTTTCTCTCTTCCTCTCTCTCTTTCTGGAGAATCCTAATAAATACAACATGACAGAGTTTTTTAAAATAGTATTTAATGAGATGCTATATAAAAAAATTCATCTATATAGTGCCTAGCACAATGAAAAGAGCCATGGAATGGGATTGTTATTATTATCATCATTATTATAATTATTATTAACATTATATGTTCTACTAGTTGCTGTGGGAAAACAAAAATGATCAAGGCATGACCATGGTTCACCAGGAATTTACAGACTTATAAAAGAGCAAAAGAAAACTAAGTAAAATTTGATAAATATATTAATAACTGTCAAAGAGTTGGCCCACTGCCTGAATTATTATGACTTAATAATTTTTAAAAAATAAAAGTGATGAATAAATAGAAGAACTTACATCCAAGTAAATGTCTAATATTTGGTAATATATATAAAGAGAAGTAATATTATATATCTAACTGCTGTGATTTATTTTTAAGGAGGGCATATCTTTCTCTTTTACAGTACCTGAATAAAAGTCACTGACTCTTACCTTGTACAAAGAGGGATTTATTCTACTATTATTATTTAACTGATCAAAGTAGGCCATTTCTATGTGTAAAGGGGGCGTTAATAATTGCTTTGGGACAACAGTCAGAAACTAAGACTGTCTTGGGCAAATGGGACTGCTTATGTCTCACCTTAGTCTTTTATGTTTCTAACCCTGCTCTAGAAGATGGTGCATCATCTTTAAACAGAATCATCTCCAGTTCTCCTAATCTGTCACTTCAGTGTTTTTAGCTTATAACCAGAATGGAATGAGTCAAATTGTACAAATTAAGGTCAAAAACAAAAGATAAAAATTTCAAATTTGATCACAGGCTAAATGAAATATTAGGAATACATTATGTTAAAGGTCCAAACTCATGTTTAATTTAATCAAGCCCTCTAAATTTGTAAGGTATTCATAGAAGTACTTTGATGAGAAGTCATCAACCTGACAGAAAAAAAAATAAGAACTAGATCCTATGAATGGTTTTCAACTGAGTTGCTGCTATTATGTGCTTGGGATGAGAGGAAAGAACTGACTATATTTACAGTTCTGCCAAAGAACTAATTGTGCTCAACTGTCTGTTGTATTGGCACGGGAATGCCTAGTGGAGGTGAAATAAATAAAGTCTGTATATAATTCATTAGTATAAATGTTTTAGAAATCACTGATTTGTGCAGAAATGGAGCCTCCAAGAAGGGATAAGAGCATTGGTAACTGAGTTTCTATTACCCTCAGGTTTCCAGAAATGTTTGGGTTCCTCAAACATTTTCTGGACTCTTGAAAAGGGAAGAGATACAATGATATGTTTACCTGCTCATTTTAGAAAAATAACCACTTGTTTACTCTGCATTTTGTTAGTCTTTCTTTTCCCCTGGGAATCTAATGTAAATATTTTCCCAATTTATATAATGAAATACAATCATACAATTTTTTCGTAACTAAACAGGATACTTGTTCTTCTGGAGCATATGAATTAAAACAAACAAAAAATAAACCTTTAGATTTCAAATGCATAAAAAGAATGTAGCCTCAATTTTCCATCTCTGTTAAGAGCTAAGATCCTAGGAAGAGAACTTCATTAAAAAAAAAAAAAACTTTCTGAAATATTAGCTGGAGACCATCCATTTAAGACAGTATGTTACATTTTTGTCTATATTTACACATTCTTAAAGATAAAAACTATAATTTTATAATATTGGGGATTACTTCTATTTTAAAATTTTTATCCTATACTACCCCCTTCCCAGGATAACATCTAGAGAAAACAGAAAAAGCCTATTTATTCTAACGGTAGGAAGAAAATAGCTAGTCTTAAAATGACATAGTGGAATTAAATTGATAAAAATGAACATTTTCCTCTATATTTTTCCTTTTGATAAATATAATCACATTAGCCTGACCCCCTTCCTCAGGTGTTGATGGAATATGGTTTTCTGCCTTGTCTGAGATATGTTCTTTGAAGAATCTTTCAGAGTATGAGGTCACAAGTCTATATCCTCCATAATGGCATGTTAACTGCTGGCCAAATTGGCTCCTCAGGCTACTGGAAAATTTGAAGCTTTGCATCAATATCACCAACATAGTCTCCTCTTGTCTTAGAAGGCTGCAGCCACCCTTCTTTTCCTTCAGGGTTATGGCATATCCAGATATCCAATGACAGAATTTAACCTCATATATGCCTCAGGGAAGAGTGATATGTCTCCTGCTGTAGTCAGGGGTGTTTGTAGTTCTCCTACTCAGCATGTATTTTCTTAATTATCTTGGGAAAGTACTTGACTAACACAACTGTTGGTTAGGTAACTCAAATGTATTAAAGCACCTCTTGTCTCAGCTTATTTTCATTACATGCTACGCAATTTTCAGTGGCAGAATTCAGCCATAGATCAAAAAGCTATATATTTAAGCTTATAAAAGTCCACAAGGAACAGAGAAAACATCATAATTCTACTTTTATAGTGAAGCAATTATATTCCAGAATGTAATTAGCATGTCCATATACACTGTGATTCCTGATAAAAATGGGACTTTTCCTGTTATCTATGCATATTTGTTGGAATACAAATCCGAGAATAAGAGGTGACAAATCACCCCTCCCCACAACCACCCAAAACACAAATTCTAAAGAAAGGTCTTAAAAAGAGAGAGCCAAAAACATTTTTGCAATACTTACTCTTTACCCTACCTCAGGCTTTGTATGGAAAAAATAGATTTTTTTGAAAAAAAATATTTTAAACTAAAAATGTTTTCCATATCCTTCCAGGGAATATGTGGGTATGTGTGTTTGTATGAGACATTACACATGTGTGTATGTGGGGGTGAGGGGAGGTGTCTTTCTCTCACCCCCTGGAACTAGCTTGAATATGGATTTGCCTTTAAGAGGAAAGAATGCCATCTGGCTGGATGTCACTGGCTGGATAACTGTTGAGACACAAAGCTCACTGGCCAGGCCAACTTCATGCACTAGAAATGCCAAGCAAAAAAGTTCTATGGAGTGCCCAGCATTTTGAGAGTTGAGCACAACAAGGATATATACAATTTCAAATGGGCATAATGAACACCACAGATGGCAGTTAGGCTCAAGTGTTTGGAAGGATACAACTAAAGAAGACTATGTGGTGGATATTGGTGCCTCCAGCATAAAGAAGCTAAGAAGCTCTGGAATTTTACTGGGAAGTTGTAGTGGTCAGCCTGAATGAATGAAATTATATGATTTAAAATTATCTAGAGCTAAATTAAAAATTTAGCTGATTTAAATCAATCATGGAATAAATAAGGAAAAATCCACTAATCTACCTCAATGTTTCCAAATAACCACTACAAGGAAATAAGGACTGGAATCACCCCATTTTCTTTTAGCTATTTTCACTGTGTGTATGCTACAAGAATATAAAATGCTTTAGGGCAACGTGTATGTCCAAATGTGTTTGTACCTCACAATGCTTAACACGATATTACTGATTCTATAGCTTCTCAATTAATTCTTATTGACTTGACATAATGATCCATTATGTATTGCAGGAAGCTTTCCCTGTATCATCAGACATTTTCATAGTTATTATAAAATACACAATTTACAAAGCAAGAGAATTATTTGGCTTCCCTTGAATAATGCTTTATGTGTGTGTGATTGTGTGTGTTTGCAGTGTTGCATATGTGTGTGCATGTTAGCATTTTATAATCTATCAGTTCTGAAGAATGCCAGTTCTTTTACATCCTCATTTACATGGGATATGATGGGATATTACAATTATTTTGTTTTTTTTTAGCTTTGATAATAGGATATGAGTCTCAGTATTTTTAATATACAAAAGGAGTGTAATGCTTTTTACCCATGGGATTATTGAGTTGGTGATATAAAATGAGCTAGTGCATGCAAAATGCCTGGCACAAAATATATCTATTATTACAGGAGAAGGAGAAAGAGGAACCATAACAATGCACTGTAAAGGTCAGAGATAAGATATGTAGAGCATCACTTTTAATCAGATATAGGAGACAAAACCATAAAACACAGCAATTCTCATTATTCACAGTAGTTATATTCGAAATACTCACTATAAACACTGAATTAGTGAATACCAAATCACTGCTCTTAAGAGGAAATACAGAGTTAGTTTCCTGCAAGCCTTCGGTCACATTTTCAACAACCTATCAATACATAATCTTACCACATAAACATACATACATACATATCTATCTATCTATCTATCTATCTATATATATCTGTTTAAAGACACCTTATTTAATATATATTGTTGGTTGATTAACATGCAACTCATGGCCAATAGCACTATAACTCATGCCAGAATGAGCCTTATATGACACATGTATATTCTCCTTATGGCACATAACAGTCTTCCTGCATTTAGGAACACTAGAGAGCACTTCGGCACTACCCTTGGGAGAGATTTTAAATGGAAAAATCACCAATAAAAAGCACAAAAATCTGAAAAATGTAGCACTAAATAAAAGATGAAAAGAATGCTTGTTTGTAGGAACTGAAACAAGAAGGCAGAGTGTTGCCTTGTCCATCCTCAGCTGGGAATGTGCCTTTTAGACTACTCAAATTTTTTGCCACTCTGTGCATGTCTGCAAATTACTGCAAAGGTGCCGTAAGTATTGATATGGGGGTTATGAATAAATTTAGCAAGTAGGCAAGTCTAAAATCTGCAAATAACAAGGATCAACCATATATGTTTTTAAAAAAATGAAAATTCTCTAGCAGAAAAATCCAGAGTAAGTGCCTCCCTACATTCTATTTAATGATACAATGTGTAGTGAAGATATGCTTACAAATATCTTACGAAAAGACACATATTTATTGTGTGAATAAAAACAGTTAATCTGATTCTAAGATGCAATAATGTCACAGATTTCAGAAATTTAGACAAACTACAGTTTGGTATAACCAAGCTATAGTTTTTAAATAATAGTGTGTCAATAAAAAAATGCAGAAATAAAGCTTTTCTGAAACTGTGCATAACTCTTTAAACCTACAAGAAGATATGGAATAAGACATTTACCCCATGCTCTTACTGTTGTTTTTCCTTTAGAAATAAGTATAAAACAATTTTTGATGTCTGTAATTGACTCATTCAATTATAAATGCATTAAATCAGAAAGTGCAAATTAAAAAAAAAAACTACTATCTGACCACCTAGCCTCTGCCTGCTTACCAGGGGAAGTGCTCATTAAACCTGCAAAGGTCCCAAAGGGTTGTTCCTGTTTTTGTTTGTTGCTTACTTATTGGATTTTCAATAAAATATCACAGTTGACTGTATTTTACAGGTTACTTGAATTTGACACTTCTTCTAAAACAGTAGTTGAAAATATGAAACTGATGTTTCTATGAACCAGATTGGCCTATCAATAGCTGTATGTACAATATAGCCTATGGAGAATAAAAAGAAGAAAATTAAAGTCATTATCTTCTTTCCATTACTTTCAAAGGATATTTCTTTGAACATACAAATAATACCAAAAGGCATTTCGCCTACCTGGGCTCTTTTGTGATGCTAATGGCAGACTCTGGGAGGGCTCATGCCAAGGAGTACTTCCCGGAACTTCTGCTGCCAGTGTCCTTGTCCCCACGGTGAGCCACATCCACCCACCACCTCTGCAGGAGACCCTCCAACACTAGCAGGTTTGAAGTATTTTTAAGAATAAATTTGGACATTCACAGAAAGATAGACAAGATGAAAAGACAGAGGGCTATGTACCAGATGAAGGAACAAGATAAAACCCCAGAAAAACAACTAAATGAAGTGGAGATAGGCAACCTTCCAGAAAAAGAATTCAGAATAATGTAAGTGAAGATGAAACAGGACCTCGGAAAAAGAATGGAGGCGAAGATGGCGGACTAGGAGGACACAGAATCCGCATCTCCTCACAACTAGGGCACCTACCAGGCACCGGTGGGGGACCACAGACACCTAAGGGCACAGGAGGAACCACCAGGAACCGGGGGCTTTTCACTTGTGCCATGAAGCAAAGCATTGAGAGAAATACAAATTGAGGGCCGGAGAGAAGATGGCGGAAGAGTAAGACGTGGAGATCACCTTCCTTCCCACAGATACAGTAGAAATACATCTACACGTGGAACTGCTCCTACAGAACACCCACTGAACGCTGGCAGAAAACATCAGACCTCCCAAAAGGCAAGAAACTTACCACGTACTTGGGTAGGGCAAAAGAAAAAAGAAAAACAGAGACAAAAGAATAGGGACGGGACCTGCACCAGTGGGAGGGAGCCGTGAAGGAGGAAAGGTTTCCACGCACTAGGAAGCCCCTTCGCGGGCAGAGACTGTGGGTGGCAGAGGGGGGAAGCTTCGGAGCCACGGAGGAGAGCACAGCCACAGGGGTGCGGAGAGCAAAGCGGAGAGATTCCCGCACGGAGGCTTGGCGCCGAGCAGCACTCACCAGCCTGAGAGGCTTGTCTGCTCCCCCGTCGGGGAGGGCAGGGCTGGGAGCTGAGGCTCGGGCTTCAGTTGATCACAGGGAGAGGACTGGGGTTGGTGGCATGAACACAGCCTGAAGGGGTTAGTGCACCACAGCTAGCCGGGAGGGAGTCCGGGGAAAAAGTCTGCAGCTGCCGAAGAGGCAAGAGACTTTTTCTTCCCTCTTTGTTTCCTGGTGCGCGAGGAGAGGGGATTCAGAGCGCCGCCTAAACGAGCTCCAGAGACAGGCGCGAGCCGCGGCGATCAGCGCGGATCCCACAGCAACAGGGGCGCAGAGGAAAAAACGGAGAGATTCCCGCACAGAGGCTCGGCGCCGAGCAGCACTCAGCAGCCCGAGAGGCTTGTCTGCTCACCCGCTGGGGCAGGCCGGGCTGGGAGCTGAGGCTCGGGCTTCGGTCGGATCGCAGGGAGAGAGGACTGGGGTTGGCGGCGTGAACACAGCCTGAAGGGGTTAGCGCACCACAGCTGGCTGTGAGGGAGTCCGGGAAAAAGTCTGCAGCTGCCGAAGAGGCAAGAGACTTTTTCTTGCCTCTTTGTTTCCCGGCGCACAAGGAAAGGGGATTCAGAGCACCGCCTAAACGAACTCCAGAGACGGGCGCGAGCTGCGGCGATCAGCGCAGGCCCCAGAGACGGGCGTGAGACGATAAGGCTGCTGCTGCCGCCACCAAAAAGCCTGTGTGCAAGCACAGGTCACTCTCCACACCGCCCCTCCTGGGAGCCGGTGCAGCCCGCCACTGCCAGGGTCCTGTGATGCGGGGACAACTTTCCCGGGAGAACGCACGGCGCGCCTCAGGCTGGTGCAACGTCACGCCGGCCTCTGCCGCTGCGGGCTCGCACCGCCTCCTCTGTACCCCTCCCTCCCGCCGGCCTGAGTGAGCCAGAGCCCCCGAAGCAGCTGCTCCTTTAACCCCGTCCTCTCTGGGCGGGGAACAGATGCCCTCAGGTGACCTACACGCAGAGGCGGGTCCAAATCCAAAGCTGAACCCCGGGAGCTGTGCGAACAAAGAAGAGAAAGGGAAATCTCTCCCAGCAGCCTCAGAAGCAGTGGATTAAAACTCCACAAACAACCTGATGTGCCTGCATCTGTTGAATACCTGAATAGACAACAAATCATCCCAAATTCAGGAGGTGGACTTTGGGAGCAGGATATATTAATTTTTCCCCTTTTCCTTTTTTTGTGAGTGTATATGTATATGCTTCTGGGTGAGATTTTGTCTGTATAGCTTTGCTTGATAATAGCTTTATTTTACTTCATTATATTATATCCTCTTTCTTTCTTTCTTTCTTTCTATTTTTTCTCCCTTTTACTCTGAGCCGTGTGGATGAAAGGCTCTTGGTGCTCCAGCCAGGCATCAGGGCCGTGCCTCTGAGGTGGGAGAGCCAACTTCAGGACACTGGTCCACAAGAGACCTCCCAGCTCCACGTAATACCAAATGGCAAAAATCTCTCAGAGATCTCCATCTCAACATCAAGACCCAGCTTCACTCAACGACCAGCAAGCTACAGTGCTGGACACCCTATGCCAAACAACTAGTAAGACAGGAACACAGCCCCATCCATTAGCAGAGAGGCTGCCTAAAATCATAATAAGGCCACAGACACCCCAAAATACACCACCAGACGTGGACGTGCCCACCAGAAAGACAAGATCCAACCTCATCCACCAGGCACTAGTTCCTTCCACCAGGAAGCCTACACAACCCATTGAACCAACCTTAGCCACTGGAGACAGATACCAAAAACAACGGGAACTACGAACCTGCAGCCTGTGAAAAGGAGACCCCAAACACAGTAAGATAAGCAAAATGAGACGACAGAAAAACACACAGCAGATGAAGGAACAGGGTCAAAACACACCAGACCTAACAAATGAAGAGGAAATAGGTAGTCTACCTGAAAAAGAATTCAGAATAATGATAGTAAGGATGATCCAAAATCTTGGAAATAGAATAGACAAAATGCAAGAAACATTTAACAAGGACGTAGAAGAACTAAAGAGGAACCAAGCAACGATGAAAAACACAATAAATGAAATTAAAAATACTCTAGATGGGATAAATAGCAGAATAACTGAGGCAGAAGAATGGATAAGTGACCTGGAAGATAAAATGGTGTAAATAACTACTGCAGAGCAGGATAAAGAAAAAAGAATGAAAAGAACTGAGGACAGTCTCAGAGACCTCTGGGACAACATTAAATGCACCAACATTCGAATTATAGGGGTCCCAGAAGAAGAAGAGAAAAAGAAAGTGACTGAGAAAGTATTTGAAGAGATTATAGTTGAAAACTTCCCTAATATGGGAAAGGAAATAGTTAATCAAGTCCTGGAAGCACAGAGAGTCCCATACAGGATAAATCCAAGGAGAAACACGCCAAGACACATATTAATCAAACTGTCAAAAATTAAATATAAAGAAAACATATTAAAAGCAGCAAGGGAAAAACAACAAATAACACACAAGGGAATCCCCATAAGGTTAACATCTGATCTTTCAGCAGAAACTCTGCAAGCCAGAAGGGAGTGGCAGGATATACTTAAAGTGATGAAGGAGAAAAACCTACAGCCAAGATTACTCTACCCAGCAAGGATCTCATTCAGATTCGATGGAGAAATTAAAACCTTTACAGACAAGCAAAAGCTGAGAGAGTTCAGCACCACCAAACCAGCTTTACAACAAATGCTAAAGGAACTTCTCTAGGCAAGAAACACAAGAGAAGGAAAACACCTACAATAACAAACCCAAAACATTTCAGAAAATGGGAATAGGAACATACATATCGATAATTACCTTGAATGTAAATGGATTAAATGCTCCCACCAAAAGACACAGGCTGGCTGAATGGATACAAAAACAAGACCCATATATATGCTGTCTACAAGAGACCCACTTCAGACCTAGAGACACATATAGACTGAAAGTGAGGGGATGGAAAAAGATATTCCATGCAAATGGAAATCAAAAGAAAGCTGGAGTAGCAATTCTCATAGCAGACAAAATAGACTTTAAAATAAAGACTATTACAAGAGACAAAGAAGGACACTATATAATGATCAAAGGATCGATCCAAGAGGAAGCTATAACAATTGTAAATATTTATGCACCCAACATAGGAGCACCTCAATACATAAGGCAAATACTAACAGCCGTAAAAGGGGAAATCGACAGTAACACAATCATAGTAGGGGACTTTAACACCCCACTTTCACCAATGGACAGATCATCCAAAATGAAAATAAATAAGGAAACACAAGCTTTAAATGATACATTAAACAAGATGGACTTAATTGATATTTATAGGACATTCCACCCCAAAACAACAGAATACACATTTTTCTCAAGTGCTCGTGGAACATTCTCCAGGATAGATCATATCTTGGGTCACAAATCAAGCCTTGGTAAATTTAAGAAAACTGAAATCGTATCAAGTATCTTTACCGACCACAATGCTATGAGACTAGATATCAATTATAGGAAAAGATCTGTAAAAAATACAAACACATGGAGGCTACACAATACACTACTTAACAACAAAGTGATCACAGAAGAAATCAAAGGGGAAATCAAAAAATACCTAGAAACAAATGACAATGGAGACACGACAACCCAAAACCTATGGGACGCAGCAAAAGCAGTGCTAAGAGGGAAGTTTATAGCAATACAAGCCAACCTCAAGAAACAGGAAACATCTCAAATAAACAACGTAACCTTGCACCTAAAGCAATTAGAGAAAGAAGAACATAAAAACCCCAAAGCTAGCAGAAGGAAAGAAATCATAAAGATCAGATCAGAAATAAATGAAAAAGAAATGAAGGAAACAATAGCAAAAATCAATGAAACTAAAAGCTGGTTCTTTGAGAAGATAAACAAAATTGATAAACCATTAGCCAGACTCATCAAGAGAAAAAGGGAGAAGACTCAAATCAATAGAATTAGAAATGAAAAAACGGAAGTAACCACTGACACTGCAGAAATACAAAAGATCATGAGAGATTACTACAAGCAACTCTATGCCAATAAAATGGACAACCTGGAAGAAATGGACAGATTCTTAGAAATGCACAAACTGCCGAGACTGAACCAGGAAGAAATAGAAAATATGAACAGACCAATCACAAGCACTGAAATTGAAACTGTGATTAAAAACCTTCCAACAAACAAAAGCCCAGGACCAGATGGCTTCACAGGTGAATTCTATCAAACATTTAGAGAAGAGCTAACACCTATCCTTCTCAAACTCTTCCAAAATATTGCAGAGGGAGGAACACTCCCAAACTCATTCTACGAGGCCACCATCACCCTGATACCAAAACCAGACAAAGATGTCACAAAGAAAGAAAACTACATGCCAATATCACTGATGAACATAGATGCAAAAATCCTCAACAAAATACTAGCAAACAGAATCCAACAGCACATTAAAAGGATCATACACCATGATCAAGTGGGGTTTATCCCAGGAATGCAAGGATTCTTCAATATACGCAAATCAATCAATGTGATACATCATATTAACAAACTGAAGGAGAAAAACCATATGATCATCTCAATAGATGCAGAGAAAGCTTTCGACAAAATTCAACACCCATTTATGATAAAAGCCCTGCAGAAAGTAGGCATAGAGGGAACTTTCCTCAACATAATAAAGGTCATATATGACAAACCCACAGCCAACATTGTCCTCAATGGTGAAAAACTGAAACCATTTCCACTAAGATCAGGAACAAGACAAGGTTGCCCACTCTCACCACTATTATTCAACATAGTTTTGGAAGTGTTAGCCACAGCAATCAGAGAAGACAAAGAAATAAAAGGAATCCAAATAGGAAAAGAAGAAGTAAAGCTGTCACTATTTGCAGATGACATGATACTATACATAGAGAATCCTAAAGATGCTACCAGAAAACTCCTAGAGCTAATCAATGAATTTGGTAAAGTAGCAGGATACACAATTAATGCACAGAAATCTCTTGCATTTCTATACACTAATGACGAAAAATCTGAAAGTGAAATTAAGAAAACACTCCCATTTACCATTGCAACAAAAAGAATAAAATATCTAGGAATAAACCTACCTAAGGAGACAAAAGACCTGTATGCAGAAAATTATAAGACACTGATGAAAGAAATTAAAGATGATACAAATAGATGGAGAGATATACCATGTTCCTGGATTGGAAGAATCAACATTGTGAAAATGACTCTACTACCCAAAGCAATCTACAGATTCAATGCAATCCCTATCAAACTACCACTGGCATTTTTCACAGAACTAGAACAAAAAATTTCACAATTTGTATGGAAACACAAAAGACCCTGAATAGCCAAAGCAATCTTGAGAACGAAAAATGGAGCTGGGGGAATCAGGCTCCCTGACTTCAGACTATATTACAAAGCTTCAGTAATCAAGACAGTTTGGTACTGGCACAAAAACAGAAATATAGATCAATGGAACAGGATAGAAAGCCCAGAGATAAACCCACACACATATGGGCACCTTATTTTTGATAAAGGAGGCAAGCATATACAGTGGAGAAAAGACAGCCTCTTCAATAAGTGGTGCTGGGAAAATTGGACAGGTACATGTAAAAGTATGAAATTAGAACACTCCCTGACACCATGCACAAAAATTAACTCAAAATGGATTAAAGACCTAAGTGTAAGGGCAGACACTATCAAACTCTTAGAGGAAAACATAGGCAGAACACTCTATGACATACATCACAGCAAGATTCTTTTTGACCCAGCTCCCAGATAAATGGAAATAAGAACACAAATAAACAAATGGGACCTAATGAAACTTAAAAGCTTTTGCACAGCAAAGGAAACCATAAACAAGACCAAAAGACAACCATCAGAATGGGAGAAAATATTTGCAAATGAAGCAACTGACAAAGGATTAATCTCCAAGATTTACAAGCAGCTCATGCAGCTCAATAACAAAAAAACGAACAACCCAATCCAAAAATGGGCCGAAGACCTAAATAGACATTTCTCCAAAGAAGATATACAGATGGCCTACAGACACATGAAAGAATGCTCAACATCATTAATCATTAGAGATATGCAAATCAAAACTACAATGAGATATCATCTCACACCGGTCAGAATGGCCATCATCAAAAAATCTAGAAACAATAAATGCTGGAGAGGGTGTGGAGGAAAGGGAACACTCTTGCACTGTTGGTGGGAATGTAAATTGATACAGCCACTATGGAGAACAGTATGGAGGTTCCTTAAAAAACTACAAATAGAACTACCATACAACCCAGCAATCCCACTACTGGGCATATACCCTGAGAAAACCATAGGTCAAAAAGAGTCATGTACCAAAATGTTCATTGCAGCTCTATTTACAATAGCCAGGACATGGAAGCAATCTAAATGTCCATCAACAGATGAATGGATAAAGAAGATGTGGCACATATATACAATGGAATATTACTCAGCCATAAAAAGAAATGAAATGGAGGTATTTGTAATGAGGTGGATGGAGTTAGAGTCTGTCATACAGAGTGAAGTAAGTCAGAAAGAGAAAAACAAATACAGTATGCTAACTCATATATACGGAATCTAAGGGGAAAAAAAAAAAAAAAAGCCCATGAAGAACCTAGTGGCAAGACGGGAATAAAGACACAGACCTACTAGAGAATGGACTTGAGGATATGGGGAGGGGGTGGGGTGAGATGTGACAGGGTAAGAGAGTGTCATGGACATATATACACTACCAAATGTAAAATAGATAACTAGTGGGAAGCAGCCGCATAGCACAGGGAGATCAGCTCGGTGCTTTGTGACCACCTAGAGGGATGGGATGGGGAGGGTGGGAGGGAGGGAGATGCAAGAGGGAAGAGAAATGGGAACATATTGTATATGTATAACTGATTCACTTTGTTATAAAGCAGAAGCTAACACACCATTGTAAGGCAATTATACTTCAATAAAGATGTTAAAAAAAAAAAAAAAAGAACCTATAACTTTACTGTATACTTATCTATCTACTCTTACTAGCCAGTCATAACTTGAAGATAAGAACTGTATCCAATTCAACATCGTATCCCTGGTTCTTACTACACTTAATATGGTGGTTTGACTAGAATACCCAGTAAGTATTTTCTGAATGAATGAATGAGTGAATAAATAAATAAATAAAGTCAATAGTGTGACTATCATTTTTTTGGTCAGGATGGACTCAAGGAATTTGAACTTCCTTTGATTAGAAGGGGGACATGTTTGATGATATCCTCACTTAAAAACTCAGCTTGTTGGGGTCCCTAGATCTGGAATATCATTTGGTTACTATAGAAGTGGAAGGAGCATGATAAAATACACTTGGATGCTTAAAGTCTGTCATTGGACGTGACAGGCATCACTGTGGCTCAAATATCACTAAAATGGTTCAATTCTACTATGTCCCAAAAAGAAGAGAACTAGAATATTGTAAAACAGAACTATTCACTGCAAAATCCCCACCACATTAGACCATGAGCTTCTTAAGTGCATAAAATACATTCCACAAGTCTGTGTATATTTCAAAAAAAAATGTTGCTCAAAGCAATATGCAGTAAATGTTTTTGTAATGAGTGAACAAATGACCTCATATTGAGAAGAGGACGCTATTGTTTCCATCCTCATTGAACACAAACCTCCCCCGATCTAACACAGCCATTGTGCGTTCAATTACATTTATGTAGAAAAATTACTGCTTTTATAAAATGCAGTAGTAAAAACAATGAAGAAGATGTACACACAGAAACATAGATAGAGCTTAAAAATAAAGAGTTGAATGAGAAAGGTAGGAGAAATAAATAAAATTTATTACTATTTACTCTTAAATGTTAAATACTAAAATTGATCAAAAAACAAATAACCCCACCTAATATACAAGGGTGGTTCACATGGAAGGCATATCTGCAAACCATTAGAGTGATTTGATTATGACAAACTAAGTAATTCCTATGAACCCTTTCATCAAGAAAAACTAGATTAAGTGGACACATTTTCACTGAGCAAAACTATAATAAATGGATAATTTTTAAAAACCTGATTGAAGATATTAGAGGAATATCAAGGCAGAAGAAATTATAGTGTGTAGAACTGGGCAGCTCGAAGATAGTTTTTAACATAATCAAATGCCCAAATGGGGCTTCCCTGGTGGTGCAGTGGTTGAGAATCTGCCTGCCAATGCAGGGGGACACGGGTTTGAGCCCTGGTTTGGGAAGATCCCACATGCCGCGGAGCAACTAGGCCCGTGAGCCACAATTACTGAGCCTGCGCGTCTGGAGTCTGTGCTCTGCAGCAGGAGAGGCCGCGATAATGAGAGGCCCGCGCACCGCAATGAAGAGTGGCCCCCACTTGCCGCAACTAGAGAAAGCCCTCGCACAGAAACGAAGACCCAACACAGCCATAAATACATAAATAAATAAATAAACCCAAAGTTAAAAAAAAAAAAATGTCCAAATGGCTGGGAGTACAAAAATTGAAATGTACAACCTTACAAAGCTAGGCATACAGGACTGCAGATTTCAATCTGTGTCTTGGAGAAGGAGCTGTGGTCACTAGGTTGGCTATGATCTTGCTCAAGCTCCAATCTGCTCAGAGAAATGCTAGAGAGCTTTCCCCAAAAGATCCATGGCCAAAGACTGACACACTGATGTATGCCGGCCACTAGGCTAGGTGGGTCTACATAACATTCAGACTGACAAACAAGTTACAACAGCAATGGCCACTCCTCAGCATAACTCTGCAATCATAGGGGAAGATGCAAATTTCTGTAGCATCATGCACTGAGGAATGCTCTAAATAGTACTCAAATTGCTCTAACAAAATTTGCCAATTGGTGCAAAAAGCTATATACTAATTGAATGAATTCTAATGAATCTAACCAAATGGATCCTATAGCAGACACCAAATGAAATGCCTACACTAGAATCTAACCAAAGTCCTCTTCTCCCATGTAGTGACAAATTTGGAGAATGCAGACTTAAAATCGCTGAAATGATAGTTAAATACAGACTGGTGTACCATGGTAGACATGCTTTAAAAGTCTGACCCAGGAGGACGCAGTCAGATGTTTTGCAATGACTTTGTCTCTAAAATACATAATCAAAATCACTTCTCAGCAAATGTTTTCCTAACACTGGATGTCCCAGAAATTGTTCACAACAAGTCACTGAAAATGCCTTTAAGGTACCACAAAGAGCTGGTGAAGAGAAACAAACCTGGAAGCCCAATGTAATACATACACTTTCAGATAACCCAGTCATTCAAATATTTTTATTTTATTTTTGTTGTTGTTGTTTTAAATAAGGTCTTGCTGAGAACGTACTCTGTGCAGAAGACTCTAGTTGATTATTCTCAAATAAGCTAAAGCTAGAGTTTTCTTGGCAATATTTCTATTGATCTTGTTCAATTTTTCCATGTATTCTGAATCTCTATGAAAATGACAATCTTAGCTCAGAATTTAACTTTCCAAATGGTTGCTCTAATTAAGTGAAGTCCTTTGATCTAGCAATTCCCTATTACTGAATAACAAATGATGTGCACTGACATTAATATAGAAGAATATTCATCATGATCTTTTCTTTAATTATGAAAAACTAGAAGTTAAATAATAATCAGTAGCTGTTAAATAAATTATACTTTCCAGATAATAAAATCATAAAATCATATTTTTTATATAACATGGGAAATGCTCTTGATATAGTAAATGAATACAAAGCAGAATGGATTGCTGTACGAATCAGTTTTATAGTAAGCAAAATATATGTAGGGGTAATAAATTTATGAACATAAACTATATATGGAAATATATAATATGTAAAATATGTAGCTGAGTGGCATACATTTGCATAACAAGATAAAAGTAAACATACAATAATGTTACTAGACTGATTTTTTCTAAGCTGTGCAATTAGGAGTGATTTTAGACTTTTTTGTACTTTTATTTTCTAGTTTTTAAATATTGATACATATTAATTTTAGAATTGTAAAAAATAAGGGAATTTAGATGCCATCTTTTGCAGTCAACCCATTTTATAGGAGATGGAAATTAAGGCCCGAAGTCCCACAGGCAATTACTGACATAGCCAGTACTTGAAATGAATTCTACTGACACCAGTGTTCTGTGGGTTTTTTACAGTCCAAAACCAAGCTGTAAAACCCAAAGTTAAGATGCCTGACTTTGTGATCCTCTTCCGCATCCATTTACAATTTGACTTTATTCCTGAAATAGTAACAAACATTGCTCAATGCTGCATCTAGCAGCTGCTTTTCAGAGGATGGAATAAAAACCATAACTCACATTTCAAGAGTCCACCAGTCATCAGACATTAACATCTCCTAGAACTGTTGCAAACTTAAATCAAACACAGTCACCTGAAAGGAAAAGCTCTCTGGAGACCTTCCTCTAGCTTTAAGATCCATATTTCACAATCATTTGAGGCACTTTGTTAAAGTAGGTGTAAAATAGTTTAAAATTCACTTGCTGTTTTCAATGTATTATTTACACAAAATAATGTGTTTTGGGAAAAAAGTGAAACATAAATATGAATAATTTAGTATACTTATCTTTGCTAAAAGTTTTTAAATATTTTTTCCCATTTTAACCATTTTTTAAGAATATTTATTTTGGCCGTACCGCACGGCATGCGGGATCTCAGTTCCCTGACAAGGGATGGAACCCGTGCCCACTGCAGTGGAAGTTTGCAGTCCTAACCACTGGACCTCCAGGGAATTCCCGCATTATTTATTTACTTGTTTCTTTGTTTGTTTATTTATTAACATTTTCAGTCAAATTTTATTAAAAAAAAACAAAACAGCAGATTAACATTACAATTCAAGAACCTAATCTAAATATGCACTTGACAATGAAGCACATCTAAGTATGGAGTGAAAAAAGTTTTCCAAAAAACCATCAAACGTGTCATCTCCAAATACCCAAATAATAAATCACTTCTGCAGGCCTTTTGTTGAGTGGGATCATAAACAAAGAACAGAAGATTTATTGCTGTGAAAACAAATCTGTAGTACAGTAGTATGAATCCTGGGTATTAAGCATAATCAGGTGAATCAAGTTAGGAAGTTGAAAATCTAATAAGAAATTTGTGTGTGTGTGAGAAAGTCTGTAAGCCAGTTGACCCAAGAGCAACTGAGGTATCAAACTCGTTCTGTGAGACCAGACATTATTTTAAATCTCCATTTTTTGAAGGCGATTAAAAATTACAATTCCAACAGCCCACAAACCAAATAAAAAAAAATGTAGAAAGCAATTAAAACTATGTTCAAAGAGCCACTTTTTCATCTTGATTTCAGCACCCCAAAGAAAAAAAAAAGCATCCATGACTATCACAGATGAAAACAGAATGAATGCCATTGAAATCAGTTATTTTTCCCCACTGAGGTATAAAATCTATATAGAAATTTGATACTATACTATAACAAATGGTACTTCTCATAGTTCTGTTTTAATTTCCTTTAAATCCTGTTTAATATATATTTTTTTAATTGTTGTAAAAATGTTTTCATGATTCTGAATCTGGTTCCAGTTCTTTTTCATTTATTTTTATATCAATATTTAATATACATCCATTTACAATGGTGGTGTCAGTTTATCTCTTGTAAAATTAAAATGCAGTGTGTGTGTGTGTGTGTGTGTGTGTGTGTGTGAAAAAAAAACTTCAAAAAAAATATTTAATATACTGGCTACCAGTTCTAATCAGAAAAAAAATCTTGGACATCTCTTCATTATTACAGCACATTCAGCAGAAATTACTGACGTGCAAGCAAACCATAAAAGGTGCAGCTCTCTGGAAAGCACATTTCGTAGATTGTTTCAGTCTGAATATTCTTTACAATGATTCTTGATGAAAGACTCTTTCAATCTTGTAAACATCAGTGTGCACAGTCTCGCTACTACGTAGTTTCAAGTCCTTGGACAGGAAGGCCGGTTCACAGCTAGTGAAACTGAGAGCAGTCTAAGTTTTAATGGCTGATAAACCTTATATCATGCAGGAGGAAAGCACTTTTCCTTTTTTGCTGCTTAAGAATGTGGCAGAGGGCTTCCCTGGTGGTGCAGTGGTTGGGAGTCTGCCTGCCAGTGCAGGGGACACGGGTTTGAGCCCTGGTCTGGGAAGATCCCACATGCCGCGGAGCAACTAGGCCCGTGAGCCACAACTACTGAGCCTGCGCGTCTGGAGCCTGTGCTCCGCAACAAGAGAGGCCGCGACACTGAGAGACCCGCGCACCGCGATGAAGAGTGGCCCCCGCACGCTGCAGCTGGAGGAAGCCCTCGCACAGAAACGAAGACCCAATGCAGCCAAAAATAAAATAATTAATTAATTAATTTAAAAAAAAGAAAAAAAAATTTTGGGCTTCCCTGGTGGTGCAGTGGTTGAGAATCTGCCTGCCAATGCAGGGGACACGGGTTCGAGCCCTGGTCTGGGAAGATCCCGCATGCCACAGAGCGACTGGGCCCGTGAGCCACAACTGCTGAGCCTGCGCGTCTGGAGCCTGTGCTCCGCAACGAGAGGGGCCGCGATGGTGAGAGGCCCGCGCACCGCGATGAAGAGTGGCCCCCGCTTGCCACAACTAGAGAAAGCCCTTGCACAGAAACGAAGACCCAACATAGCCAAAAATAAATAAATAAATAAATAAAAAATAAAGGAATTCCTTTAAAAAAAAAAAAAAGAATGTGGCAGAAATGTATGCTGAGGTAGCCCAGTCAATCCTTATTTTTTTCTTGTTTCGTAAATTTGGTCTCAGAATATTTCTGGGAGGGTGACATTTCGAAGAAGCCACTGCTGGGACCGGCTTCCATTGCAGTCTCTAATGCTGGGCACCTGGCTGTCCTCTTCTGTGACTTTATCCAGGCACTGATTATTGTTCACATGCTACAGGGTTAATTTCACCAGGTCATACTCCCAAAGTTGGTTGACTTTTAGGTGGTAGCATTTGAGCATTGTGACTGGGCCATTAAGTTTGGAGACACCCGAGCAAAGGTCATCTGTTCTAATTTCTTTGTTGGCAGTGTAAGAGAAAACCTGATTACCTCCCATACCGTGACAGTTAAAAATTCCAACTTTTTCATTCTCTCTTCTAGCCATGTTATCTAGACACTGATTTGTTTCCACATTTCGTATCTCTCCCAAAGAGAAACAGTGATGTGGAATCTGAGAATCAGGATAAATATTCTCTAGGTACCAAGAGAAAGGTCTGCATTGGAGTTTGTGTCTTAGACCAAGTCTTGATGACATATCTCCATAATCTACTGGAGAAATTATATAGAAGAAATTCTTGAACTCATCCATCCACACTTCTGCAAGCCCTCTGTTTATTTTTATTGATAATCTGCCCTGTGCCTCCTGGAAACGTGTAGGGTGTTGCTTTCCAAAACACATTTCCAACATGTGAGCAAGTAACAATCTCCAAAGTTCCTCCACACTGCCAAATCCTAAAGGAAATTTCTAGGTTTCCTCCTCCCCAAATATCCATTCCAGCATCATATATTCCAATTTCCTGAAAGTAATCTCTGTCTTCAGCTAGGATTATAGATTCTAGAGCTGGAGGCCCCACAAGACACCACAAGACACACCCTGTTCTCCATCTCTAGTTTAAGGCAAGTTATATACTACTATAACATTTTGCAGATGATATAAGAGAAGTCTGTAACGATCAAGTGAATCACTTAATTATCAATAAGTGGAGAGAAGGAAACCAGAACCCATATCTCCTGCCTTCTCCCAATTTATGATTTATACCACTATATGCTGTTTAATATTTTTAAAAATCGACAACTTCAAACTCCAGAGAAGTAGAGTATTGGTAACAAAGGATGAATTTAAGCAGGATAGAGAGAACACGTAAATGAAATCCAAACAAAATTCAGATTCCACTTATTCCCTAAAACTGCTATTATAATTATATAATATGTATTATAATTGTTTTAAAAAGCATGTTCTAGTCAAGATAGTCTAAATATTTAACATTTAATATTTAACATTGTAGAGGTGGGGCAAATTGCGATGTGGGTGGAAAAAGCCAGGAGCTGGTAGGGCATGAGTTCAGTATACTAAAGTGTTCTTAAGGTTTCCAACTGTATCCAGGCTTGTGGAGGGAATCTAACTGAGATGTGGATAAGAAAGCAGTAAAAAACTATACTTGTATAAATATAGGAATCTAAAAAGTGACTCATTTGGTCATAATCCTGATGCCAGGAACCGGGAGAAAACAGGTGAGAAAGGTAAAAGCTAACTGTAATGACAAAGTTTGACCGTGAATAAAATTATTAATTTTTTTAGTAGCTGCTACAATTATCAATTCTAAATAAAAATGAGAGGGATGTATTTTCTAATGGGGAAATCATATTAATTGAAACGATGGACATATCATTTATACCTACTATAACCTATGAAGACGTGTATTTCCTCCAATATTGGCTGACTGTATACTATATACCACCTATGTGCCAGTCAAAGAATACAAAGAGGTAAGCAAGACAGATACAGCCTCTATGCTTAGGGAACTTAAATTTTAAAGAGGGAGAGAAACTAAACTAATACTCATACAAGTGAGTAGTAACAAAAAGCAAGTACTCTGAAGGAAACAAACTGCTTACTATGGGAGAGTACAAGAGGAAAACCAAGTTTAGATTTATACATAAGAGTAGGCACCTAAAATTGGGAAGAAATTAGCTTGTAAAGTGTGTGTGTGGGTGTGTGCATGAGTGAGCAGTAGGGTGGGTTGGAACACTTTGGGCAGAGAAGACAACATTGTGTGAGGTTACCTAGCTCAAGGACTTTGAACCTTGTCTGCTAGGTGAATGTAGCTAGGATTCCTTGTATTCTAAGGCTAAAATGATAGGCAGAGACCAGATTATGCAAGAACTTGTGGACCATATATGAATTCTTTAATGTTATTCCAATTAAATAGAAATTTATTGAAATATTTTTAAAGGATGGTTTGTCTAATTCACAGTATAGCTAATTATAGTAGTGAACACACAGACTTAGAGAAGAATCAAATTCCTTGGTGGGTAAGCGAATCAGTAAGAAGTTTGTAAAACACTCAGCCACTTCCAACTTCACTTAAGAAGGGAAACGGCCCAAACCTGAGACATATGTTGCTATCAGCCATGGAAATGTGCCCCAGGAAACTTTGACTCCCCAGTAGTATTAGAATTGCAGTGTTGTCCTGCTCAACCTATCCTTTGCCCCGTGGAGATTTTTTTTTTTGCAGGAAAAAACTCACTGTTAATAAAAACACACTGTTAATAAACATTCTACGTGATCATCATTTTCAAAAAGCCTTTAATTACAACCATCATTCACCAGAGCCTGCTTGCTAGTCCTCTCCATCCCTACTTTATATCCTCCATTCTACAGCCCCTTCCTTGAGTTTCAAAATTTGTAATTTTTTTTTCCAGAAACAATGAAAATCCTAGCACATATAGAATAACTTCAAAGATCTTTCAAACAAGATAGGAAGGATTCCTGGAAAAAGCATGGTATTTGGAGGTTCCCACACCTATCTCTTGTGACAGCTGAATTTGACAGTTGAAAAAAAATTACTCAGTCATTCGCTTCCCTGAATAATAAAATACAAAATAACTTCTAACTTACTCAGGGTATACAACAAGAAAACTATTGGTTTGCTTTATTAGACTAGAACATTATAAAATATACTAAGTTTAGAGGTATAAATAGAAGGGTGGATAATCCAAATTTGTATGGTGATTAAGAAACTACTTTTGAGTCAGATTTTTAGCTATGTGAGGGATGACCACTTGTTTTGATTCACCCAAGAAATTCTCAGTTTATGCCTGAGGTCTTGGCGTAATTATTAATAAAGGCTTTATTCTCAAAAGTTTCCCAGTTTGCACTATAAATTACACACTTGCCGTGATAGTGAATGGTGACTGCTATGAGCATATGAGCACTTGGATAATAATAATAATAATAAAGACACTAACTATAACTATTACTACTAACTAATAATTCCTAGTTGTCAAAGTTTTCATTTATAAAACGATGAAAATAATTCTTACCTCATAGTATGTTTATTATGGGTGTTAAATGAGATCTATTTTGTGTTTGGCCATTTTATACCAAAAAAAAATAGAAGTTTTTTAGAAAAAGAATAAGTTTAAAAAGGTTCTCTTTCCATATATTAGAGCCAGATATACTCCTCCTTGGAAAGGTCAGTCTTTAGTTTACCCTTCTTATATGGGCTTCCCTATATAAGGAGAGGTCAGCTCTTCTTACTCTGGTGGAAGTACGGTATTCCTTCTGCCTCAGGCCTCTTTCCCTCAGTTTTAAGGAAAGGGACTGCCATTCATAGATGTGACTGAGACATGGGAAAGAGAGAGGACTGTTGAACAATTACCTGGACATTTCCCCAGGAGTTCTAGTCCCTTTGTTCTCTTTTCTAAAAGTATTAAGTGCTATACTTAGCCTTAAGAAGCATGTCTAAAAAGGGCCAGAGAGAAATTTTCTTCCTTCAAAAGCTTCCAAAAGTTCATTTTAGTTCCTGATGGATTTTGAACTAAGAGTAGCAATAGGATCCTCAATTAAAAGTTCAAACATAAGCCAGAAAATAGTATTTCCTTTAAACCATAAGCACTTAAGGCTATTTCCACCAAGTCTGTTTTGTAGAAATTTGGTCAATTGGTGAATTTAATCATAATTGGTCAATTTCATATAAAATATTCATTTTAAAAATAAGTGTTAATTCTCTACTCCATGAAAAGCACTTTATTTAATACTAAGGGGTAAAGAAAGCTCAAGTCATAGTTCTGACTCTAAATCTTAAGTTCAAATAGGGTAGAGAAAGATTGGTGAAAATCACTGTGACATAAAATAGATGAAATGAATGCCACAGGAATCATGAAGATAAAATTTAGTTCAGTTCAAGGAAAGGAGTGATAACTTCCAGCTGGAGTATTTCATTAAGGAGATGGCATTTAAGCTGTACTTAAAATTTTTTACATGTGATTATGGAGAAGAAAGGCATCACAGTTGGAGGGTACTTATAAACCAAATCACAGAGTTGAGAAATTGAAGAGAACTTATTGGGAGAATGTAAGAAACTCAGTTTCACTTAGAACTTGAAGTAAGTATGCGAAAAGGAGAGCAGGGTATAAGGCCGGATCTACTTCTGTTCTGGAGTCAGTTGGTAAGGTAAGTTTTCAGGAGGTGAGAAGAATTCATTTGAGGGTTTTGTTTTTGTTTTTACTACGGCCGATGCTATTTAAGTTACTATAAAAAGGTAAATATGGCAAGTATCCAGAATGGCTTGGGCATCTGAGTCATTAAAAAGTGAGTAAGCTTTTTTTTACTATCCATGTGAGAGATAAAGAGAATCTGAAATAGGAAAATGTTAGTGGAATGGTGAGAAGAGTAGTGATTTTTTGTAATATCAGAAAGATAGGATTAAAAAAGGAAATGAAAGAAATTCAAAGATGATTTCAGTGGTTCAAACCTCAATTATTGGAATGATCTAATCTGAAAGAAGGCAGTCAGGACAATGAGCAGAGGTAAGTTTTGTTCAGAGAGCTGGGAGGTGTGTTCAGTATTATCCATGCTGAGTTTGAGACGCTTATTGCACAAGGAAATCCAGGAAAATGTTCTCCAGGCTATTGTATTTCTATTTTCTCCCCTTTTTTTTTTATTATCTAGAAACTTCCAAATGATATTAAAAAGCAAAGATGACAGTAAGATACTTGCGTTTTTAAAAAATTATTTTTTAGAGCAATGGTTTATAAGTCATTATTTCAAAAATGCTTGCTGTTGTTTTTTTGTAGTGGGTTGCCATATTTTAGTAATTTTCCTTTTAGACTTAACTACATTTGGAAATATATATGCGTGGGGCTAGAGTTCTCAGGCAAAGTCTTGATGGGGATATGAGTGTTATCACATGAAAGAGGGAGTGCTGAACTTATGAGACTAAATGAGGCATAATGTGATCCCTCTTGGGGGTATTGTAGAGAGAGAAGAAAAGAAGATCAAGGAGAGATACTTAGTGCATTTATAAAGTGGGAGAATGAAAGTAAGACAGAGATGTAATAAGAGAATTAAAAAAAAAAAGAGAGAAGAACAGATCTGCAAATTTTGGAAGTAGAGAGCATCATGAAAAACACCACATTTATTTGCATACATTTGTTACATGAAAATGGGAATAATTTTAGTTTTTTTTATACTTTATCAATATATTTTTGTTAATCAATGTTTTCTGTAATATGACTTGTAAAGAGTGAATATATATAAAAATAAATTTAAATCATCTAAAATTTTTTGAAGTAGATTTTTGGAATCTCTTACATATAAATTCTCTTACATATACATTTTTACTATATATATATTACATTTTGAATATTTCATTATTTCTTGCCAAATGATCACTTATGACTTAAAACAGTCTCTTCAGTTGTTCGTAGATATGTACATGTGGAGATATACTTGTCTTTTTTCTCCAATATTTATATTTTATTTTCATTATATTATCTAAAATCTCTAAACAATGATATATATCAATGGTAATAGTCAGATACTTGCCTTGTTTTTCCTTTTAATGGTTTTTTAGTCATCATTTGCTGCAAAGGTTGCTCTTGGCCTTTTTATAGTTGTCACTATATTTTAGTAATTTTTTTCTACACTTATTTTGTTCAGTCATTTTATTTGGGATGATTTCTATTTTTTAATCACTCAAATATATGTTGATATTGTATTATATTGTATTTGTTTTATTACTTCATATTAATTGTAATAATATTTTTTATGAATTTTGGCATGTCTTCCCCATATACACACTTCATGTTACACCATGATAGTTTCCCCTGTTCAGGAAATAACATGAATATTCTATATTTACTGCTATAAGAATATGATGAAAGAACCAAACATCGATGAAAGAACCAAACATAGAAATCAATAAAGTCAACACTTTGCTCCTATATTTCAAAAGTCTAAGCTTTGAAAGACCCAGGACATAAGAAATAAATTAAAAAAAAAAAAAAAAAAAAAAGATGAAGAGACAAGCTATCTCATTCCATGGCTAAATTTGACTCTCTGGAGTAAAGGAAGTAAAAGATTTGCAGGGAAACATTGAATTATGTCCTTGGGAAAGAGGTCTGTACCCTGACTTATCCCTATGCACTGAGTCAATCAATATGTGTGTGGGAGGGTAGAGGAGACTAGAGGACTGCGAGTATAGTGGAAAGCCCATAGGGATTTTAGTTCTACCACAGCAAAGGGAAAGTTGCCTTATTTCTCAGAAAGTCTCTGAATACATATCTGATTACCCATCTTTTATTTTGCAAAGGGTTTTATAAACAAAAGCAATAAATAATAGTTTAAAACATAAAAACTCTTTGCATATGAAAGAGGAGAAAAATTATATTATGAATATACAAAAGATGTCTAGAAATTGAAGAGGCAAAGAAAAATAATCAACTTTTAATAGGACAAAGGATCTACATAGGCAACTGACAGAAGGTGAAGTGAAAATGGACAATAAATATATGAAAACATGTACAATCTTGCTAGAAGTGAAAACAATATAAATTAATCAACATGAAATAATTTTTTTGCCTAAAGAATCAATACAAATTAAAATATATATATATATATATTTTTTAAAACACAAAGAGTTTTACTCCTGGCAAAATTGGATACTAGACACTCCAAGGACTTTCCCATGAGGAAAACAAATTCTGGATAAAAGTAATTTTTAGGCCTTGTTGGTTTCACAGTAGTCTCTGAGAGCCCTTGCTTCCCCTGACCTAAAGCGAGCAGAAAATAAGGCAGGGAGAATAAGGAACTGTCAAGCTAGAAATGCAGCATTGGCCTAAAGATAAACACACATATTAATGTTACAATCAGAATATTGAACCTCATGCCAGCTACAAATGAGAGAATATACAGAGATTTTGATATAGAATCAGAATCCCCAAAGAGGATTGATTTAATCCCAGATATCTTGAAAACCCATATCCCCCTAAAGCAAATATAAATTTTCTGTGAAAGAAAGCATCCTCATATTAGGCTTCTGGAATTCCACAGATATAAATTAACCAAATATGCAGTTACAATGAAGTTCATGAAAAATAACAGGGAAAAAAAGTACCATGAGTGTCAGCAGATTAAAACAGAGTGAGATCATCACAAATTTAACAAATACTTAAAGAGTATAAAATATTTATAATAAATAAAAGATGGAATAATCACCAAGAAATAAAAGACTATCATAAAAATAGGTATATGTGAAAATGATGAACATCTAAAAATAAAATGTCTGAAATACAACAAATCTTAGTGAATATGTTCACCATTACATCAAACACCATGGGAGACAGAATTATATACGTCAATAAGATATGAAAAACTTAATAAAAGGAAGACTGAGCGATGTAAATTAGACAAGAGGCTATGAGATAAAAAGGATAGAATGAGAAAATGGTACCATACTAAAAGGCTGCCATGATAGCTCTTAGAAGTTTGGAAAAAGCCATGACCCATACTAAATAAAGTACTGATACTAGAGATGCTATGGCAGACAATGGAAGGAGGGAATAAAAATAAATTCACAAATAAGGACATGCTAGAATAGATATGTCTAATATGGATGGAAATCATTCACAGGAAGGCTCACCTAACACTTTGTTTACCAAGCAACAAGGAACGTACTGGTGAGAAAGATGACTTCATCACTAACAAGCTTAATGGTGCCTATCCTCCCCAGGTCAGGACTAAGACTAGGAATTGGCATCACTAAAGTTGGCTCCCTGATAAACTAAAAAGATGATAAATTCAAGAAATAACAGAGGCCCGCTGGCAACATTTAACCATTAGAAGAAAGTCTGATATTATCACAATGAGGTTACAAGATTAGAGTAGGAGTCAGGAACACCGGACCCACAAAGAGCTTTAGAGATGGTTACTAGAACATGGTATATCTAAGGACAAGACTGACGTCTAACCAACAAGGGTGTTTTCAATTTATACAACCCAAAATAATGAAGATTACATTTATGATCAGGTGGTTGAGGGAAGCCAGTCCAATAAACAGTCACAAGATCTTGCCGTTTGGTTCTTTGATCTGTGGGATAAGAGATATAACAGTGGGGGAAGGCAAGTGTCTTTTCTGTAGCCAAGACAGAAAAAAACAAAAAATCCTATCCTGAAAAGAACTGCAGACTTTACCATTACACTTAAAAACCTAAAGGATGCGGGGATAGTGAGCCTCATCATACCCTTATTTAATTCACTAGTCGTGCTCCTACAAAAGCCAGACAGATCGAAAGGATAGCAGTGGCCTTTCACAAACTCAACCAAGTAGTAAACCTCTATAGCAGCATAGGCTTATGCAATAATTTTGCTAAAATATATAAATACTGCCTCATGCACATGCTATTGAGCCATTGATATAGCAAATGTATCGCCATCATGAAATAAACCAGAAACAGTGTGCATTCACTTGGGATGGATGAAAGTATATATCTACGATCATTTCCTAGGCTTTTGTTTCTTTTCCAACCTCTATGATAATGGAACCTGGACAATTTGGCCATGCAACATAATATATAATTGGTTCACTAAAAGCATCATGTCAATCAAATCAGGTGAGCAAGAGGTGGCAAATACATTGGAGGCCTTGCTTAGACACATGCACTTCAGAGGATGAGAGACAAACCTTGTGAAGATTCATGGTCCTGTCATATCAGTGCCGTTTTAGGCATACAGTTGTTCAGGGGATGCTGGTATACTCCCTCCAAGGTAAAGGATAAAATATTACATCTCTATCGTAATATCAATACATTTGTAAGAAAGAATTTACTTATTATTTGCAAATTAGCTTTAGAATTATAACCTAAAGTTTTTATAATTAACATAAATCAAGTACTGACAGGCACTTTGGTGGCATCATTCATAGATTTTTCTCCCTTTTTGTGGGGAAAATATTGTTACAGAAAAATATCAAATGGGATTCTACATAATAATCCAGCCATTGATATCATAAATCTACATATGGTTGAAAATTTTGAAATACTATTTTTTTAATGTACAGTTCTGGAGTATGTAGAGATACAGGAAAATTCTGCAAAGGAAGAGTTACTATCTACTGGAAATAAAGGCCTTATTTTAATAGTAACGGTTTCTCTGCTTTTAGAAGGCCTATAAAGAAAAAAAGTAACCGCAGTTTAATAATAAGAATAAGAGCTAACTTTTATAGAGAACTAACCAAGTCCCAAGCACTACCCTAAATACAGCTTTACATTCATTATCTCTTTTAGTTCCCACAACTCCATGAGATACTTCATTCATTAGTTCCGCCCTTTTATAATGTGGCAACCAAGGTATAAAACTCCTGTGTAATCTATCCAAATTCCCACATGTAAGAAGTGGTAAAGCATGTATTGGTACCAAACTCAATCTCTTACTCCATTTATCTTATTCTTACATATGTATATTTGAAGGCCAAGAAAGTACAATTTCTTTTATTGCTGTTGAAATAAAAGTCCACCCTTAATTGCCTTTGTGAAAAGTCAGAACATGACTAATTAGATACCTATAGACTTTATAGAAAGTCAGGTAGATAATATATGGTTTACTGGTTCACATGTAAACATCTCATTATCCCTTTATTGCATGCATAAACTAATCATTATCTTGGCTTCCTTGCTGATTTTACTCATACTTCCAGAATTATCTGTCACAGTGTCCACTCAATTATTTTAAGCCACTAAGTTTAAGGTAGTTTGATATACAGCAAAAGGTAACTGGAACACCAGCCAAACTGCCATCCATTAAAAATATCCAATAGACTATTTTTAGAGAAATTTTAGGTTAACAGCAAAATTGAGCAGAAAGTACCCCGGATTCCCATATATTCCCTCCTCTTCTCCCCACACACACAGCCTTCCCCCAATATCAACATCCTGTACTGGTGGTACCTTTGTTACTATTAATGAACCTACATTGACACATCATTACCATGCAAAGTTCATAGTTTACATTAGGGTTCACTCTTGGTATAGTAATTCTATGGGTTTTGACAAATGTATAATAACATGTATTCACCATAAGTGTATCATACAGAACAATTTCAAGACTCTAAAAATCCACTGTGCTCTGCCTATTCATTCATCTTGCCTCCCTAATCCCTGGCAATCACTGGCATTTTTAGAGTCTCCATAGTTTTCCATTTACCAGAATGCCATATAGTTGGAATCATACAGAATATAGCCATTTCAGATTGGCTTCTTTCACTTATTAATATGCATTTAAATTCCCCCCATGTCTTTTCATAACTTTATAGCTCATTTCTTTTTAGTGCTGAATAATATTCCATTGTCTGGATCTAAAACAGTTAATTTATCACAGTTGCCTACTGAAGCACATTTTAGCTGCTGCCAAGTTTTGGCAATTATGAATAAAGCTGTTATGAACATCCTTGAGCAGGTTTTTGTGTGGATATAAATTTTAAAGTTATTTGGGTAAATACAAAGGACCATGATTATTGGATTTTAAGGTAAGAGTATGTTTAATTTTGTAAGAAACTACCAAAATGTCTTCCAAAGTGGCTGTGCTATTTTACATTTCCACCACCAATGAATGGCATTTCCAGTTGTTCCACTTATTCACCAACATTTGGTGTTGTCCCTGTTTTGGATTGGATTTTTGCCATTCTAATAATTGTGTAGTGGTATCTCACTGTTGTTTTAATTTGCAATTCTCTAATGACTTATGGTATTGAGCATTTTTTCATATGATAATTTTCCATATGTATATCTTCTTTAGTGAGCAGTCTGTTGAGATCTTTTGCCCATTTTTTAAACTGGGTCATTTGTTTCCTTACTGTTGAGTTTCAAGACATTTTTGTATATTTTGGATACCAGTCCTTTATCACATATGTCTTTTGAAAAGATTTTCTCCCAGTCTCTGACTTGTCATTTCATTCTCTTGATAATGTTTTCACAGAGCAATCATTTTTTATTTTAATGATGTTCAGCATATCAATTACTTCGATCATTGATTGTGCTTTGATGCTGTATCTAAAAGATCATAACCAAGGTCATCTAGATGTTTTCCTATGTTACCTTCTAGGAGTTTATTGGTTTTGCATTTTACATTTACATCTGTGATATGTTTTGAGTTATAACATTGTATGGGAGGTTATTTTCAGGGCAATTAGGCAAAAAAAAAAAAAAAAAAAGAAAGAAAGAAAGAAAAGGAAAAGAAAAAGAACGAAATGGTATCCTGATTGGAAATTACGAAGTAAATTATCTCTATTCTCAGATGATATGATCATATACACAGAAAATCCTTAGGAATATACAAATAACTATTAGAACTAATAAGTTTAAAAGGTCTATGTATTCAAGGCCAATGTACAAAATAATTTGTATTTCTATACCATCAATGAACAATACAAAAATGAAATTAAGAAGACAATTCTATTTACAATAGCATCAAGAACAGTAAAATACTTAAGAATGACTTTAACAAAAGAAATGGAAACATATATTATGAAAATTTTAAAACATTGTTGAAAGAACTTAAAGAATATCTAAACAAGTAGAAAGACCTAAGAGGGCAATATTCCCCAAACTGATCTGTAGATTCAATGTGATTCCTATGAAAATTCCAGTTTGAAACTGACTTTTTTTTACAGAAATTGACAAGCTGATCATAAAATTCATAGGGAGGACACACACTTCTCAATTTCAAAATTTACTATCAAACTACAGTACCCAAGACAATGTGGGACTAGCATAAAGAAAAACATATAGGCCAATGGAATAGAATTAAGAGTTCAGAGGTAAACCCTCACAATTATGGCCAACTGATTTTCAACAACTGTTAAATCTTGTTTTTCGACAAGACAACTCAATAAGGAAAAGAGTCTTCAAAAAATGGTGCTGTGACAATTGAATATCTACAAGCAAAAGAATGAAGCTGGAACCCTCCCTCAAACCATACACAATTCGAAATGGATCAAAGAACTAAACGTAAAAGCTAAAACAATAAAATTTTTAGAAGAAATAATGGGGTAAAGCTTCAGGACCTTGGAATAGGCAATGGTTTCTTAAATATAACATCAAAAGCACAAGCAAGAAAAGAAAAAATAGACAAACTGGACTTCATCAAAATTTAAAACTTTTGTGCTTCAAACGACTCCATAAAGAAACTGAAACACAACACACAGAATGGGAGAAAATATTTGTAAACCGTACATCTGAAAAAAGATTTGTACAGAATATATAAAGAACTTTTACAATTCATAATAAAAAGATAAATAACCCAATTAAAAATGGGCACAGAATCTGAATCAACATCTCCAAAGAAGATATAAATGACCTATAAGCACATGAAAATATGCTCAATATTATTAGCCATCAGGGAAACAGAAATCAAAACCACAATGAGGTATCACTTCCTTCTAGGATTTGCACAGTCGCTGGCCTGGAATCCTTTATTTGTCAGCATAAGCCAATTCCACCTATCTTAAAATGACTATAATGCCACCTTCCTAAGAAGGTGGCTCATTACTTTATAGATAACTGAAAACTACTCTCTTAATGTAGATCTGTCTACTTATAAGTATGTGAAATGTGCAGCATACAAGTACTCCTATTGAACACATATAAGATACAAAAAACATTTTTAGAATGAGATATAAAATTCAAAGCCAAACAAATTTATACCTCATTCATGGCCATAGAAATATGCAACACTATTGTGCAACTTGATATAAGGGATCATCCAATCAATAAATCCATATCTCTCACCCTTCCTTCCTTCCTTCCTTCCTTCCTCCCTCCCTCCCTCCTTCTTTCCTTCCCTTTCTTTTTTTTTCTCCCTTCTTTCCTGCTTTCCTTCTTCCTTTCCTTATTTTCTTCTTCCTTCCTTTCTTCTTTCTCTACAAAAGGACACACTCCTTCTCTTATCAGACTAAGGGAACCAAAATTGAGTCTGTATTCTCTAGAGTTGGGCTATCTCTGGACTTTGTTGGAGCTTTAGTTCAATTCTGTTCACCCATTTTGAGGGTAGGATCTTGACTTTCCCTTCTGCAGGGCCTGGGATCTGAGCACTGGTGAGGTGAGTCCCCTGCTTTATGAACTGTGGACAACCAGTCCATGTTTTAGAGCCTCACTGACAGCTTTTTTAGGTCTCTGGGAAGTTCTCTTTGATCTACATTCCTGCTCCCAATTTTCTGTGCTGTGGGAGCTCTTTCTCAGCCCTGCTGCCCTATGATTGGCCTTAACAGAGCTGTTGAGATTGTAAAGCGGACCTCACTCTATGAAGGTAAGTATTTCCTCTGAGACACTCTTCTAGGTAGTTCTTCCCTTTGTCTTC
The DNA here is from genome assembly GCF_965194825.1 of Balaenoptera physalus. Taxonomy (NCBI): domain Eukaryota; kingdom Metazoa; phylum Chordata; class Mammalia; order Artiodactyla; family Balaenopteridae; genus Balaenoptera; species Balaenoptera physalus. The sequence continues at coordinate 64,264,166 of NC_138893.1, read as the reverse complement.
TTTAAGGGAAAGACCAGAGTATCTATAGAAGTTTTTCAAGGATCTCATTTCTACCCCCATTTGGGGGACAGTACCCCTAGCCCTCGTCAAAACCTGCAGGAAAGTGTTGGGGATAGTGGAGTGTTGCTTTAGGCCTCGTCCTCCTCTGGACTGCCACACTAGTCCATATGCTGGTTTCTCCTTGGCCTGGACTAATGAGGATGCCTTATCTCCCTTTGTTTCAGTCAGGGTTGAACACAGCAGTTGAAGTTTTTCGTCCTCTGAAAGTCTTGTCCTTACTAAATTTAGTTTATATACCGTTATTTATAGAAAGTGTTACAATTAGAGATTCCTTTTAGTGTATTAAAATGAAGGCCCATCTTTTATCCATAACTAATATTTTTAATATTTACTATACAGTAAAAAACAATGATTAGGAATAACTACAATTTAAACACCTTATATCAATTACAAACACATGAGAAACCAAGTAGGGATAAAATTAGACATGCTATATTTAAGCATGGACTTCTTATATATTACAGCAATAAGAAACTATGATTTTTAAGGAATAAATGATTAAGACTTGAAACAAAGAGTAACTGCACTAAAACTTACTTGAGAATACATTCTGAGGTAGATGTAAATGACTTGAATTGGGAGTTTGGTTTTCTTCTCTATATTTCCTTTTACATTCTCATCCCTTTAAAAGCATCTTTTGGCGCTCCCTTAACATGCTTTTCTGCAGGAAAAATGTTGACTCTTGTCACCTCTCTATTTTTAAAAAAAAATCATTTATCCCAAATCTTGTGAGGATGCTGGACGCTACATAACCTAGTTCCAATCTACCCAACCAACCTCATTTTTCACCACTGTTCCCATCCATAAATCTTACTCTCCATCATACAGAGTGACTCACTCTTCCCAGAACACATGCTGTCTTTTTGTCCCTCCATGTCCTCTCTTGAATGCACCTCTTCCCTTCTCTGCCTGGCAAATGACTATTGAATCCAACATCTGAAATTTTTCTCTCTCTGTGAAGATTTCCTAATCTTTCCAAACATAATTAACAAACATTTCCCCCAAATTCCAGAGCATTGTGATCTGAATTGATACAATGCACTTCACACAGTGCTGTTTATTATTTTGTAAAATGTCCTTTTCCTCCACTAAATCATGATGTCCTTGAGATTAAAAAAACTACATATTTCTCACATTTGACTCTATAATACCCCAAAATGGATCTGCTACCTAGTAGTCTCTCATTAAATATTTAAAACATTGTCATTTTCTCAGACTTAGCTTCTCTATTGCTTTTCAAGATGGCAGTTAGCTGAATATATAAACAGTGCTTGTTTTCTAGTAGAAGAAATCTAATGAAAATCTGAAGTTTTTCTTCTCCATGGTATTGGGCATGTGTTTTAACAGTGGCATTTTTGAGATGTTGTCATTTTTGGTACCGTCAAACTCATTTAGTCATTCTAGTGCTCAGAATTTTTACCTGGACAGGAGGAGATTCATATGGTGACATTTAAAAGTATGTGGTTAGGGCTTCCTTGATGGTGCAGTGGTTGGGAGTCTGCCTGCCAATGCAGGGGACACGGGTTCGGGCCCTGGTCTGGGAAGATCCCAAAACCCCGGAGCGACTGGGCCCGTGCGCCACAACTACTGAGCCTGCGCGTCTGGAGCCTGTGCTCCACAACGGGAGAGGCCGCAACAGTGAGAGGCCCTCGCACAGCGATGAAGAGTGGCCCCCGCTCGCCTCAACGGGAGAAAGCCCTCGCACAGAAACGAAGACCCAACACAGCCAAAAATAAATAAATAAATTTATTTTTTAAAAAAGTATGTGGTTAAACTATTTGGATTGAGCAGGGTCTGTGCATCCTTCAAACAGCAATAAGTAGAAGCTGCCTACTCTGTACCTGTGGAAGCCTGAAAAAGGAAACTCAGTGTTTGAAAGAAATCAGGTCAAACTGAAAAAGGGCAAATTTGGCATTAGGAGACAAAATACTATGTTGACTTGAGCAAAAGGGTAAAAAAGGCAGAATTACCATTGTTTTAAAAACCAAATAGTTTACTGATTTCCATTAAAATTAGGACTAAAGATCACTTGAAATTCAAAGATTATGAAAGGTCACTTAACAATTAATTAGCATCCTTCCAAATATTAAGTATTTCAGAAAGTTTGGAAGAAGATGAGCCTGAGGACAGTAGGAGTTACTGGTCAACTGCTTGCTTTTGCTGAATTGTTAACCCTCAGTACGTTCAGAAGTACCAGATCATCCTAACAAGAAACCATTCCCTCTACATCTCTAGCTTCACATTTCTAGCTGTTTTCTATGCCCCCTTCCCCTTTGCTACTTCAATTTCTCAGTGGAAATTTCCTCTCAAGGAGAAATGTTACTATTTTAGATGTCCTCTGTAACAAAGATCATGTTAAAACTGAAAACAGATCTCAATTTAAGCTGTTTATTTAACCACTCTTCCCTTTAACTTTACAGAAATGGTAAAGTTCACAGTTATTTAGTCCACGGGTTTTCACTTTATTTTAATTACTTTCAGAGAGACTTTGATTCAGGTAAAATTTCATTTGGTTTACACATAATTCTTTCCATTGTTGCTTTAATGGATATATTGAGACTTTATGTTATCCAGTAGCTGCTAATGTTTAAAGCTGTTTTTATCCTCTACTATTCTGGATTCACTTAAAATCTCCTAAGATGTTGAGGAAGCTGTTTCTAGTAATATGATGTGCAGATTCAATCATTCCTTCTAAAGCCAACTCCATTCCACTTCAGTTCCTTTCCTTCTTCTTCTGCAACCCTCCACACATTTTTGTAATATTTTATTCCTCATATATTTAATGAAGAAAAAGAATATTGTCCTTTTGAATGATTCAGAGAAGAGACCTGAAAAATAATCTTTTGGGGATACCTTTCAGTTTTAAGATGGTACTAGTAGTGAATAGTGAAAACAAAATAGTAAAATGGAAATAAACATCTTGATCTCAAAAGTCAGACACCTTTTCAAAGTTAATAGAATATTGAACCTCTAACCACATTTACTAATTGTGAAAATATATAATTTTATTTTTTTGCAGAAGCCTTGATTAATTTCAAATAGTTCTCTATTTAGGAAAAATAATGTGATCATTTAAAATTACTTTTTATTCCCTAATTTTTTATATCTCTTCAGTGTTCTCTTAGGATTTATGTGATTTCCGTTAGTGTTTGTGTGTGTGTGTGAGTGTGTGTGAACGTATGTGTGGCAAATGAATTGAGTTTAAGTTTGCCGTTTAGCCCTTATTCTTAATCCCTCATTTAGCCCACCGTTTTTCGGTGACTGCTCAGTTGGCTTCCACCATAGCAACTGCTCTCAAATAATAATAATGGTAGCAATCATTCATATTGCATTATCATGTGGCAAGAAAATATGTGTGCTCTACATATATTAACTCATTTAATCCTCTCGACTACTGAAGGTGATTGGTACTTTCATCATTCTCATTTTATAGATAAGGAAAGTAAGGCACAGAGATTTTAAGTAATTTCCACCCTGAAATTAATCAATATTTTACTTTATTTTCTGTCATAGGCAAAGACTATTTATTGCAAATGGGCAAAAAACTTTCTTTCAAATGGCATTGTCTTTAGATGCAATTGGGATAACGCAAACATGTCATGTTTGATGCTTGTGGCTGTAATTCTCCTGATATCAGACTTTGTTTACATGGGTGATCAAAAAGAATGAAAAAAAATCTTAAAATTAAATATTAATAATCTTTTCTCAGCCAAAAACTAAATAAGAAATTAATAATCATCAGAAAACAGGCTACGTGATTTTTTTATCTATGCCAATGATATACACTAACTTTGAACTTTACTTTTCAGAATTTACTTTTACAATTTACTTTCTTTTAATTCTCAGTAAAGATGCCTTTGAATATAACTCCTTAGGAGGTCATTTCTTTCCATAGTCTGTGTTTTGGGTATTCTATTACCTTAAGAAGTGTAAAATAGCAAAATACAATCTTTCATTCCAGTACCAATCACATTCCTCCTTTGCTGAAATATATCATCTCCATCTTATGAGTTCTCGCCATGGCTAACATCAGAGAATTTCTCTATTGCTTTCACATTATATTTTAAGTTTTTCATCCTTAATGCTTTTTCCACTGCCAAGTTCTTGACCCATCTCTCTAAGGAATTCAGAAATCCTCTGATGCTAATATCACTGTCACGTGCTTCTGCGTTCTACAGCTCCCATATCATAATATAGCTACTAAGGCTGACAAGAACTGAGTACAAGAAGACAATAAGCACAGCTAAACAGATTGAATTCTGACATCTATATGGCTAGCAACAGGCTACCCCCACACCGAACAAAATGTTGTAAGCAAGCACCTCCTTTCAATTCAACCCAGCAAATATTCATGAACATCTTCTATGTGCTAAGAAAAAAAAGTATTAACCTTGGCTATCAGAAAAGTAAATATATACCACAAAGAAGCATTCAATTCTGTTCTATCATTCTCTTAAAAAAGCCCCACACTTTTCTGAAACCGTTTTCCTTATATAAAAGTAAATTTTATCACAGAACTGTTAAAGTTAAATAAGATAAAGGAAATTTTATACTTATTCTCTGGTAAATACTAGGCAACCCAAAAATATCTATAATGGGAATAAATGCAAACAAACTGTAAACTTGCTGTCTTCATTCATATAATCCCTCTCTCTCTCTCTCACCTCTCCAAAAAAATGTGTTTATGGTGAACTGCAAAGAGTGAGATCAGCATAAGTGCATTCTTTAGGGGGTGTTGAAAAGAGCCCTATTTCTAAATAAAGAAATGGTAAAGATGTTTATAGAAGGTCATTTTCCGATTTTGTAATTATTTACCTGCATTCTTTTCTTTCTTCATTTACCTCTATATTTTGACTATTATTTCTTTCTTCCAATTAACTACAAGTGACTTTTTTTTTGGCACAAGTGCTCATACTATTGAGTAGAAGCATTTTTAAATGTCTGTATCTTTAAGGATGTTAGATATTAAAAGAAATACACATTGTTTATATGTACACATATTTTCTGGAATTCAAATCACATATACACATAGGTTTTTGTACTGCCTCTTTCACTCAAAATATATTGTAGGAAAAATATAATGTGAACAATTTTTCTACATTCTCCCATATTCATCCATAACTAATTTTTCTTATTTTTAACTTTACATATAGTAAAACTTTTTTTTTTTTTTTGATGTACAGATCTATGAGTTTTAACACATGCATAGATCCATGTAACAACCATCGCAATCAGGAGACAGAACAGTCCTCTCACCACTAAAATTTTCCTCATGTTATTCCTTTGTGGTTCCTCCTCCACCCTCAATATCTGGAAGCTACTGATCTGTTATCTGCTCATATAGTTTTTTTCCTTTTCCAGAGTGTTATATAAATGGAATTATACAGTATGTAACCTCATGAGACCTGTTTTGTTCATTCAGCATAATGCATTTGAGATTCATCCATATTGCTGTATCAATAATTCATTCATTTAAATTGCCAAATAGTATTCCATTCTATGGATGTGCTTGTTTATCCATTCAACTGTTGAATATGAACAATTTAAGATTTTTGTGTAAGCATAAGTTTATATTTCTCTAAGACAAATACTCAAGAGTGATTTTCTGGGTTATGATAGATTTTTAATGGCTGAGCAGTATTCCATTACCTAGTATATTTACTTGATTAAAAGCGATGAACATTTTCAAGGCATTTTATGTAAATTATACTCTTGCCAGGAGGAATATCCCTTTATTGAACCAGATGGAAAGAGAAAAATCAATTTTCTTAAGGTCACTGGCATTTAGTTGATATAACTCTAAAAATATATTAAATTGTCTAATATAGTAGAGTATTGTTTCTTTTTTATTGTGTTAAAAAACATAATAATGCAATCTACTCAACAGATTTTTAAGTATGCTGCATAGTATCATTAATTATATGCACTGTTGACAAGGATGTGGAGAAACTGGAACACTTGTACACTGTCGTTGGGAATGTAAAATAGCGCAAAAACTATGGAAAACAGTATGGAGGTTCCTCAAAAAAATTAAAAATACAACCACCATATGATCCAGAAATTCCACTTCTGGTTACTTATCTAAAAGAATTGAAATCAGGATCTCAAAGAGATATTTGCATTCCTATGTCCATGAAAATATTATTCACAATAGCCAAATTGTGGAAGCAACTTAAATGTCCATCAATGTACAAAAGGATAAAGAAAATGTGCTATATACATACAATGGAATATTATTCAGCCTTTAAAAAGAAGAAATTCTTATATGCAACAACACGGATGAATCTTGAAGACATTATGCTAAGTGAAATAAGCCTTTCACAAAAGGACAAATAGTGCATGATTCCACTTATATGAGTAATCTAAAATAGTCAAACCCAGGACTTCCCTGGTGGTGCAGTGGTTAAGAATCCACCTGCCAATGCAGGGGACACAGGCTCGAGCCCTGGTCTGGGAAGATCCCACATGCCGCAAAGCAACTAAGCCCACGTGCCACAACTAGTGAGCCTGTGCTCTAGAGCCTGCAAGCCACGACTACTGAGCCTGTATGCCACAACTATTGAAGCCTGTGTGCCTAGAGCCTGTGCTCCACAACAAGAGAAGTCACTGCAATGAGATGCCCACGCACAGCAACAAAGACCCAATGCAGCCAAAAATAAATAAATAAATAAAAGTTAACAACAACAACAACAAAATAGTCAAACCCATTGAAGCAGAACATAGAATGATGGTTGCCAGAGCAGGACAGGAAAATGGGGAGTTGCTGTTGAATAGGTTTAAAGTTTCGGTACTGCAAGATGAAAATGTTCTAGAGATCTGCTCTACGTACACATTTTTTTTTAATTATTCTTTTTTAAAAAAATTACACCTGAATCAGCCTTCTTTCTTGTCAGAGAAATATTAAATGAATTGAGAAAGTAAGCTGCCTAAATTTTTTCAATCAGCAGGCATGTGTACATTACCATGAATGAGTATCTCTCTGACAAGGTAAGTATTAAACTATAATGAATTCATATAGGATAAAAAACAAAACTCTAAATGTAGTCTTGCCAAAGATCATTTCCTAGTACTGTAAATATTGTGCTAAAAAATAAACAAATCACCTGTGCTAGGAGGCAATGTTAAATAGGCACTAGATTAAATTCCTTAGTTGGGTTTTTTATTTATTTTTCTTCCTCTAACACTACGGCTACTGCACAGCTAAGTGGCCACAGGTTTGGTGTAACTCCAGAGTTTAGTTCTGTCCATATGGAAATCATATTCTATCCCAGGGAGAACATGCGGCGGAATTGATATGCACAGCAAAAGTCCCAAGGCAATATTTTAGAAACCACCCCATTCATTGTAAGCTTTCTTTTATTTCCATATACAAAACTGAATAAGTGAAAACTGCAATAGTGATTTGTATTGAATTAAAAATTTTTCCTAAGTATTAGATAGCTTTAGAACTAATATGGTCCTTCACTTCCTTTCTTTCCTCCCTTCCATGCTTTCTCCCTTTCCTTCTTTACTTTCTTTTCTCCCTCACTTCTTTTTTCCTCCCTTCCTTCTCTATTTTCTTCCTTTACTCTTTCTTCCTTCTCTCCTTTCTTCCTTTCTTTGCTCAGACGCACCACGGCATATGGGATGAAAGTGTAGATTTGGTGAAAGAGATGCATTTTCGTTTTCAGGTTCTTGTCACTTTCTAGCTTCCATAATTTATATAATCAATTCAAGTCTCAATTTCAACATCTGGAAAGAAGACCTAACAATGCCTACATCATGGAGTTACTGGTAGAATTAATTAAGATAATAGTTAGAAAGGGCTTAATATTTATTCACACTCAAGAAATATAAGCCACTATTTATAAAATATTATTTCTTCCTTGCTCTTTCTGTTAATCTCTTCCTTCACTCTGCTTTTTACCTTTAATGTAACATACAAGACCATGTGCTAGGTCCTGTCACATTGTAAGAAAAGAAACTAAAGTCTTTAGTCAAGTAAACTGATAATCTAGATAGGGAGATAAGACAACAAAGGGCAGCTCTGGCAAAATAAAAAGGACTGGCTTCTATTAAAATAGCTGTAGATAAGGAATTGTGGGAGACAAAGTACTCTAGATACCAATAAGGAAATCAAGGACTGTTGCTATTCCTTCTGAGTAACACTAAAAATAATAGTTACTCACTGCTAAACAAATATCATATCTCTGCTGTGCTTCTTCATACACAAACTAGTCCAAGCACTTGTTTAGAACTGCTTTAGCTTCCAGATGTTTCCTGCACAACTCATCTTTCTCATGAAAAAATGTTTCAGTTACTTGATAATTTTTGGATATTTCAATTCTCGTTAAATGTTGTCGACTATTTCTGAATTGAATAAAACCACAACCTCTCTTCACATGATTGCCTGAAACAGTCCATAGGAAGAGGGTTATCTAAGACTCTGTCTCTTATTCCACCATTTTATTCAACCTCTGCTTACTGAAATGGCTCTCCTTTCGCAATACCATTTGATTCCTAATATCAATGTAACTTTGTCTCTCATCTTTTCATTATGTAGAAGCTTTTTTTTTTTTTTCCCTCACAACACCTTTGAGTTAGTGTTGATGAGGCTCAGGGAAGGTTGCCCCAAAATATGCCAAAGTGGCATATTGATTATTTCAAATTAAAGTTACTTAAGAAACAGCCAGTACAAGAAGGACACTTTGTCCCTTCTATGTCTCCCTGAAAGCAGGACATAATCTCCCATGCAAAAGGTACCCTCCCTGTACCATGAGGCAAAGAGACATCTTATCACCAGAGAAAGAGAATTCAGGGCCGAGAAGACTGTATAAACAAACTTTACTTTTTTACTAATTTACTATCCCAAGCCCAAACTTCTTTGTCTTATCAATTCATCACAAATGTATTGTTTCTTTGTCTGAAACGTATAAAAGCTGCCTGCTTTGGTCACTTCTTTGGGTCCTATATCTATGAGACCTCCATACATATTTGTTCTTTTCCCTTCTGTTAATCTGCTTTATGTCAATTTATTAGACCCGCGAAAAGAACCAAGAAGGATAAGGGGAAATATCCCCCTCTCCGACAATATGCATGTCTTTTCTGCCTGGCCCCAGGTTATCATTTAGCCTATATTATCATTTAGCTATCTGCTAGGAAATTTGGCCAAACTACTTATGAAGGAACTAAATTTTTCACCAGGGCTCTAAAAATCCAAAATAGATAATTGTATTTAGTTAATCTAACTCCAGATACACATCTAGCAAGTGGTCAAGCTAACATTCAAAATCAGACAGCCTGCATTCAGAGTGCTCGTGCTACACTACAGAATACTGTCTTTCTGTAAATAGTGATCATTATGGTCAGGCAGATGAACTTAGAGGAATGTTTACATTTTAATACTACGCATTTACTTAAAAATTGTAGATAACACAATTTTGTAGAAAATTTTTACAGTCAATATGTTAATCTTATTTTCTTATATGATGCCTCAATTATTTCCCTTAGAAGTAATTTACAGAACTGTTATTCTTAAATGTTTCAGCACCACTTGGATAATTAACTAAAAAATGAAAATTAGAAATTTTTTTTAACTAAAAGATATATGATCATTGGTGCAAACTGCAAAAACAACTTTTTTCCCCCCATCTCTAGCTTTAAAGACATTAAAGTTTGGATAAACAATCACTGATATTGTCCCCTTCAGTCCAGGGAACATTTCCTGACAAGTATGACTGAGCTCTCTTTATAATTGATTTCACAGGTGCAAAACACCTCCTAAAAATTAATATTATTATTAAACCATTTCAGCATTTTTTTTTCCAAAAAGTTGTAATAGTGTGGAAATGGAAAGATTTTTAAAAATATCTTTTCGGTGAGGAGTATGGGGTTGGGGTAAGGAGAAGTAGCGAGGGTGTACTTTATGTCACAAAATGAATATTAAGAATATATGTGTGTGTATATATATGTGTGTGTATATATTATATATATGTATACATACACATACACATATACTGCAATTGACACGGGCTTCTTGGAAATTCATTTCAGGCAGTATTTGCTTTCTGAAAAGCTTATTTACAAAATGCTAATGCTATAAAAGCATTAGCCCAGAGTCTCTTTACAAAGACAGTTTCCTTGTGCATTCAAAATAAAGTTTGACTTCCATCTGACTTTTCAGAAATGGAGTAAATCTCCAGTTAACATAGTTTCTACCATTTATTTGGAAAAGGATTCTGTTGTAAAATATCCTCAAGAAGAGGCTCCTTACTGGTCAGCAGCAAATAGACCTTGGCAGGGCTATTGCAGAACTGCATCAGTGTTTTGTTAGGCTCATTACACAAAAACACTAGGTATAATAGTTGGAAGTAAAATATGGCCTAATTCTCACAGGCTTAAACGAGGGCGGTGGACCCATGGATCAAGAGACGAACCTCTCTTCCCTTTCAACTGGAAGCATCTGTGCCCAACCTGATAAGGAGGATCCCTGATGGGTCAGCTTTAAGGTTTCTGATCTATTCAGAAAAGAACATTTTAAAAAAGAATCACATCAGCTTAATTCGCATAAAAGAGTAAGGTTACACTGACAGCAAAATTCACGGATCTCATAAATAGGTACTGATAATTTCAAAAGGGCTTAGTATCCTCGAATTTGAATCTAGGGAGAATAGCTCACTTCAATGTTAGTAATTTTCAAGCTTTTTATCTAGTAGCCTATGAGATGAGCTTGCTCCAGGATTCTAGATAATCCTGTTGCTTTGGAAATGTCCTTGGAAATATATGTGGGTTGACTGCAGAATTACTTCTGGCATGAAGATGGCTACAACAAACTTTGAAAGTTATTTATTTCACTGCTACTGCATTCCTAGATAGAGTGCCTGGCAGAGGTTTGACACCCACAGTGGTGAATGTGGGATTGACTACAACATACTTGAATATTTATGGTTGATATGTATTATTTCTTTTTCTAATTTTGAGTATCACTGCAGATATTCAATTTTCCCTAGAGACTACCACTAGATTATCATTTAAATTACCCACTGAATCACACACAGGAAAGCAATGACTAATGTTATTTTTAACCATTTAGCATAATTCCTTATATCATTTTCATTTCACTTGAATGGGGGAACATTAAAATTGTAATAAAAATAACTAGATAGAAGCAAGTCCTATTCAAAAAATTATATAGGAAAAACCTGTGACTTTCATCTGGCCTTGATATAGTAAATATTGCCAATAAAAATTATTTTTTCAAATTTTCAGGGATCAATTGCTATAACAACTATCATGTCTTATGTACCATGAGAGTCACATAGTAGTATAAGATGCAAAAGCTTTATAATATAGCTCATAGAAAAACTACTGAAACACTCAGGTAAAGAGCCATCGGGACAAAATCTAGGCCATAGATAGTAAATGTCAAATAAATGTTAATATCTCATCAGATGAAAGGCATATCTACCCTCTCCTTTGATATGCTATGATTAGGAAAACATTCTCAAAACTAGAGAGGTTGGATTTGGTCCTTAAAGAAGAGAAAAGGGTCTGATAAGCAGAGATATGGAAAAATGGGCACCCTCAGATTGACAGAATAGCATGATAATGGATACTCTTTAGGTCAGACTAAATGACATTGTAACAGAAGAGCTGGAAATTTCAATGACAGCACAGTAAAGCTTATTTGTCACTCATATCAAGTCTGATGCAGGTCATGCTACCTTCCTCTATATTGTAGCTATGCTATCTGAAGTAGATGACTCACGGGTCATTGGGCAGAAGTAATTACATGGCTTGGCCTGACCGAAATGGATGCTAGATAAATCAGGGGTGCACTTGGATAGCTATGACCATTAATTCTTTCTAAAACAGAAGGACTCTCTTAAGGAGGAATAGAATAAAACAAAAAAGGAATATGGATGTCAGATTGCAGAGTACTTTGAATATGAGGAGGAGCATCCATTCATTTTATCTCAGATAACTGTTGCAGACACTAAGCCTGAAACATGATGATCCAAAAGACACAATAAAGAAGGACATTGTGAATGGGAATAAAAGAATAATATACAGCTATTAAAGGTGGGAATAAAAAAGGTGATATAGACAACTACTTATTTATTGCTTCTTCAGAACTGAATTTGTATGTTTAGTTGAGTCCTTCCTGACCTTCATTCTGCCCCCAAAACTTGTTTATATCTGACATTCAAAACTTATTAATTGAGCAGAAAAATATGTGCAAGATACTGTTCCAGGTTCTCATGATGCTCTAGTGAACAAAACAGAAAAACTTCCAGTCCTCATGGAGCTTACATTCTGCCAGGGAAAAATACTTTGACTTTTTACATTCCTAAATTCTGAAGGGGCCCGAGAAATTATAGTCCTTGCCTGATATGTTGCTACTTTTAAGAGCATCTTAACCAAATGCACCAAACACATCAAAATACCTTCCCCAGAGGCAGTGCATCTCCTACCTCTTACATCATGCCCAAGTGTGTTAACAAGTACGTCACCATAACACAAGGAAATTTGAGCTGGTGGTAGAATCACCTTCCCGTAAACACTGAGCTAAAATTCAATATTTCTAACCCACACATCCCTGAGGGCCACAGCTTCATCTTCTATAAGGACAATAGAAGTTCACAGTCTTTCAACCCCATTTTTCTATCCCACATTCTCAGTATTCAACAACCTTTAAATTCCAGGACATCAATGTCAATAAAGCAGACTGTTCCTTATACAACTTAAACAGCCTTCCAGGTACTCCTTAGGCATTTTTAATGCCTCTACTATAGTTCTTAATTTATTGTTGCTGTTGTTTTAAATGTTATAATTAGTTGTGTTTCTCTTTTATACAAGTTTTTTTAGAGAAGTTCTCAATTTTGTGTCATCTAGGTTACTTAAAGTTTTTATAAATAAAGTATTAAAGAAATGCCTACTGAATTTTATTTTATGATGCCAGGGAAATTGTTTACAAAGACACAAAGGCTTTTACCTCCAAATGCATAAGTGATCTTGGAGGTTTTTAGGAAATTATCAAGTGCCTCCTGGAACAATCTCAGCTCCCGAACGGACTTCTGGTCATGTTTTTCCAATGGCCTCTTTTCTACATGCAGTCCTAAATCTCTGTGGTGCTGCAGTTATTGATCTCCTATTACACCCTTGTGAAGAAAAATAAATAAAATGAAAGAAAGAGACTCTTTTTTTAAACTGTGATGAGAAAGAAGCCACAAGGGGGACTGACCTGAAGACGTGTGGTATCTTTGGGAGCAGTTGAGGAAAGACTGGGATCACACAGAGTGCCACAGTGCACCAATCTAATTGTGAGGAGAAAGCCAGACACCCAGATAAAGAAGAAAACCTGACTAGAAACTAATGGTGAAGGTCAGATATGACTATAGATTCCCATTTAGACACATGAGGCTTGGAAGAAGAATAAAATGAATACAAGAAAGTTTGTGATGGAGCATTTGTTAAAAACAGCCTACTGAATGTAATTTAATAATACTATAAATATCTGCACTTTACAAAGACAGTGATGGGCTATTGGGGGGGCGGAGTCAAGATGGCAGCATGGGAAGACGTGGAGTTCGCATCTCCCCACATCTAGGGTGCCCGCTGGATGCTGGTGGGGGACCTCGACGCCCAAGGAGACGGGAGGAACCCCCAAGCAACCGGGTAGGATGTGGTGGTCTGAGGGGGGAGGAGAAGTGGAGGCTGGACAGGACCAGTGCCCCTGAGGGGTGGCTTGGAGGGGGGAGGGTTTCCCACACCTGGGGGGACCCTCAGGGGCTCAGATCAGGGGGAGGATGCCAATCCCGGGCTGATTGGGCAGGGAGGCCTGCCCGGCTCCCAGGCCAGATCCTATGCCCTCAGAGGCCCCTTCCAGGCCACATTGGTCCTAGGGTTGTAGGAGAGAGGGAGGAGGGGGGAAGAAAAGGAGAGACAGACGGTGAGAGGGGAACCCTCCAGGACTGTGAGATCAGGGAAGGCGTGGGGCAGGCGTTTCCCCCGCCCACTTGGCCCCAGGAAGTCTGCAGGGCTCCCAGACCCGGTCCCTGGCACTCCAAGGCCCCCTCTGGGCCTCACTGGTTTTGGGGGTGTAGGAAGGGGCGGGGGAACAGAAGAGGCAGGCGGGAGGGGACATCCAGGACTGGAGGAGCAGAAGAGGTGCAGAGGGCATTTGCCCCACCCACTCGGGCCCAGAAAGCCTGCTGGGCTCCCAGGCCAGGTCCCCCACCCTCCGAGACCAGAGGCACGCCTGGGCCCCTTCTGTTGCATTGAACCTTAGCCCCACCCCCGACTCCCCAGGGCCTTTTCCAGCCCTGTGGGTCCTAATCAAGTCTCACCCACCACCTAAAACCCGCCCCTGCCTAAGCCCCACCCCACACAGCCAAGGCATTTTCTGCCTTTCTTTTTTTTTTAATTTTTTTTTTTTTCCTTTTCTCCTCTTTTTACTATCGTGGATTTGTTTTACTTTCTGGTTGTTGTTTCATGTATATTTTTGTTTTTATATTCTTTCTAACATATCTGTTAGTTTCCTAGTCTAATTTTATTTTTTACTCTTTGTTATTGTTCTGCTTTTAGTTTTTTCTTCTTTTTTTTTTTTTTTTTCGCCACCCCACGTGCCTTGTGGAATCTTGGATCACGAGCCAGAGGTTGGGCCAAAGCTCTTGTGGTAGGAACTCCGAGTCCGAACCACTGGACTAACAGAGAACCTCAGACGCAAAGGAATATTCATCACAGTGATGTCTCCCGGAGGTCCTCATTTTGGCACCAAGACCCAGCTCTACCCAACAGCCTACAAACTCTGGTGCTAGAAGCCTCATGCCAAACAACAAGTAAGACAGGAACACAATCCCACCCATCAAAAAATAAAGGCAAAATGAGACGGCAAAAAAATATGTCACAGATGAAGGAGCAAGGTAAAAACCTACAAGACCAAATAAATGAATAGGAAATAGGCAATCTACCTGAAAAAACAATTCATAGTAATGATAGTAAAGATGATCCAGAATCTCAGAAAGAATGGAGGAACAGAATGAGAAAATACAAGAAATGTTTAACAAAGATCTAGAAGAACTAAAATACAAACAAACATAGATGAACAACACAATAACTGAAATGAAAAATATACTAGAAGGAATCAATAATAGAGTAACTGAGGCAGAAGAACGAATAAGTGAGCTGGAAGACAGAATGGTGGAAATAACTGCCAAGGAGCAGAATAAAGAAAGAAGAATGAAAAGATTGAAGACAATCTCAGAGAGCTCTGGTACAACACTAAATGCACCAACATTTGAATTATAGGGGTCCCAGAGGAAAAAGAAAAAAAGAAAGGGATGAGAAAATATTTGAAGAAATTATAGTGAAAAACTTCCCTAACATGGGAAAGGAAATAGTCACTCAAGTACAGGAAGTGCAGAGAGTCCAATATAGGATAAACCCTAGGAGAAACACACCAAGACACATATTAATCAAACTAACAAAAAATAAATGCAAAGAAAAAATATTAAAAGCAGCAAGGGAAAAGCAAAAAATAACATATGAAGGAATCCCCATAAGGTTATCAGCTGATTTTTCAGCAGAAACTCTGCAGGCCAGAAGGCAGTGGTAGGATATACTGAAGGCAATGGAAGAGAAAAACCTACAACCAAGATTACTGTACCCAGCAAGGATCTCATTCAGATTCGACAGAGAAATCAAAAGCTTTACAGACAAGCAAAAGCTAAGAGAATTCAGCACCACAAAATCAGCTTTACAACAAATGCCAAAGGAACTTCTCTAGGCAGGAAACACAAGAAAAGAAAAAGACCCACAAAAACAAACCCAAAACAAATTAGAAAATGGTAATAGGAACATACATATCAATAATAACCTTGAGGGGCTTCCCTGGTCGCACAGTGGTTGAGAATCTGCCTGCTAATGCAGTGGACACGGGTTCGGGCCCTGCTCTGGGAAGATCCAACATGCCGCAGAGCAACTAGGCCCGTGAGCCACAACTACTGAGCCAGCGCGTCTGGAGCCTGTGCTCCGCAACAAGAGAGGCCGCGATAGTTAAGAGGCCAGCGCACCGCGATGAATAGTGGCCCCTGCTTACCACAACTGGAGAAAGCCCTCGCACAGAAACGAAGACCCAACACAGCCAAGAATAAATATTAAATAAATAAATAAATAAATAAATAAATAAATAAAAAGATTACTAAAAAAAAAGAGATTATGATTCAAGGAGCTTTAAAGTCATATGTAAGTTTATAAAAAAAAAATAATAATAATAACCTTGAATGTAAATTGATTAAATGCCTCAACCAAAAGACACAGACTGGCTGAATGGATACAAAAACAAGACCTATATAGATGCTGTCTACAAGAGACCCACTTCAGACCTAGGGACACAGACTGAAAGTGAAAGGATGGAAAAAGATATTCCATGCAAATGGAAATCAAAAGAAAGCTATAGTAGCAATACTCGTATCAAATAAAATAGACTTTAAAATAAAAGACCATTACAAGAGATAAGGAAGGACACTACAAAATGATCAAGGGATCAATCCAAGAAGAACATATAACAATTATAAATGTTTATGCACCCAACATAGGAGCACCTCAATACATAAGGCAAATGCTAACAACCATGAAAGGGGAAATTGACAATAACACAATAATAGTAGGGGACTTTAACACCCCACTTACACCAATGGACAGATCATCCAAACAGAAAATAAATAAGGAACACAAGCTTTAAATGACACAATAGACCAGATAGATTTAAATGATAGTTATAGAACATTCCACCTGAATGTGGCAGAATACACTTTCTTCTCAAGTGCACACGGAACATGCTCCAGGATAGATCACATCTTGGGACACAAATCAAGCCTTGGAAAATCTAAGAAAACTGAAATCACATCAAGCATCTTTTCTGACCACAATGCTATGAGATTGGAAATCACTTAAAAGAAAAAAACTGTAAAAAACACAAATACATGAGGGCTCAACAGTGCACTACTAAATAACCAAGAAATTACTGAAGAAATCAAAGAAGAAATTAAAGAATACATAGAAACAAATGACAACAAAAACACGATGACCCAAAACTTACGGGACACAGCAAAGGCAGTTCTAAGAGGGAAGCTTACAGCAATTCAATCTAACCTCAAGAAACAACAAAATCTCAAATAAACAATGTAACCCTACACCTAAAGCAACCAGAGAAAGAAGAACAAAGAAAACCCGAAGTCAGTAGAAGGGAAAAAATCATAAAGATCAGAGCAGATATAAATGAAATAGAAATGAAGAAAACAATAACAAAGGTCAATAAAACTAAAAGCTGGTTCTTGAAGAAGATAAACAAAATTGATAAACACTTAGCCAAACTCATCAAGAAAAAAAAGGGAGAGGACGCATATCAGTAAACTTAGAAATGAAAAAGGAGAAATCACAACTGACACTGCAGAAATACAAAGAATTATAAGAGACTACTACAAACAATTGTATGCCAATAAAATGGACAACCACAAAGAAATGGACAAATTTTTGGAAAGATACAATTTTCCAAGACTGAACCAGGAAGAATTAGAGAATATAAACAGACCTATCATAAGTAATAAAATTGAAACTGTAATTAAAAATCTTCCAACAAAAAAAAGTCCAGGACCAGATGGCTTCACAGGCGAATTCTATCAAACATTTAGAGAAGAGCTAACACTGATCCTTCTCAAACTCTTCCAAAAAATTGCAGAGGGAGTAACACTCCCAAATTCATTCTATGAAGCCACCATCACCCTGATACCAAAACCAGAAAAAGATATCACAAAAAAAGAAAACTAGAGGCCAATATCACTGATAAACATAGATGCAAATATCCTGAACAAAATACTAGCAAACAGAATCCAACAACATATTAAAAGAATCATACACCATGATCAAGTGGGATTTAACCCAGGAATGCAAAGATTCTTCAATATACGCAAATCAATCAATGTGATACATCATATTAACAAATTAAGGAATAAAAACCACATGATCATCTCAATAGATGCAGAAAAAACTTTTTTTTTTTTTTAAATTTATTTATATATTTATTCATGGCTGTGTTGGGTCTCCGTCTCTGTGCGAGGGCCTTCTCCAGTTGTGGCAAGCGGGGGCCACTCTTCATCGCGGTGCGCGGGCCTCTCACCATCGCAGCCTCTCCCGTTGCAGAGCACAGGCTCCAGACGCGCAGGCCCAGCAACTGTGGCTCACGGGCCCAGCCGCTCCGCGGCACGCGGGATCCTCCCAGACCAGGGCTCGAACACGCGTCCCCTGCATTGGCAGGCAGACTCTCAACCACTGCGCCACCAGGGAAGCCCAGAAAAAACTTTTGACAAAATTCAACACCCATTTATGATAAAAACTCTCCAGAAAATGGGCAGAGAGGGAACCTACCTCAACATAATAAGGGCCATATATGACAAACCTGCAGCAAACATCATACTCAATGGTGAGAGACTGAAAGCATTTCCTCTAAGATCAGGAACAAGACAAGGCTGTCCACTCTCGCCACTCTTATTCAACATAGTTTTGGAAGTCGTAGCCATGGAAATCAGAGAAGAAAAAGAAATAAAAGGAATACAATTTGGAAAGGATAAGTAAAACAGTCACTGTTTCCAGATGACATGATACTATACACAGAAAATCCAAAAGATCCCACCAGAAAACTACTAGAACTAATCAATAAATTTGATAAGGTTGCAGTATACAAAATTCATGCACAGAAATCTCTGGTATTCCTATACACTAACAATGAAAAATCAGAAAGAGAAATTAAGGAAACACTCCCATGTACCATCGCAACATAAAGAATAAAATACCTAGGAATAAACCTACCTAAGGAGGTGAAAGACTTGTACTCAGAAAACTATAAAGTACTGATGAAAGAAATCAAAGATGACATAAACAGATGGAGAAATATACCATGTTCTTGGATTGGAAGATCAATATTGTGAAAATGACTATACTACCTAAAGCAATCTACAGATTCAATGCAATCCCTATCAAACTACCAATGGCATTCTTCACAGAATTAGAACAAAAAATTTTACAATTTGTATGGAAGCACAAAAAACCCCAAATAGTCAAAGCAATCTTGAGAAAGAAAACAGAGCTGGAGGAATCAGGTTCCCCAACTTCAAACTATACTACAAAGCTACAGTAATCAGTACAGTATGGTACTGGCACAAAAACAGAAAAATAGATCAATGGTACAGGATAGAAAGCCCAAAGATAAACGCACGCATATATGGTCACCTAATTTACAACAAAGGAGGCAAGAACATACAATGGAGAAAAGATAGCCTCTTCAATAAGTGGTGCTGGGAAAACTGGACAGCTACATGTAAAAGAATGAAATTATAACACTCTCTAAAAATGTACACAAAAATAAACTCAAAATGGATTAAAGACCTAAATGTAAGACCTGACACTATAAAACTCTTAGAGGAAAACATAGAAAGAACACTCTTTGACATAAACCACAGCAAGATCTTTTTTGACCCGCCTCCTAGAGAAATGGAAATAAAATCAAAAATAAACAAATGGGACGTAATTAAACTTAAAAGCTTTTGCACAGGAAAGGAAACCATAAACAAGACTAAAAGACAACCCTCAGAATGTAAGAAAATATTTGCAAATGAAACAACAGACAAAGGATTAATCTCCAAAATATGCAAACTCATGGAGCTCAATATCAAAAAAACAAACAACCCAATTAAAAAATGGGTGGAAGACCTACATAGACATTTTACCAGAAGAGACATAAAGATGGCCAAGAGGCACATGAAAAGCTGCTCAACATCACTGATTATTAGAGAAATGCAAATCAGAACTACAATGAGGTATCACCTCACACTGGTCAGAATGGCCATTATCAAAAAATCTAGAAACAATAAATGCTGGAAAAGGTGTGGTGAAAAGGGAACCCTCCTGCACTGTTGACGGGAATGTAAATTGATACAATCACTATGGAAAACAGTATGGAGGTTCCTTAAAAAACTAAAAATAGAACTACCATATGACCCAGCAATCCCACTACTGGGCATATACCCTGAGAAAACTGTAATTCAAAAAGAGGCATGTACCACAATGTTCATTGCAACACTATTTACAATAGCTAGGACATGGAAGCAACCTAAATGTACATCGACAGATGAATGTATAAAGAAGATGTGGTACATATACAATGGGATATTACTCAGCCATAAAAAGGAACGAAATTGAGTTATTTGTAGTGAGGTGGATGGACCTAGAGTCTGTCATACAGAGTGAAGTAAGTCAGAAAGAGAAAAACGAATACCGTATGCTAGCACATCTATATGGAATCTAAAAAAAGTGGTACTGATGAACCTAGGACAGGGCAGGAATAAAAACGCAGACATAGAGAATGGACTTGAGGACATGAGGGTTGGGGGAATGTTAAGCTGGGACGAAGTGAGAGAGTGGCATGGACATATATACACTACCAAATGTAAAATAGATAGGTAGTGGGAAGCAGCAGCCTAGCACATGGAGATCAGCTTGGTTCTTTGCGATGACTTAGAGGGGTGGGATAGGGAGGGCGGGAGGGAGGGAGGCTCAAGAGGGAGGGGATAGGGGGATATATGTATGCATATGGCTGATTCACTTTGTTATACAACAGAAACTAGCGCTAGTGTAATTGTGAAGCAACTATACTCCAATAAAGATGTATTTAAAAAAAAAAAAAAAAAACAGAGACAGTATGTCTTCTCCCATCAAATGTACTGGTGATCTCAGAGGATCACCCCTGGTTCTTAATTAAAGAGGGAAGATCAGAATTCCCTTTAAGTTCAAATTCCAGGTCCCTCCTACAACTATAGGGCTATCAGAGTCCCTTGGGAGGAAGGACCTATAGGTGAATTTAAAAATATGAAAAATTCTGTTATTTAGAAACAGGGAAAAAATCACCTCCCAACACATATACCTTTTCCCATACATATAGCTCTCTACTGTAGCATTAAAGTGCTACAGTAAAGAAAGAACACACAAAAATAAATTGAAAAGGAGGTAATATATCATAGTAGTTCAGAGTTGGCTTCTAGATTCAGACTGATTAAGATCCAGTCCCATATATACCACATGGAGCTGTAAGACCTGGGGCAAGTTATTTAAAGTTCCTGAGACTGATTTTTTGTATCTGTAAAATGATGATAACAATAGTATCTATTATTATGAGGATTAAATGAGAAAATCACTTTAAAACACATAACCCTTGGCACACAGTGATGCTAAATATTAATAATCAATAGCAAGTAATGAATATGACTAAAACTAATTCACATAGCAGGATAAGTATTTGATAGAGGAAGATCAATAGTATAGGTAAGGATAGTATAGCACAATATGAAAAGACTGCATACCTTATTGATTCAAACTATATGACATTCTGGAAATGGCAAAACTATACAGATAGTAAAAAGATTAGTGATTGTCTGACAGCAGTTTTTGGGGAGGGAGAGATAAACAGGTAGAACAGAGAGGAGTTTTTAGGGAAGTGAAACTGTTCTCTATGATAGAGTTTAGGTGGATATATGTCATTATACATAGTATACAACCACATAGAATATACACCACAATAAACCCTAATGTAAACTATGAATTTCAGTTAATAACAGTGCATCAACATTGGTTCATTAATTATAACAAAAGGTCCACAGTAATAGAAAGTGTAAATACTAGGGAAAATTGTAAGGCATGAAGGTAGGGAAGGTATGTGGAAACTTTTTGTATTTTCTTATCAAATCTTCTATAAACTTAAATTTTTTTCTAAAAGAAGTATATCATTAATTAATGTGTTAATTAATATATTAAACATTGATATAAAATGTTTTAAAGTGAAATATGGCACCAGGTCCTACTAGTCAGCATCTAATGATGTTGTATTAATATTATTGGAGACAATTCCCAAAGCAAAACAAATCTGAAGTAGCAATTTGAGAACAAGTTAGAGGTTCAATTCACAGATAATTTCTGTCAAGCTGTTGTGTAGATAAGAGCATCATCAAGACACTCCTCTTTAGCTGTTCTTAAATAAAAAGGGATAATCAGGCACAGAGCCCTAAAAATCACAGAGAATTACTTGGTAGTGATCAGAGTATGGCCTGCTGTCAATCATAAAGACATCTCAGAAAATCATCAAGTTCATCTCTGGCATTAAGTCAATACATTTTTGTTCTTCAATTCCTTCTCCACATAAGGCTTAATGATACAAAAACAGATCATTAAAACAATTTTTGATTCCTTGGGTCCATGGTCAGCCAATAATCTTAATTTTTTAAAAAATCCATATAGCAGCTACTGCTTTCAAATATTCATCACTAACATTTATTAAATGCTTTTACCTTGAATCTATTCACCACTCTGTAAAAAACTCCATAGAATATTTGGGAAATTATTAAAACAGTCATGAGAGACAGTTATATATTTCAGTAACAATAATTATGCTATTTCTAAAACATTCCAAATCTCATTAAGTTTTTAAAGGTTCTACACTGCAATTAGGCCATATGTAACTTCTCTTTGGTTTTTATAGGGGCTACAAAAAGACCTAGTTATAAAAAATACAATTTATAACTGGAATTCTCTAACAAAATATGATGCATCAAAAATGCTTGACTGAACTGAAATAATGTCAGAATTTGCATCTGGTTTCACATGAGTATCCAGAAAACTTGGTTAGCACTTCTGAGACTGATAGTTAAACTTAATTTAGATTGTTGGTTCTGAATTCTTTTATGAGGAGCTTGTGTTATCTTTGTGGATATAGTCTCTTTCACATGCCTTTAGCACACAGAATACCCATTCACTTCACTCGGAATTCAGAATGCTTCAAGGCTAAGTCCTCTGTGGAAACCAGAATTGTAGGAAAATCCACTTCAGCTCATCTGAGAGGTAGCCAGGTGGCAATTTCAAATAGTCAATGGTTTATGTAATCCAGCCTTCAAGGGAGTGATCAAGTCAGAGATAAGAAGTGAAGTAAAAAGTTGAACCCAATAATAACTCCAAAACTTAAAGGATAAAGAAATGAGGAGACATCAATAAAGTAACATTGAAGACAGGACATATTAAAATAGAAGGAGGACTAAGAGAAAATACTGTCCTGGAAGTCAGGTGAAAACGTCATTCATTAAAGAATATCCTACACATTATTAAGCAAAAGCAAGATACTAAAGAGTATGTATAGTAAAAAACAGAGATTTAAAAATGGGAGAATAGATAGACATATGTCTATATGCCAAAGACTGTATATAGATAGATACATACATAGATATTGATACTTATATCCATTACTGTATGCATAAAACATTTCTAGAAAACTGCACAGGATGTATTAACAGAGGTTATCTCCAGGGAGTAACTGGAGAAGGAATGGAGTAAAACCTTTACCAGTTTACAAAATTTTTTTCTGATTGGATTTTTTACATATGTCAATGTGGTATACAGAATAATGGCTCCTAAAAGACTCAAGGTTGCCCATGCCCTAATCTCTATGAACAGGTTAAAATGAACTTTCCAGATGTAATTAAATTTATAAAACTAAAAATAGATTATCCTGGATTATTTGGGAGGGCCCTATCTAATAACACAAATCCTTAACAGCAAAGAACTTCCTCTGTTTGGAGTCAGAGAGATGTTAAAAGGAGAAGTCAGAAAGATTCCAAGTGAGAAGTACTCCACATGTTGGCTCTCAGATGTAGGGGTCACGTGTGAGGAACAGAGTGAAGCCTTGAGGAACTAACAGCAGCCCCCCGCTGATAGCCAGCAAGAAAACAGGGACTTCCATGTTGTAAAATACATGGGACTGAATTTGGCCAACAACCTAAATGGGTTTAGAAATGAATACATCTCCAGAGCCTCCAGTAAGGATATAACCCTGCCAATACCTTGATTTCAGCCTTGTGAGACTCCAAACAGAACTTCAATCCAGCTGAGCCATGATGTACTCAGACTGCTGATCAACAGAGCTGTGAGGTCATAGACCTATGTTATTGTAAGCTGCTGTATTTGTGGCAATTTGTTACAACAGCAACAGAAAACTAATACCACCAATTTAATAATGAAGAAATTTTGAAGATAAATCTTTGAAAAGAGATGAATAAGTAAGTGTAAAATTTTGAAAAATTTATAAAATAAAGAATATTTGAAAAAAAGTTTCAAATCTGAAACATTATTACGTACGATTGACCTACTCTATCTTCACAAGTGAGCCTGAGGTTCCTCCTTATATTATACTATTGTGAAATTTCTCTCTTATACACTGCCTCAATGATAGGGTTTCAATCAATTCGCCCAAAAGATGACAAAGTTTCCTAATAGCTCTTACCTTAGGACATTGTTTTTTCCATAGCATAAAATTTGCTCTTTATTCATTTCATTTACTTTCAGTTGTTTATGCCATGCCTATTGTTTGCATGCCTATTATCATCTATTGTGCCTAATTTATCCCAAAGAATATACAGTTTTCAATCCTCTTACATTTGGATTTGGAGAAGTGTAGTGAATTTTAAATATTCTTATAATTTTAGAAGAATCTATACTTTAAAAATGTCTTTAATTTATTATATGGATTTATTT
The DNA here is from genome assembly GCF_965194825.1 of Balaenoptera physalus. Taxonomy (NCBI): domain Eukaryota; kingdom Metazoa; phylum Chordata; class Mammalia; order Artiodactyla; family Balaenopteridae; genus Balaenoptera; species Balaenoptera physalus. The sequence goes on along the minus strand of NC_138893.1, from coordinate 64,239,500 downwards.
AACTTCACTGTGCTAAGTTCTGCTCCCTCAACCTGGGACCATATATTATTATGATATTTCTCACACAAACATGAAGGTTTGCTTTATTTGTCCCTCTTCTGTGAGAGAAAAAGGATTAGAAGTCCAAATAAATTTTCATGAAAATAATGTCATAAAAGATCATTACATAGAGAAAAGGGTCTCAAAGTATCCAATAAATACCTATTTGAATTAGTAACGTCATTGAAATCTTATGTGTACAGCCCAAAAATGTACACTTTCCTGTCTGCTTCATATTCAAGTTCATATGAGGCCAGCAGGAGAAAAAGGGTCTTCTCATAATAGTAAGAAGTATGCAAGAATATAACCTGAAAAGCAAGCCTTTACAGAAAGGAGAAAGTCTGCATCAAAGAAGATAGGCAAGGTTATGTTTGGCTACAACCAAGAAAATTCTCAGTGAATTGTGTGACCATTTGGGGCCTACTAGAGCACTGCTCTATATTATCTTCATTCCTGGATCCATTCAGTCAAAGCAGACTCTGAGTGTCTACTGGTCACTGGTACAGAAGAGAAAGGGGAACATGAGACCATGTCCTGGGCTCTCAAAAGTGGTACATGTTACTTAGATTCTTATTTCATAGGCCTAAGCAAATCACCTGGCTGAGTTTAATATCAATGGGCAGTGAAGTATAATTTTTCCCCAGAGAATAGAAGCAAATATTTATGAATAATCATACAGTTTACTGCATTGAATGGGAATACAGGTATACCCCAGCTTCACTATGTACATTTTATTTTCTACACGCATTATATATTTTATCCTTGCAATAATTCTGTGAAATAGACAGCTATTGTTATCTCCATTTTCAACGTGAGGAAGCTGATTCAAACGAACAAAGTGAACAAAGAATTCTTAAAACTCAGGGTTGTGTGAAACCAGTTTGAGTTCATTGGGTTGTACTGAGTTCCCTGTTCCCTGAAAATATTTAAACTGAAGCAGAATGACTACTCTGTGGGAGTGCTGAATAAAGAAAAGATCTATGAATTCTGTGAATAACTGGACAATGTAACCTTTAAAATTCCTTTTATCCTTGAGATTCTATGATTCTGTAAGTTATCCAAGTTCGCACAGCTAGAAGAGGCTATTAAAGGAAACAGGTCATTTCTGAAGAAGTAACCTCATCTATAGGAAGAGGAAAAGAGACTCCAATGTGATTTAATAATCTAGTGTTCATGTGCCATTACTGCGAAACTCAAATGCTGAAAAAGTTTTATTATAGATCACTTCTCAATCAGTATGCAGAAATAATCCTTTCATTTGGTGACTGAAATGCTATGGATTATTACCGGTATCATATCAAATTTTCCAAATACCCTGGAGATTGCTGTACTGATATGTTCATGAATAAAATATAGCCTATTGGCTGTGTTTCTATTATTCCCCAGAGATAAACGTTTTCTTGAGTTGCATAATAAATAAACAAATGTTCTAACAACATTGTAAAGCAACTATACTCCAATAAAAATTAAAAAATAAATCAATAAACAAACAAATGTTCTAACAGAGAGTGAAAAACAAGTACATCCTAGGTCATTATTTAAAATAAGACCCTCTTCAAAGTGATGAGCTATACTGAGGTCTTGCTTTCTAAAGATATTTTGAGGAATTTCATAAAGAATCCGTTCACATACCAAGGACTATCACTTCTCACCACACATTCCCAAGAGCTTTATAGATTTCATAACTCTACAGTGCTGTGACTGTTATTTATTTCAGTCATACAGTGATGGTTATTTCACATAGTGGTTTGAATTTTTACTATTTGTCAAGTGAAGATAAACAGAGGGATTAAATCTAATTATTAAAGTTAGTCACACTTTTAAAAAATCTATCATTTTCATTTAATGATTCACAAGCTAACTCAGTGCAAAAACTGTGAAGAGTGATGTATATTTGCTTATTTTAAATGGATTTATTTATTTATTATTCATATTAAGAGCTAGGATTAAAGACTTTGGAACTAAATAAATTAGCATTTTAAATATATCTTGTAAATAAGTAAAATAGTATTCTCATCTTCTAGTACAAATAGAGATTTGGCAATTCAAGTACCACAGATCTGACAACTAACCAGAAGCTCATCTAGGGCAGCTCAACCACGACACCTCAAGACATCAATTGGTACCACAGTGTAATCAAATAAAATTCTTTTCAAGTGGCTATTAGCCAGTGTCCCAGTAAATACCCTTCTTAAAACTTAGATGAACCAAATATTTAAAATGTATTTTGGGAGAGAAGCACTTCTGGAATGGTGGAATAAGTACTCCTGAAAAAACATTCCTCTATAAAAGCAAAACATTAGAAAAAAATATCCAAAACAACTTGTTTATAACTCTTGAAATTAACTAGAGGTTTACAACAATTAAAGCAAAATTTATTGAAGAAAAAAAGAGTGAGATTTCATTAAGAATAGTCAAACTTATGGCATTTTAACTAGACATTACTTTCTCCCTTTCCCCAAACCTGTGGTAGCTTTAAAAGTGAACAGACTTAAAACTATCCAAGGTATGAATTGAGTCCTCTTATAAACACTGGAGGGGGAAGAAAATGATATAAAATAACAACAGAAGCCCAGTTCCCAGGGAATTCTTGCTGTTTTATATGTCTAGAAGTTATCTGAAAAGTTTCATTCTCAGGATTATTTTTACTTGAACTGAATCAGAGCTCACTCTCTGCAAATAGTCTAGCTCAGAGCATTTGTTATAAGCAATTAGTGGCAATTATTTAACATTGCAACTTCTTTAGACAGTGATATCAGATGGGGCTAACAAATGTCTGACCAAGAAAATTAAAAGGAAAAATGGGGAAATGTGAGGTCCATAAGGGGCTTTAAAGAACTCTGACATATTCTTATGGATCAAAAAGAGTAAACAATGAGCATAAATATATGCATGCTGAGGAAAGACCTAAAAGGCCATCATCTCTCACTTCTAATGGTCCTGAAGGATCTGCACAAGCAGAAAGTGAAGGCACAGAGTTGTAAGCTACCTACTAGAATGCTGAAAATATGCCCCAACATATACACAGAGCCCCATAGCAAAGGCTGGGAGACTTACTGATTCAAATTAATTAAGAAAATATGTCCATACATTCCTTATGATTATGCAAACTGGTCAGAGATTTCAGTGGTTGCACACAAAGAATACACACTTTACAAAATTTATTCAGAAAATTAAACAAACAACATCAAACCAGAAAACAACAGCAAACTTTGAGTGGATTACTGACTTTCTGAGTTGACCCACAACTTATTAAATTTTCTAGTTTTCACCAAAATATTATAAGATGCAAAGAAACAGAAACATATGATTCAAACTTATAGAATAAAAAAAGTCAGTAAAAACTGTCCCTAAGAAAATCCAGATGTAAGACCTATTAGATATATACTTTAAATCTAAACTATGGATTTGAAGTACAAATACTTTCAAATAATAAAGGAACCATGTCTAAATAATGAAAGGAAAGGTATGAGTCAGTCTGTTCCTGAAGGTAACTTTGGTTGCCCTAAGAGACAAGTGATTTAACAAAATAAAAATTTATTTTTCACTCCCTAAAACTTAAAAAGGTGTACCTGAATGGTGGGGACAGTTCTCCTCCAGATTCAGATTAGGGACCCAGTGTCATTCCACCCCATGATTCCATCATCCTCAATTCATGACTCACAACACAGCCCTGAATTTTGTCTCTCCATTTTACATAGCAAAAAAGAGGAAGTCAAATGTCTACAGTTTACATATAGGAGACTGGAAAACATAATCCAGCTTCAGCATGGGAGAGAAATGAGGCTGGAGGATCAGTTTCCTCCAGACAATATATGTAAAATCACTATTTTAATTATTTATATGTTGCTGTCATTCCTTGACAATAGTGCTCTCTTCAGTGCCCTTGGAGCAGCCGTACTTTTAAAGAAATACAGGCTATCCAGGAGCACTGACCTTTGTGTTTTCTTCGTTATATGGAAGGGGGCTGGTAGATGTTGAAACACACATCTCAAAACAGAAAAACAAAAGACCTCGTGGACAGTGTAGAGCCTTCAGGAGACAACTGAATGCACTCCAGCAAAGGAAACTGGCTTTATATAGCTAAATTAGTGGGTAAATCACTTTAATCCAAAGAGATTTCCCGAACAGGAGAATATCCTATGTACAATTTGTCTTTTTTTCTTGCGGATCTTTCCATATCAAACCATGCAGGTTGATCTAATTAAGACTTGGGAGAAGGGAAGAGAAAGTGAAAATTTAATTTAGCATGTAATTATCTTTGAACTGAAAACAGCATGTTTCCATGCTTTATGCTTTCTCCTTTGTCTGGGTTCTTTCCCTCACCTTTTCTACCTTGTAAACTCCTACTATTAATTTATGAATCAGCTCAATCATTGCCTTCAGTGTTAAGCATTTTTGATCCCTACATATGTTTGACTGCACCATGCGTTAGTCCCACTCTAGCTCCTCTTACAACACTGGATATTCTGGAAATATTTATTCTATAAAATTCTGCCACAAACCTCAAAAATAAAGTGAAAAATGTATTGGGCTATCATATGATATTTTTAAATTCCCTATTAGGCTTCTATTCATTTCATTTTTATGACTAGTTATTGCTGGCATATAGGAATATGCCTCTGTTTGAAATTAATACCAATGACTCTAGTTAATTATTTTGCATATTCTTATCTGGCTATACTTATCCACAGTATCACTACTTTGCACTACAAGTGAGAACTGTCTTACTTCTTCAACTTTAGATACATATATTTCCTCAATTATTTGGACAGATCTAAGAAACAAAGGCAACACAGCACAACTGTTAAGAGCACAAGCTACAGTTGGCCTCACCAGGTCTGAACTTATGTCCTTAGGGAAGTTATCTTACTTCTCTATGCCTCAGCTTCCTCAGAGTAAATGAAGATGATATTAATATAGATCTTAGAAAGTTGCTGTAAATGAATATGTATAAGTTGCTTAGAATGGTTTCTGGTGGTAATAAGTGGTTATATAAATAACTAAAATAAATGGATAAAAAATTACCAATAAAACTTTCTAAGACTACTGAAGAATTTATATATTTTACATATTCAACAGGTATTAGTCTTTTTTCTTACCTTCTAGGTATATGAGTCATTTATCATTTATACACTTCAGTTCCATCATCTGTAAGAAAAATATAAGAATACTAAATCACTTTATAAGATTGTTACAATAACTGACTGAAGTTTAAAGTCTTTGCCAAAGTGGTACTTGGATGGATGAGAAACAAGGGGAGGGGAGGGCATTGAGTATATAATAAAGGGAGCATTTCATATTATTCTTAACATACTGTATTACTCAGTAAATGATGATGGGGCACCTGAATGATAATTTAGGAAAAAAGAACTTTTAATTCCAATATTACTTCCTATAGCAATATAAACGTAAGCATAATATGTGACATACTAAAAATACTAGATAAAAATATAAATGAATATATAATCTCACCAAATGCATAAAATCATAAAGGAAAACACAATGTATTTTATTCCAGTGACTTAATAAAACTGATGTACCCAATAAATATTCAGCAGAAATTCTATCGGCTCTGCAAGTCTGTCAAATTTACTTATTCCCAGCCTCTATATGTCCTCTGCCCTTTAGGAATTTGCAACTTAGCACATGTTTTCAAATATAATAACTTACAAACATCTATAAGGAAAAACACAAGATGTGTTAAATCAAACATGGTCTGTAGTCCAAGTCAAGTTATGTCAACTCTGGAACAGAGTTACATGAAATTAAACTAAAAGTTGTTCAGAATAATATTAATTTCTATTTGTGACACATTTCCCAAAGGCACCAACTAGACATGTTAAAAATTACATAAGAATTTTAATATTTCTCAGAAAATGAATATTATTTATAATGAATTAAATCAAACATTTATGTAGTTTTCTGATTTTTAACCCATGTTCTTTTATACATCTATTATAAGACCCAGGCATAAAAATGGTCTGCTGGATTTTTCTTGCCAAATAACAGGAAACTGCAAAGCTGCTCCATAATCCAATTTGTCAGCATTTTTATAGTCCTATCAGACACTCTTCCATTTCTTTTAGGATTTACTTTGCTGTATCAAATTGACTGCCAAATTAATTTTTTAAAGAGTTAAGTCTGGGTTATTCCTCAATTAACTTGTCCAATTACTGAAATTTGAATTATGCCATCAAGGAATGCTATCCAAGTGAGCAATCATATTTTTGAAGCATTAAGCTTCATGCTGGCATGACACATATAGCTATGGAGGCTTCAAACTTTTGGATACTATTAACTTATAGTCTAATCAACTGGAGAATTTAGATTTCTATTGTTATGAGAAAGAACCCCATGATACATGTTCAAGAAATGACAACACTGTGCAAGGCTATAATGATTTGGTTAAACATTCCACGTTCCTTATAATCATGTGATTCACACCTCCAGGGATAGTTATATTACCTCTACACTTCTAAGCAAAGTGATTTTATTCCTATTGCTGAATTTGCTAAACTTATTCCTTTCTTAGTTACTTGGCTCTTGCTGTTTTCTGCCCGGAAAAATTTACCTGGGATCTTCTGCATCCTTTTCTTTCTTCAGATTCTAGCTCATATTTTTAGGTAAAATGTTTATTTTAGAACAGTTTTAGATTTACAAAAAATTACATAGATAGTACAGAGAATTCCCATATACCCCATACTCATTTTCCCCTGTTATTAACATCTTACATTAGTATGGTACTTTTATGACAATTAATGAAATAATATTGATACACTATTATTAACTAAAGTCCATACTTTATTCAGATTTCCTTATTTTTTACTTATTTTCCCTTTTATTCCCCAGTATCCTCTCCAACATACCACATTACATCTAGCCATCACGTGTCCTTTATCCCCCCTTGGCTGTGACATTTTCTTAGATTTTTCCTATCTTTGATGACCTTGATAGTTTTGAGGAGTACTGGTCATATATTTTGTAGAATGTTCTTCACATTATATTTGTCTGTTGATTTTCTCATGATAGGATGGGTTATGGGTTTTCAAGAGGAAGAACAGAGGTGAATTACCAATTTCATCACATCATGTAAAAGGTACGTAATATCAACATGACACTACTGCTGATATTGATCTTGATCACCTGGCAGAGGTAGTTTGTCAGGTTTCTCCTCTGAAAAGTTACACTTTTTTTATATCTTTTTCCATGCTGTACACTTTGGAAGGTAGTCACTGCATGCAACCCACACTTAAGGAGGGGAAGTATTACTTCTTCTGCAGAGATTTGTCTATTCTTCCCATTTATTTGTTCAATCATTTATTTTTATCAGCATGGACTAACGGATATTTATTTTATACTTTCACTTATAATTCAATACTGCAATTATGCATTTTGTCATTCAGGTTGTTTCAGGGTACTCTTTCATTTGGCTGCTGTGTTTCTTTGACATACCCCACCATTGTGGACTTTTTTCTTGAGCACTTCCTTATTGCAAATTTATTTTGAATATTTCCTGTCCCATTCTTAGAATCAGTTATTCCTCCAAGGACCCCTAGTTCCCTTTTTTGAAGAATTATATTAAAAATCAAGATTTGGGCACTAAGTGTGCTCATTGTTACTGAGGTATCATTGATTCTAAGGTTCTCAGCTGATAGAGCAAGGAAATATACACAGGTATATTGCATATATTCCCATTTATACATACACATATATAAATATGTCTTTATAAAATCATCTGTATTTATAAGTAAGCTAAATATGACTATATACTGGGGTCTCCAACTCTAAGCAATTATCACATGGATCATTCTAACCTCCACCCATGCTTACCTATAAACTAACATTCCAATAATGAGAAACCTGGCTTTCACAATTTGTTATTAATTTCTTTAATTGTTCAATTACAGCATACATATATAATGCTATCAAAATTGTGAAGCTGTTCTCCCATGGAAAACAACTTTATCAACTATAGTAGAATGTCTGTATAGTTTCTTTTGCCTTTAGTCTTACAGACAGCACTTATTTCCAAAGTTACTTAGTCATACCATTTCCCCCCACCCCCTTCAGTGAGACTGCTTCAAATATTTTTAATATAGTTTGATTGTGTTATCACTTCTGCGTTCTTTCCTGAGAAACTCCAACCTCTGAAATGATTTTTAAAATGTATATACCCTAAGGTTCACACATTGTGTTGTAAATTTCTACAGGTTTTAAAAATGCATAGGGACATTTATCCACCATTACAGTAGCAAACAGATTGGTTTTATTGCCCTGAAACATCCCCTGCGCTTCACCTATTCAACCCTCTTCCTCGCCCCTGCAACTCCTGAGGCACATTGTTATAGTTTTGCCATTTCGAAAATGTCATAAAATTTTCATTATGAAGTATGCAGCCTCTTCAGACCAGCTTCAATATGCATTTACAATTCATCCATGGTATAATTAGTCATGGTATTATTGCTTTATTTTACCCTGGCGATTCTATGTTTAAGAGGAATATGAATTCAATTGAGCTAAATATGTACCTGTGTTATGTAAACATCCATGATTACTGATTAGATTTGGGGAAAATTTGCAAAAGGAGAATACTGAACCAGCACAAGTTAGTCTTGTTAAATCCTTTGATAGAATGTCCGTACATATTTCTTAGTTTTTGAAAACTTTTCATATTTTTACAATTTATAGTATAATTTGAAGGCAATCTCAATGAAATATTTACATAAATCATTATAAAAGGAAAGATTCAGAGTTACAGAGTATAATAATCAAAGTTCTTGAATCTCACAATTGTATTAAACACAACATAGCAATTTTTAAAAAATAGCTGAAAAAATCTGACTATACGATTTTTATTTTGAACATATGAATGAAAAAAGTGTTGTAATTTTTATTAATAATCATTTAATATTAAACCAAAAACACCAGACGAAAAAAACAGGGTTGAAAATTCTAAGACTATAAAACTAAACCAATTTTATACATTTCTATGTGTTTTTGGATGCATAAGTATCATTGTCAAAAATTGAGAAAGAAGAAAGAGATCTGAATGTAACATTAAATGTTAAGCATGACCTGGGAGAAATTATCCAGCATTGGAATTCATAATATTTGGTTTCCAGAACCAACATTAATTGATTGTGAGACAGGCTGGGAACTGGGACCCTTTGCTGCAGTGCTGCAATGCTTGCACCTAGACACACCTCTCCTCGACCAACAAAATATAAAGAAACTGTAAGGGACTAAAAATAACTCCGTGCATGCGCAGTTGGGGCAAATTCTGGACCCAAAATGTACAGAGACCAAAAAACCCGACTGTCACTTTTGAATAGCCTGGAGCAAAAACAGGGTGTTGGGAGCAAAGGCAGGGTACTGAGCATGCCCTTTGCACAAAACACCACCAAAGGGGTGGGCAAAACACCTAAGCCACCCCTCCAGCCTGACCCCTGGACACACCCCTACCTACCCTCACCCCATATAAGGAACAAGCTTGCTCCCCTTCGGGGAGTGAGCAAGCAAGGGGACCTATTGTTTGTTTTCACTCTCCCCTGCTGCAGCAGGGGCCCCAGTAAAGCCTTGCCTGAATTTCTTGTCTGGCCTCCAATCAATTTCTAATGATTGGGGAAGGCCAAGAACCCTGGTCAGTTAACAGTTGTGGGACCTTGGACATTAACTTGACTCTGACACTCTCTCTCAACTGTACACTAAGCTATCTGTATTCCATGGGTGGTATGAGAATAAAATGAGAAAATAAATGTGCATGTGCTTTGAAAATGTCAGTATGCTATACAAGGGTAAGTAAGTAGCAGTAAAGGTGGTAAGCCTGCCTGTCTGGCTCCACACACCCTCACTGATCTCACCTCACACCATACTGCTCCTCTGGCTTCAGCCATTCATGCCTCCATTCTGTTTCTCAAGCTATACTTCCTCTTGCCAATGGTTTTCGCACATGCAGTTCCTTTACCTGGAGTATGCTTTCTTTCAGAGTCTCATCTACATCCTTCACCCCCTGCTTTCAACACTCTTTATGTGGTTTAGCTGTATTCATCCTTCAGAAATGAGCTCAGATTATACTTCACAGGGAAGCCTTGCCTGACAACTTGAAAGATGGAAACTCAGGTAAAATTTCTGTGTTGCAGTCTGGAGGCAGAAGTCCTTCTTCTTCAGAGGATACCAGTCTTTTCTCTTAAAGATTTCAGCTGATTGAGTAAAGCCCACCCACCTCACAGAGAGTAGTCTACTTTGCTCAAAGTCTACTGATTTAAATGTTAATCACATTTTAAAAAATATCTTCACAGCAACATCTAGACTGGTGCTTGACCAAACAAATGGGCACCATACCCTAGCCAGGCTGATGCATAAAATTAACTATCATAGGTACATGCCTCACTCTCTCACCTCCTTCAACTCTATCCTCAAATGCAATCTTAGTATTTTCCTGACCAGTTTATTTAAAATTGTAACCTAGCCACCTCCACTTCACCTTCCTTCAAACTATCCCTACTCTCATTTCCTACTTTACATGTTTTTTTTACAGAATATATTGCTATTGGACAGACAATATAATTAACTTATACATATATATATTACATATCTCCAATACAATATAAGCTCTGTAAGGACAGGGATTTTTGTCAGTTTTATTAACATGATATTTGGGAGGTGTACAATAAATACTTATTGAATTAATGAATAAAATCATAAATAAGATTGATTATCAGAAGTCTCATTGACTAGTTGTACAACCTTGAGAAACTACTTAATATTTCCAGGTCTAGGTTTATTAATCTATGAAAGAGGTATTATAATATTGTTTGATTATATACTAAGAATAATGACTGGCACAATAGCACTAATGTTAGAATTACCTATATTTGACAATACACATAAATATTTAGAGAACTGTGAAACTGCTTTGATTTCCTTTTCATTTGACCATTTCTAAATTGGCTTTGCCCTAGTCCAGGCACGGAAGAGAAATAGACTTGATACTGTTGATGGTAGACTGATCGATAATCAAGAGTTTATTAAAAAGAAATAAGGCTTTGGCCTTTGCTTTTATTGGTATTGTCTAGATAATGTTATCCTTTTCAGAGTATAATAAATTCTGGCTGAAAATGTGGTGGTTCACTTCCTAGATCTTGAGATTGCAATTTTGCCTTCAAGAGGATGAGAGAAGATTAAAAGGCAATATTACACAGTGATTATGAATCCAGACCCTGAACTTAGATTTTATAGACTCAGATTCTACTTTCATCACTTACCAGCTACGTGATTTAAGTATATTAAGTAAACTCCATAAACTTCACTTTCCTTAAATGTAAAATGAGAGTGATAACAAATATATCTATCCTATCGGATTATCCTATAGAATAGATACAATCCTATAGGATTGCTTAATCCTATTGTATAATCCTATAGGATTCCTATAAATATTAGAGTGTATAATAGTTGCAAAGTTCTTAGCACAAAATTTCATCCACAATAGGGACAAAAGTTTTTGTTTTGTTTTTTGCTTGTTGTTGTGGGCATTACTCTGTCATGTGATCATCTTCAAAACTGAGGGAAATGTAAAGGCATTGATCAAGTTACTCCAAGGCTTTTCACTAGAGTAATATTCTGACCTTGAAGAACACCCTATGTTATCTTCTCCCTATGAAATATCACTTTCTAAAATTAAACAACCTATATATTAATATTGTACTAACTACGTGCCAAATCCTAAGCTATATGCATTTGGTGTGTACATTGGAGGTCGGTGCATGTTACAAAAATATTTAATAAGACACAGCCACTTGATGCAAGGAGTTCATATGAAAATTTATACTATAAGACAACACAAAAACTGTAAAAAAGATATATGCACCCCTATGTTCATTGCAACATTATTTATAATAGCCAAGACATAGAAACAACCTAAATGCCCATTGACAGATGAATAAAGAAAATGTGGCGCATACATACAACAGAACATTATTCAACCATAAAAAAGAATGAAATCTTGCCATCTGCAACAATGTGGAAAACCTTGAGGGCATTATGTTAAATGAAATAAGTCAGAAAGGAAAAGATAAATACCTTATGATCTCACTTATATGTGGAATCAAAAACAAAACAAAACAAAACAAAACCCAAGCTCATGAACAGAGAGAACAGAAAAGATTGATGATTGACTGGCGCAGGGGATTGGGGTGGGGGCAAAAAGGGTGAAAGGGGTCAAAAGGTACAAATTTCCAGTTATAAAATGAAAGTCATAGGTATATAATGTGTAACGTGGTGACTATAGTTAATAATACAGTATTCCATATTTAAAAGCAGCTAGGAGAGTAGACTGGAAAGTTTTTATCACAAGAAAAAAAATTATAGCTATGTATGGTGACAGATGTTAACTGGACTTATTGTGGTGGTCATTTTGCAATACAGATCTTCCTTGACTTAAGATGGGGTTACAAACTGATAAACCCCTTGTAAGTTGAAAATATCCTAAGTCAAAAGTGCATTTAATACACCTAACCTGCTGAGCATTATACCTTAGCCTAGCCTCTCTTAAACATGCTCAGAATATTTACATTAGCCAACAATTGGGCAAAATAATCTAACACAAAGTCTATTTATAATAAAGTGCCTATTTTATAATAATTTATTGAATACTGTACTGAAAGTGAAAAACAGAATGGCTGTATGAGTAAAGAATGGTTGTAAATGTATCAGTGGTTTACCCTTGAGATCGTGTGTCTGACTGGGAGCTGTAGCTTGTTGCCACTGCTGTTGCCCATCATCACAAGACAGTACTGTAACATCTATGGATAGCCAGGGAAAAGATAAATATTCAAAATCTGAAGTACAGTTTCTATTGAATGTGTATAGCTTTCACACCATCATAATTTGAAAAATTGTAAGATGAACCATCATAAGTTGGGATCATCTGTACTGTGTATACAAATATTGAATCATTATGTTGTACACCTGAACTAATTTGAGGTTATGTCAATTATACCTTAATAAAAGAAAATGTTGGGGCTTCCCTGGTGGTGCAGTGGTTGAGAATCTGCCTGCCAATGCAGGCGACACGGGTTCGAGCCCTGGTCTGGGAAGATCCCACATGCCGCGGAGCAGCTGGGTCCATGAGCCACAATTACTGAGCTTGCACATCTGGAGCCTGTGCTCCGCAACAAGAGAGGCCGCGATAGTGAGAGGCCCGCGCACCGCGATGAAGAGTGGCCCCCACTTGCCACAACTAGAGAAAGCCCTCACACAGAAACGAAGACCCAACACAGCCATAAGTTAATTAATTAATTAATTAACCAATTTCAGGTTTAATTCCTTGACAAAATGAGATGAAAGGCTGCTGTTAAATCAACACCTTTGTTAACTCCTAGATGTCATTGGAAGGTATTTTTTCTAGTCCTGAAATATCTCCTGCGAGTTCATCTTTTCTGTTTGCATGATTGAATTACGGTCCAATTGATTTTTATTGGAAATGTTTTCAGTTTGGCTTTTGAGAAACCTTACCTACTTTTTTGAACCTGTTTCTTTGGACCCTTAGGTTTTTTGTGTAAAGAGGACCCTCAGGTTTATTGTGGGTTCCCTTCTGAGTCAGTCCAATCAGCTTCTGCCATTCAGATTTAGCATTTGAGTTTCCAACCAACAAGTGTATACATTGATATAGGTTAGGTAACCTTGAGCCATATGTACCCAAAAGAATTCTAAATTCTTCTATGAATATCTGCTGGTATTTAATGGATTTAGAGAAATCTTTAAATATAACTCTTAATTCAGCTCCAGTCCAAGGTTTAAATTCTGTAGTTGCCTGCGCACCTGGCTCATGGGAGGGATGGATCTTCATAAGCAACTGGCATTTTGGGGTTTTTGGAGATCTCTGGTTACAGGTAGGAGTTCTGGACAAGGAGAAGTTGACTGAGGTGCAAGAGAGAGACCAGAAAGATAAGGGGGAAAAGTGAATGCTGGGTACAGAGAGGCAGCTGAAGGACAAGGAGGGGGTGGGTTTGCTAGGAAAAGAGTCTAGTTTGCTAACTGCTCATTAGTTTGGGGCAAAGAATCCTAGTGAAGGAATTTTTGATTAAGAATTTCATTTGGAGGCCTCTGTGAAACCATACCTTGTACCTTATACACTCCAGGCCATAAGACAGAAACAAAATAGAAACAAAATTATTCACCAAGACCCCCGAGGCTTGTTTTGCAGAGTACCAGAAAAACAGCACACATGAAAACAACTTGCTGACAGCCCCTTCTGCTGAACATCTCGAAGGCACCTTGAGGAACTAGAATGACTAATAATGAACTTTAGATTCACAGCAGAAAATCCACCACATGTAACACACTGAACCTCACCCCCCAAATTTGCACGTGCGAGCCATGAAGAGGCATGAAGAACAGTCATACCTGTGCAGAAAACTCTTGAAACTTACCATTATTTTCCACAAACCATTTCCTAGCCTCCTCCCCCTCCTACTCCCTACTTATACAATAAATATCCCACTCAAAGAACCAATTAGGGAGACAGATTTGAGCACTGCTTCCTGTCTCCTTTGCTTGGCCGCCTTGCAATAATATTAAAGCTTTTTTCTCGCTGCAAAAGGCTGTTGCCTTGATATTTGGTATAGTCATTACACAACAGGCAAGAAGCCCACATGCTCAGTCACATATGCATACCAATCAAAACTGCTGCCCACTGGTCCTGAGAAATCTTATTCTTTACTTTTCTAAGGCGCTTCTCAAATCAACAATTGTGTTCAAGTCAAATGTTCCCCAGAGCTGCCACTGAAGGTCCTAATCATCCTCAGTGAAGTTATGCCATTTAGAAAGAGAAGTGCAAGAATTAGTATTGTACATATAAGAAGCAGTAGTTTTTCCTGGAAGAGGAGAACATTTAGTCTTCAATGATCCCATGAGAACCGGCAACCGTTGGCAGGAATATAATGCTTGTACACCTTGAGTCTCAGGTCCCCAGTCTTATGGTTGGCCATCTCTGAACACAGATGTGATAATCTGCATGCCCCAGCAGGGCAGAAAACCAAAGGGAACACTCTCTCTGGATCAAAGCCAAGATCTCAGGACCAAAACACCAGATGGAAGGAGAACTTTATCTGGCTCAGCAAAACTTCTCCAAATGGACACAGAATCAGGAAGAACATCTAACATCGAACTGGGTTTGTGAAGCCAGCTTGAACAGGTTTGTGTGGTCTGTACCTGTGTTCTACCTTGTGATTATTCTTCTTATGACAAACATTTTTAAATAGCACAACACAAAACTAGCACCAAGGAAAGCAAGAAGGAATGAATTCCACCAATTCCACCTCATTCCACCAAGGCTGCCAAACAATTGAAACCAGTAGCAAAACCCAGGTGCCAAACTACAAATCAATAGCAGTTGACTGATAAAGGAACTCAACACAAAAGAAAGAAGAGTTCAAAGCCAGTACTGACTTACCATGTTGGCACAGACTTAACAAGCCACTAGCAGGAAGGCACAAGGAGGCTCTGTGGGTACCACACCTGGCAAAAGGCTGGGGTCCACAGCGAAACCAATGCAGATACTATGCTGGTGGAACCGCCAGGAAAACTGTAAAAATTAAGATCACCCAAATGAGGTTATTTACTCAGAACTCACTATAACAAGGGAGTCAGTTATCACCACATGCTTTTGACAGAGACTCAAAGGCAGGCAGGAGAGTGGGAAAGCTTTATAGTGAAAAAAAAAAAGGGGAAGATCAGGTATGCTCTGATTTGAGGTTGTTGGCATGGGAAGCTGGAGGCAAGCTAAGTAGAAATGGGGCATCCTATGTGATTGGTCTGTGAAGCATTTGGCTTTCTCTGGTTGGTCCTGAGTTGGAAGTGGGGGCAAACATTACAGAAGCTGGCAATTACTAAGTCCCGACCACTTTTGGCCAGTTGCTGCAGGGGTTGTGGTTTGGCTTCCCTAGCTGGTTGCTTCAAGGTTGTGGGTCAGAGTTCTGTTTTTATTGATATATATGGTCTGTCCAGTGTCCATTTGTATATTCAGTCTCTCAACTACAAAACTTCTAGAGAAAAACATAGGGGAAAATATTTTTACCTTGGGTTTGGCAAACATTTCTTAAAGATGACGCTAAATACACAATACATAAAAGAAAGAACTTGGCATATTGGACTTTAAGAACTTCTCCTTTATGAAAGACAATACTGAGAGACTGAAAATACAAACTCCTGGCCATAAAAAAATTTTGGAAATGATATATCTGATAAAGAACTTGTATCTAGATTATAGACAGAACTCTTAAAAGGCAATAAGAAAACAAACAACCCAATTAAAAAATGAATAAAAGATGTGAACAGATAGTTCACCCAAGAAGACTTACGAATAGCAAATAAGTACATGAAATGATGTTCAACATAGTCATTAGGGAAATGCCAACTAAAACTACAATGATCTAACACTACGCACCTATTAGAGTGGCTAAAATGACTAACCATACTAGGTGCTGGTACAGATGTGGAGGAAAGGAAACTCTCATATACTTCTGGTAGGAATAAAAAGTGCAGCCATTTTGGAAAAAAAGTTTGGTAGTTTTATATACTTACCATATAACCAAGCCATTCCACTCTTAAGTATTAAAAAAAGACAACATATGATGCATGATATGAAAAATGTAGGCGATCTCTGTCAGTAAAAATACATCAGGCATAGAAATTCTTATTAACAGATAAACTAGGCTGGTTTTAAAGAAAGTTCTCTAGTCAGCAATGACAGAAACATGGTTCAAGTACCCTATAGTGACACTGAAATTATTAGACACTATAAATTTTAGAGGGCAGTATTTGTCAAATTCCAAAGAACCAATTGTTCTATCTGATTTCTTGAGAGTGACCCAATTCACGTACTCATACTCCACAGCCATCACGACAGACCACGGCACCTCTAAGGATTCTACCACATACCTACAATGACCATTCACTGGCCAATGAGCTGAGAGGTAATAATTAACCATGGTATGAGTTTTATGTGGAGGTGAGAAGTTATCTATTTTTTTCCCCCTGTCTCAGAAATAGTGCACTTAATCTCAACTTTCCTGGTTAACCAGGCACAAAGTTGGCATATTTATTGTTTTATCTATGTACTTTGGTTTTATTTTTGCTATAGAATTTATTTTCTGTTTAAATAAAAGGAAAACATAACCTCCCTGGTTTAGAAGCTAGGGAATTAAGTTATTAGCGTTCATATCAGAACTCTAAGAAGAAGATTTTGATTTTTTACTGATACTTATTAAACAGCTAAATCCTTCAACCAACAATAAATTGTTATTTGTTCTTAGAAGACTAGTAATACCCATTAATATTTAAATATTGCATCATCTTTAAAAGTTGTCTTTTTTCTGAGATGTAGTCTTATTATCTAAAAATATATGATTAAGGATATGCATAAGGATATTATTTATTGTGACTATATTTGCAGTAGGAAAAAAGCAAATAGAAAAATATCAAATTAAGTACCCATCACTAAGTAAATGAGTGAATAAATCAATAAATTATATATATATATATCAAGAAATACTGTGCAGCCATTTGGAAGAGGGAAGGACCTCCATTCTCAGTAATTTGATGAACTAGATTGGTACTGAAAACCTCTCCCTAAAATTTCCTAGAGTTGTAGACACTGAATTAAAAAATAACAATGTGTTTTCCTTATTTTTAAAATTTATAGCTGAAAGTGCAAGAAACAAACAAAAATCTTCAAGTACCAGAAGCAGAGCATAATGAAAGCTAGAGCAATAAGCATGTGAGCTGATACTTCTGCAGCCATAAAACAGTTCTAGATTCAGCAATGATTAGAGGGTTAGATTTTAACACCCACTTCCCCAAGGAACAGGACACCAGGCTTCAAGCCCATAGGATACTTGAAGTTACAACTTAAGTGCCTGTGAAAAAATCAAGGCCATTGAAGGGATATCATTCTAATTAAAGAAATAAATAACTTTCCACACTGACCCAGAAAGTGTACAATAAATCTAATGTTTGTCTTGCATCTGGGTAGAAAACAAAAACCATCCTATGGAAAATTGAAACCATATCTCACAAAGCTGGAGTCCAAACTTACCCATTTATTATAAAGAAACCCCAAGTCAAAAATCATTATTTTAAAAATTTCTCCCAAACAAGTGATGATCTCTGACAAAATTAAATTCAAAATTGTTCTGGAGCTACACTTCAAAAACAGAGGCCATATAAGACTGTATGAGCAAATAAAAATCAATATGTGCTTAAAAATGAGCTCGCAGAGTAAAATTTTAAAACATATAAAGAAACAATACACCAGGAGAAGGAGTCAGAAGATGTCATGAATAATTAGATGATGAGGATATTAAAAAAGAAAGAGAGAGAGAGAGACAACAGTACAATCTGCATTAGACTATTAAACAAGCATGTATTTTTAAGTACATACTATTTTTTTTAATTGGGGTATAGTTGCTTTACAATTTTGTGTTCGTTTCTGCTGTACAACGAAGTGAATCAGCTATATGTATACATATATCTCCTCCTTCTTGGACCCCCTGGACCCCTCTTGGCCCCCATCCCACCCACCTAGGTCACCACAGAGCACTGAGCTGAGCTCCCTGTGCTATACAGCAGGTTTCCACTAGCTATCCATTTTACACATGGTAGTGTATATATGTCAATCTCAATCGACAGATGAATGGATAAAGAAGAGGTGGTACATATATACAATAGAATATTACTCACCCATAAAAAGGAGCAAAATTGGGTCCTTTGTAGAGATGTGGATGTAGGATGGACCTAGAGTGTCATACAGAGTGAAGTAAGTCAGAAAGAGAGAAACAAATATCATATATTAATGCATATATGTGGAATTTAGAAAAATGGTACAGATGAACCTATTTGCAGGGCAGGAATAGAGGAGAATGGACGTGCAGACACAGTGGGGGGAAGGAGGGAGAGGGATGAAAAGTATATAACTCACAAGAACAAAAAAGACATTAGGAAAAACTAAAAAATAGAATTTTTAAAGAAAAAAAAGCACATGCATGCAGAAATGAAAGGTAAAGATTTTGAAATTAAAAATGCAATGTATATAACTATAACTGAAGACTAAAACTAATGAGCCTAATGATACATACATTTTAAAAGACTGAGTTAGAGCTGCATTAGGATTATATAACTGGAAGGATTTAACCTTCAACATCAAAGTGTGTGTGTGTGTGTGTGCGCATGTGTGCGTGCGTATGGGAATGGAACAAGTATAAAGAATAAGCTACAAATTGTTAACTGAGTCAAGGGAGACAGAAAATATATCAAAAGTAGATATAAAAATAATTGAGATTAAAAGTAAATGTTATTTAAAGAGAGACATATAAAAATGATAGCCATATTTCTTAATGGAAATCATCTTGTGGTGATTTCAAACAATATGTACTCTACTTAAAATTGTATGGAATGTCAGAAGATTTTAAATTGAGCATCAACCACTTATGTAATAAAAAAGGCTATTTGATTGTGGAAAAAACTTATTATCACTCCATCCCTGCCATCTACCAAGCCCTTAATATTTTAACAATGGAAGAGGGAAAAATCCATATTTTTGTGCTCATGATGGCTTCTATGTGGCAGAAATCTAATAGCCTTTGCTCTGATGTCTCAGTGTCTTTTCACATCTCTTTCACCTGTGACTTGACTCTACACATCACCCTACATCATTCAGTGGACTGAAAAATCGTCAACCTTAACTACTGGAATAACCATTTCCAGAAATAATTTATAAAAATAACTTTACCAAAACATATTTTCTTCAATGACTAAATATTTTCAGCTAAAGAGGACCAGAAAAAATAATCTTCACACAGATAATCAATATTAGTTACCAACTGCATGAGGGTTCTTTTTCATCACATCTCTACAAAGCTCAAAATCTATCCTTGGCATTTTCATGTAATAAAAATTGCACATAATATAAATTCCTTATAATATAAATTACATATAAATACTTGAATAAGAGGTAGATAAGACTTTAGTTTCCTCCATACAACTCCCTTTAAAAAAATGCACCCTGGGAATTCCCTGGAGATCCAGTGGTTAGGACTCTGTGCTTCCACTGCAGGGGGCATGGGTTCCATCCCTGGTGGGGAACCAAGATCCTGTAAGCTACGTGGCAAGGCCAAAAAAAAAAAAAAAATGCACCCTTACACACACACACATACACACACACTATTAGCTCCCGACTTAACTACACCCATTGAATGCAAAAAGCACTGATTTCTAAAAGCAGTGTAAGTCATAGTTTTATTATAGTTTGTTTTTTTGCTTTCTATTCTATTTTTTAGTTCAAATTTCCTCCTTAGTGCCTGAAACTGTCAAGGATGATCAAGGAGACATATGACTCATTTTATTATGCGTGCAATTAACTATTTTGCTTTATCATTGTGAGGTTGATTACTTTGACTTTCAGGTAGTTGAGGGTTTCTTTATTTGGATTTTAATGCCAACATTAGACCTTTAACGTCCCTGTTAATGAATCTGCATTCAATCTTTCATCTTACAGACGATGACATTCTGCCACAGACACCAGTTGGAGCCATCCTTCTTTATTATGATTCAGCAAAAATTGTGTGAGATCCTCTGGAATCTCATCCTACTGTTAATCTCAGCATCCACTTTTTCAATCACTTTATATCAATGCATGAGTTTGACATGACCCTCTAAAGCTCTTGCAGAATGAAGGGGCTGGTTTGATCAAAGGAACACCTATTGTGATGACAGATTATCCAAACTTATTTTTACTAATAAACAATACCCTTTCATGAACAAGTTTGCCAAAGTGCAGCTGTAGGAGTTATAGACTCTAAGGAAAGCAACTGCACAGTTGGTGCCTTTCCTAGAAATGTAGATCCTCTGCAGCTTTGAAATATTTCCTTAGATTTGAGTGATTTTAGTGGTATCATATTTATATAGATGTCAAGTCTAGATGTTTTTCCGTGTTTCACATCTTTCAGGTAACACCTGTTCTCAAGGATGGCATAGTTCACCACCTCCATTCTCAATTATGTCCCTTCCAAAAAATTCAATACACTGTTAAACACAGTGAAACAGAGGTTACCATAGCATCTGGGGAACGTATCAATACCTATTTCTATCAGGAATACCAATGAAAAAAAGTTACATAGGTTACATAATTCAACTAAATGAGGACACCGGACAGAAAGTACAGATAACATTTCAAAAACCATAGAATTGACTTGAAAGATACAGCCGTTTGGCATCTGGAAAGAGAAGATATGGTCTAGAAGTGGAAGGTTGTTAATTATAAGCACTTTTCTGGGATAAGAAAAAGGTCTTTGTTAAGGGTAGCTTCAAACAGACTTGGGAGAAAATTCTGTATTCCCCTTTTAAGAGATGGGTTATATCGTCAAAGCTTTCCTTTATTTCCTTTCTTTCTCCATTGTTCTTAAGGATTAGGAATCTCAACAGCCTTGAAATCCTGAATTTCCTTATCTAGGAAACCCAATAACCCTCCCTCCCATTTCTCTTAGAATAGTTAACCCTGTTCTTTCTCACTGATAGGTGAGCTATGGAATGTGCGTGAGTCAGAAAAAGCTCTGCCACTGGACAGATGATTAGAAAAATGGTCTGTAAAAGGCCACTTCAGCCACTGAAGGAATATGGCTTTGTAAGCATTTAACTCTGTGCAATGTAAATACTCCTTAATGGTACTTAGCTGCCTTGGTAAGATTTATGCAACTTCAATATCTATTAATTTTATTTACTTTTGACATTGTGCGTTAAATTGCTGTGCTGTTAGTTTATTGCTACGTAACAATTTACCACAAAATTAGCAATTTCAAAAAACACACGTATGTTATCTCACAGTTTCCATAGATCAGAAGTCTGGGTGCTATAAAACTGGGTCCTCTACTCAGGGTCTTATAGGCTGTGGTCAAAGTAACAGCTAAGGCTATGTTTTCATC
This sequence comes from Balaenoptera physalus, assembly GCF_965194825.1. NCBI lineage: Eukaryota > Metazoa > Chordata > Mammalia > Artiodactyla > Balaenopteridae > Balaenoptera > Balaenoptera physalus. Next base: position 64,217,484 of record NC_138893.1, on the reverse strand, counting down.
TGAGGTTCAGGGTCCTCTTTAAGCTCACGTGGTTGTGGGCAGAATTCAGTTCCTTGAGGTTATAGAACTGAGGCGCTCAGGATTTAAAAGACAAGAGAGAGAAATTATTAAAAAGACTCAAATGAAAATTCTAAAAATGAAAAATAATTAATAAAATACTTAATAGATGAGATTACCGGCAAATAAAACACAACTAAAAGAGACTTATTAAACTGAAAGATAAATCGAAATAAAATATAGAGATTGAAGAGAAAGATAGTTTTAAAAATATGAAAATAAAGTAAAAAGAAAAATGGGCATAGTGACATGGAAAAATGGTCTATCATATTGGAAAGTAAAAAAGAAAAATAGGGCACTATTTCTGACAATTTTCAAAATTTACTGAAAGGTATTAACTACAAAGTTAGAAGATAAATTTTAAAAGACATTAACTAAATATGTTAACTACACATACAAGAAGTAACATAAATCACAAACAAGATAAATACAAAAAATCATAAATATTATAGAAACGCTGAATATTAAAGACAGAAAATATTAAATGCAATCAAAACAAAACTTATATTACTTTCCAAAGAGCAGCAAACAGACTGATGGCTGGCTTTTCAACAGAAATAATTGGAGCTACAAGACTATGGAATTGTATCTTCACCACTAAAAGAAAATAACTATATTATGAGAATTTTACATCCAAATTCAGAGAGTTGAAATCCAGAGACCCATGCTGAAAGAAATAGTAAATAGTACTATAACTGAATAGGATCTTATGGGGCCTTCCCAAGACAAACCCCTCTACCATGTCCTCTGTCTGCCTCTTGTATGTATACAGAAAAGCTGTGGTCTTCTAGGCCTCCCTTGAGTCACAAAAGCCTGGCTCAAGAATTAACGATTGAAAGGATGTGAACGTGTAGTGACAAAAACAGCAGTTGGGCCAAGAGAACTGGTAAGAATTTAAAAAGTACATCAGAGATATGGCAGTCATAGAATCTTTAGTTCCTCCCTAAAGTACCTATATAACAGTATTTGATGCACATTTCCTGAATTGTTTTACGGATGCTAAAACCCCCACCAAATGGAAGAAGTTAACTACATGAAGACTATGAGCACACAGCCCCCAGAGCAGCTGGAGTCTGAGGATTGATAATGTTAACCCCTGTGACACCACCCTGTTACCTCACCTTCAGCCAATCAGATAATTATGCAAGAGCTGATCACACACCCTGCAACTCACCTCCCTCACCTTGCCTTTACAAATGCTTCCCTGAAACCCATAGGGGCATTTGGGTCTTTTGAGCACAAGCCACCTATTCTCCTTTTTGGCCCTTGCAATAAACATTTCTCTACTCCAAACTGCAATGTTTAGGTTTGCTTGGTCTCACTGTGCATCAGGCACATTAACTTGGGTTCAACAAAAGTGGAGGAATGAAGAGGTTATGTTTATCTGATCTAATTGAAATAAATATTGACTGCATAAAATAACAAGGATAGTATCTTTGGAGTTTTAATTATGGAATCCCAGTCCTTTTTTTCCCTATTTTATCTCAAAATCCTCCCTACATTGCCAATCCTCTGGATGTGAAGGGCTGGTTATAACCTTTAAGAAATTTTTCCAAGATGTTCACCTAGGTTCTTATCATATATCACTTTGCCAGTTTAAACTACAATTTAGATTCCACATATTTTTTAAAATTAAAAGTTAATATACATTACACACTTTTAAATGCCAATCCCACAAAAATTTTCAGATATTGTAGAAAATGTTTACTATTTAACGTTTTTTCTATCTTTATTATGTTCATTCACAACCTGGCCCAGAGTATCATTCAAAAAATACTTGTTGAATGAATGAATGACAAATAAATAAGGACTGATATCAATCCACTAGCAGCTGGACACTGAAAAACAAAAATACATTTGTTGATACCTTAATTTTAAATCAGATAGAGTAATTTTTTATTTCATTAGGATATGCATATTTGGACGATTAAAAGGGAGAATTGAGTTGTGCTTTGATTTAGAGAAATTATACAAGAAAAATATAGTCAATTTGTTGGTTATGTAAATTAGCTAGTTTATGGTCATTAAACTGCCTTAGGTATATTATTGTAAGCAGCTCTTTGAGGAAAGTGTCCTCAGCAGGAAGCCCCTTTTCTTGTCACTTTAGCAAAGCTATATTGTAACTAACTTTTAAAACAGGCACCCCCATGCTCTACTCATCTCCAGCCTTAGCACACCTTTCAAATCTTTTGATCAAACAACACCTTGCCTAACTTGTCCGTTCTTTCTGTAGGTAGATCAAAGAAGTAGAAATGAAAAATAAGTAATCAACAGATAACCGGATCTCTTCATTAGCTTCCCCTTCAGTAATTTCCTGAACAAACTGTGTGACCAAATTGTGAACAAGATAACATCTAGAGGAAGATCACAAGAAGTCCACAAGCTTGCATGACAAGCCTGCATGCAGTAGGGGGATGGCTATGACTCTGACCCCCTATCTCAGTGATAAACTGAGATTACTTCCCTCCTTCCCTTTAGAAGTTTCCTGGCCAAGCAGAATCTTTGGAGGTGGTTTTTGGGGGACTCTGAGTCCACCATCTCCCCAGATTGCCGGCATTCTGATTAAAGGCACCTTTCCTTTCTACCATTTGTGAGTATTGATTTTGTAATCGGCAAGCAGTGGGACCCCCATTTGATATAATTACCTTTCATTTAGAAAGAAATATAAATGCGCTACTCATGATCTAACCTATTTTAGGGTTCAGAATTTCAATTTGAAGGCTTGCAATATGAAATTTTGGCTTTCATGGAACACAACTTTAAGAAGTTACTTTTTAAGAGATCTCGGATTCACAAATATACAGTGAATCATCACTGTTAGCAAAAACTTCAAAGTGAACATATCTAATGTCCCCACTCCTATTACAATACCATATTAAAAACAATTCTAACAATTCAATGCATTTAGCTCTAGGTAAAGCCAACTACTAGATTTGATTTTATTAGTGAAAATCAGAGTCATTGGTTTTAAACTGATTTTCTTAATAGCACCAATTATAAAACTCTTACAGTATATCTATGTTTCTAATTGTTTTTTCTTATCTGTGATTATCAGCAGGCTAGTGACAATACAGGATGGAGAGAGTTCACTTTATTTCACTCATGCAAACAACATCGGAACTATACATTATCCATAACAGCATATTATATACACAATTTTCATGTATGTAACTTCACGTACCTGAGCATTAAATGTAAAGTGGCTACAAATACCAAATCACTCATCTCTAACTCTATGAATTACAGCTTCCTGTCAGAGCCCACAAAAATGTACTTACACTTTCTGATATTCTGGGGAAACAATCTAGACTGTGGGAAGGACCAAGATTTTCACTTTCATAAGCTGTATAAAAGGCAAAGCTTTTTTTAAAAAAAGTCATTCCATATAGCAATTTCTGTATATTATTGGGTGGGCCAAAAGGTTTGTTTGGTTTTTTCCGTAAGATGGCTCTAGTAGCCCTTAGTTGTCTTTAAGTTCATTAGAAACAATTTTGTTAGATTGCATGTGACAGCTGTCATATTAGGGTGCACTTAAAAAAAGACATCAAAATTGGTGAGTTTTTGTATAACCATTTTAATATTGAAGATGGAAGAAAAAAAGCAACATTTTTGGCATGTTAAGCTTCATTATTTCAAGAAAGGTAAAAACGCAACTGAAACACAAAAAAAGATTTGTGCAGTGTATGGAGAAGGTGCTGTGATTGATCGAACGTGTCAAAAGTGGTTTGCGAAGTTTAGTGCTGGAGATTTCTCGCTGGACGATGCTCCACAGTCGGGTAGACCAGTTGAAGTTGATAGCGATCAAATCAAAACAGTAATTGAAATAATCAATGTCATGCCACATGGGAGAGAGCCGACATACTCAAAATATCCAAATCAAGCATTGAAAATCATTTGCACCAGCTTGGTTACGTTCATTACTTTGATGTTTGGGTTCCACATAAGTTAAGTGAAAAAAACTTCTTGACCATGTTTCCACACGCGATTCTCTAAAGAAACGTAATGAAAACATTCCGTTTTTAAAACAAATTGTGACGGACGATGAAAAGTGGATACTGTACAATAATGTGGAATGGGAGAGATCATGGGGCAAGCAAAATGAACCACACCAACCACACCAAAGGCTGGTGTTCACCCAAAGAAGGTGACGTTGTGTATATGGTGGGATTGGAAGGGAGTCCTCTATTATGAGCTCCTTCCAGAAAATGAAAGGATTAATTCCAACAAGTGCTGCTCCCAATGAGACCAACTGAAATCAGCACTCATCCAGAATTAGTCAACAGAAAATGCATAATCTTCCATCAGGATAACACAAGACCTCATGCTTCTTTGATGACCAAACAAAAACTGTTACAGCTTGGCTGGGAAGTTCTGATTCATCCACCTTATTCACCAGATATTGCACCTTCGGATTTCCATTTATTTTGGTCTTTACAAAATTCTCTTAATGGAAAAAATTTCAATTCCCTGGAAGACTGTAAAAGGCACCTGGAACAGTTCTTTGCTCAAAAAGATAAAAAGTTTTGGGAAGATGGAATTATGAAGTTGCCTGAAAAATGGCACAAGGTAGTAGAACAAAAGGGTGAATACTTTTTGTTCAATAAAGTTCTTGGTGAAAATGAAAAATGTGTCTTTTATTTTTACCTAAAAAACCGAAGGCACTTTTTGGCCCACCCAATACAAAGTCAGGGATTAGCTTCCTCTTGATTTACGTTTACAAAACATGCAGAGCAGTATATTATATATCAGTTTCCAGATATTCTGTATAGAACATATTCATTCTGCCTGGATGTATTTCTTTTCAAAGGTACCAACTTTAGTCAGAAAAGCAAAACACCCTCTTCAACTGGCAAAAGAGGAAACCATATCTTCTACCAAAGAGTAGCAGATGAGCAGGATTTACAGTCTTTCCTGCTATAGCATTGCTTTTTGCCAGGTTTTGCATAGGGCCAAGATTCTTTTGCTCTCATAGGATGCAATGGCAAATCTCAAATCTTTGACTGGATGAAGAAGGGGTCTACTAGGAGCACTGGTAAACTCCAACATCCTATTACTTTAAAATAACAGATATTGTCATCAGGCACATATTGCTACAGTAAGTTTTTCTACTGTATTTGAAATTATCATTAGAAATAATGGGGTTTTAAAAAAAATTTTTTTAGTATTTATTTATTTTTGGCTGAGTCGGGTCTTAGTTGCGGCACGCAGAATCTTTCATTGTAGCACGTGGGCTTCTCTCTAGCTGTGGCGCACGGGCTCAGTAGTTGCAGTGCGCACGGGCTTAGTTGCCCCGCGGCATGGGGGATCTTAGTTCCCCGACCAGGGATCGAGCTTGCATCCCCTGCATTGGAAGGTGGATTCTCAACCACTGGACCACCAGGGAAGTCCCAGAAATAATGCTGTTAAAAATTTTTGGTTGCAAATTACAGGTATCCACCTTGAACCAGCTTAAGTAATTAATTTAAGGATGCTAAGGTAGCTTAGAAAACTCAAGAAGATAAACGGGGCTGGGTCTCAGCAACAAGCTAGAAAACGGAGCTCAGAACACCATCAGGACTATCTTGCTCTTTTCTATGTACCTAATTCTAAATCTGTTTATCTCCTCATTCATTCCTCTCCCCCACCCACTGGACTCTCATGCCAATTACTATTGTTTTAAAAAATGCAAATCCTTGTGCAGACAACAGACTCTGAAGCCCAAAAAGCGCTCATGACCTAAACTATGTCACTCACTCCCTGACTCTAAAATTTGAAAGCTGGGACAGAGGATAAGAGATCAATATATTTTACGATTGCCAGATAAAACAAATAAAAATACATGATTCCCAGTCACACCTGAATTTCAGATAAAGAACAAATAATTATTGGCACATATTTATGTAAAATGTAAAAATTATCCATTGTTCATCTGAAATTCAAATGTAACTGAGTGTCCTGTATTTTATCTGGAAACCCTGGAATTTCTTGATGATTCTGGAACATGTAAAATTTAGGAGACCATCAACTGCTAATGTCCATTCACTCTGGTCTTCACCTTATGTTACCTCTGTTCAGGATTTAAGGTGGTAACTAAGATCTAACCTCTTGAGATATTCCACCTCTTTTTTTCAAAAAATCAATTTAACATTTAAAAAATGTGCTCAAAGCAGTAAAGAGCTGTTTTAACTTTAGTGATCTGCATGTTTAGATTTTTAAAGAAGCAGTAAATGTATGGTATTTCCACATTCCCTAATTTCTATGGATATTTCCTCTTGTAACTCTACTGGAAAGCATAAAACCAGAGAAATCATTTGGAAAAATTCTCAAAGAAATTTATTTCCAAAGTTTATTCCCTAAAAATAGGTCAGAGAATCAGGACGATGACACTCATGAAAGGACAACTAACTTAGCCTGCTTAGATAAACAGAAAAAGAAGTTAGTACAAACTGAAAGTTTATTGCAAGATTTCAATATAAAAGTTTAACTAGACTTGGAAATGAATGCTAATTCTAATGTGCAATTGGTCTCACTACCAGTTTGAGTTATGGGCCTTTTCCTGGGTACCCTTCATAAAAATCCAGTAAATATACATTAGCTAAAAGCAAATCTCCTAATATTATCCAATGTTAACAAAAATAAATAAATAAATAAAGGTTAAAATAGGGCTTTTGCTCAGCTATTTCCAAGTTTATTAATTAAAAGTACCACTGAGATAATCCATATAAAAATATCCAGTAGTATCATTTAGAAAATTATTGATTCTATATATCAAATACGAGTACTATTTATAATCCAACTTTCACTTAATAATTTGGAAAATTTTTTTTTGAAATATATAAAACATTTGCCTCAAGTGCACTAATTTGTAAAGCTAAGGGCATAATATTATTGCTTTCAGAAGATTCCTTAAGAAAGATACTGTTTAATTGAGTAAGCACATAATTTTTAAAAATTTTAAGACATTCTAAACATTTACATAACTAATAAGGTTTAGAAAAACGTGATATTTTGCTAACCAAACTGAAATTTTATTCAGAAAACAAAAGCATTATTAATCTCATGAAAAGCATTAAGAATATTCTACAAAATACTGGGTTAGTGAAATCAATCTTGTTGCCCCCCCCAAAATAATGTAAAATTAGGGACTTCCCTGGTGGCACAGTGGTTGGGAATCTGCCTGCCAGTGCAGGGGTCACAGGTTCGATCCCTGGTCCAAGAGGATCCCACATGCCACGGAGCAACTGGGCCCCGTGTACCACAGCTACTGAGCCTGCGCTCTAGAGTCCGCAAGCCACAACTACTGAGCCTGTGTGCCACAACTGCTGAGGCCCGCGCGCCTGGAGCCCGTGTTCCATGGCAGGAGAGGCCACCGCGGTGGGGGGCCCAAGTACCACAGGGAAGAGTGGTCCCCGCTCTCCGCAACTGGAGAAAGCCCGCGCGCAGCAGCGAAGATCCAACGCAGCCAAAAATTAATAAATTAAATAAATAAAATTTTAAAACTGTCCTCTTTATTAAAAAATGTAATATTAAAGTTTTATTTTGAAAATATTTAAAACATAAGAAGAATTTTCAGTGGCTAGCAACTTAGTCACTTGCTAGTCACTGAAAATTGACTAGTAATTGATTTAAGCATGAAACAGTAATCAAGGATTCTAGTCAAAGTACCTAAGTGGATATAAAATCAAGTACCTTGGACTTAGGTTCATAGTGCCTGGAAAAAGAATTTAGGTTATGCCCTTGTCAAAATGAGAAACCTTGAGCAATTCACTTATGTCCTCAGTTCCTTCAGCTGTTATATGGGATAACAGTACACAGAAAATTAACTGGTATATTATGAGGCTCAAATAAATGATCTGTAACAAGGTTATTCAGATCCTCATATTTCTCTCAGGTGCATCAGCACTTTGCAGTCTCTACTTTGGCCATGCTCTCCAAACTCCATTTCTCTATCCCCATGGGCTCACAGCTTGACTACCTTTCACAGCCTTCACTGCAGGCACCACTTCAAGAAGTAATAAATGCTATTCCCAGTCCTGACCTTTTAAGCCCTGCATGATCATCTATGATGTCTTTCCACTCTTTGGAAAGTCAAATGCACAGAACCCAGTGGAGGACTCTAGACCTCAGGGGATTTGAAGCCACCAGACAGGAGCATCAGTTCCTGAATGACTATATGAAGGTGAGCCTCCTATAAACCCACGTTCTAGAAAAAAAATTGCACTGTGTTCAGTGACTGAGGTGTGGATTTTGTAGCAGTAGGTGGCCAATGTGATCAATATAGGGCAAAGAATAATTCACAGATCCAAACTTTTCAAGTAAAAGTGTGTAACAGACCCCACTACCTACTACTAGATGATTTTAAGAATAGATTCAACTGCTGTAGGGTCATTAATATCATTCTCATACACCTCTTAAATAATAGTACAACATTATACAGTGAAATAATAACTAACATTTATTGAACATAGATTATATGCCAAGCACTATGTTCAGCATATCACATGATTGATCTCAGCTAATACTCTCAACAAACCTATGAGGCAGGTGTTACCATTATCTCTATTTTACTGATGTTAATTTGAGGGTAATGGGTGGTTAAATAACTTGACCATATTCATCTAGCTGGTAAGTAGTAGAAAGATTTTAAAACATGTCTCTATAACAACCAAACCCATGGAGTTAGCCATTTCACTAAGCTATACAGCATGCAGAAAGAGCTGGAATGATAGCCAGGACACTGGGAATCCAAACCCAGCTCCAAGGCTGTGTGATCCTGAGCAAACGATTTCACCAATCTGTGCCTCAGACTTCTATGGTTCCTTCTAGTGGTACATTTTTTTGGTAATTCCTGTCCAGGATTTGAAAAATTTAAACTGCTCAGAGATTAACTGCTTCTAAATCAGCTTTGCTTATGCTTATGTGCTTATCTCCTGAAATAGAGGATATTTCTTAAAATTGTAACCTTGTGACAAGAAAAATGAGATGAAAAATGTAAAGCTTATGTCAATCTGTGTTTGGACATTTTCCTACTCAGAATACTATTATGATGTGTTTTCCTTGGGGAAAAAAGTGAAAGTCACACTCTTATGTTTAGAATTTTGGATCAAAATCCACTTCTGCTTAAAATGTTGTACAATGAATCAAAGATAACTTCCGCAAGAGAGAAAAAGAGAGAGAGAGAGACCTAATTAGAGAAATGGCATGTTTTGTAAGTAGGGTTGCAAGGTGTCCTGTATACACAGGACATCTCCTATAATTAATGATTGTGTCCGGCATCCTTTGTTGATTTTTTTCAGAATGTCTTAAATGCCCTGTGTTCAGCTTTTATCAATACTTAAAAAAAAAAATCAGAGTTATTTTTAGGCTACAGTGATTAATGCTTAAATTACTTAAATGGTAACAGTAGGTGAGAATCATACCACCACAAATAAAAATCTGGATAATCCTTATGGTTTCTCCTGCAAGTTTGGCTGAGGGAAAGAACAAAATGGGGAAATGAGAATTAAACATATTATTTTTCATATTCAAGAAAGTACAAGACTGTTCTTTGGCTAAAATCTCAGGTGCTGAGCCAGCAGTAACCATCTTTAGAGAAAACTAGATCAGTATGCCTTCTCTAAGTCAGCCAGTCAGCAACAGCCCCTCACTCTAGATAACAGCCAATTAGCAACTGCCTTGCTCCAGTGCCAAAGTGTCTGAAAGGCAAACGTCCATAGCAGCCTTACTCCCAAAACCACTCTAACACAGATGCAAATCTGTCAATCCCTAAACACTGCTGCTTCTGAAAATCCACCAGTCCCTGAATACCAGGCTTCCCCAAATTTTATGTAAGACTGGAGAGACAGTGTCTTCCAAATACATCTCTTCCTTGAAGGCAAATGGAAAGTTCACCATTTTTATATCAGAATGAGTTTGACTTATTAATTTGCATGTTCCCCAGTCTTTCAATAGTTCAACACCTATTTACAGTTAGTTATAAGTTCAAACTTGTGAATGACATATACACCCATTACTATAAGATGATCAAATTCAATCTCCAATTCTTCTGGTGATTGCTATTTTTTTTTTTTTTTTAGTTTGTATTTGAAACCCAAAATTCATATATTTCTAGATGAATTTTCTGAACAGTGAACATTTATTAAACAAGGAAAAAGCCCTTTTGAATTAATTTGTACAGTATGCATTTATCCAATATCAAAATTGGTGGAAAGTCAGATATAAACCAACATATACTAATTAATAGCTACGCATGTCAGATTGATTCAACTAGTACCCAAAAAAGCATTAAAATAAAAATTTTGATAGAGAAATTCAGATGAAGACAATGAAATAATCACAAAAGAAGTTGTAATAACCTTCTGCACTATACATTATCAGTCTTTCAGCTCAAGTGACTATTTGAATGTACCTCTACCAGAAGTATTTTCATATTCCAAAACTGCAAGCAAGTTTCCGATTGCCAGGAAGATACCTACTAGAATTAAACAATTGTAATGGCTCTTTTTACACTTACTGATATTATCAAACATCTAAATGTCTCATTTTTTTTATGGCATAGCCAAGGATGCAAGTAATGAAACCGAGTCTCACTAAAACTGAGTTCCTCTACTGAGTTTATGATTAACCTCTCTATCCAAAACTTTACTCCCTTCCTTTTCCTGAACCTGTTCCCCTCAAGATTGAGGAGTATCAAAGAAAAGGAGGGGATAGAAACTGTAAACAAGCCCGTGTCCCTGTCCTTTGAAGTAAAAGGTTTTTGGTTTAGTCTCCCTTGAGCCTCAAAAGGCTGACTCAAGAGTTAATGATTAGAAAATGAGAAGATGTAGAAACAAAGAATAGCTGTTGGGCCAGGAAACTGGTAAAAATTTAGACTATAAATCTGCCACATGGCAGAATCACCAAACTCACAGTTCCTTGAAAGATATAGATAAAGGCCTGACACACATTCCTAAATTGTTTTTATAGGAAGCAGACCCCCATCAGATAAAAATTGCTAACTGCAAGAACATAGACCCTAGACTGGTTGAAACCAGAAGGTTGATGATGCTTGAAACTTCACCTTGATGCCAACCAATCCAAGAATTGTGCATGAGCTGATCACGCACCCAACAACCCCTTCCCTCACACTGCCTTTAAAACCCCTTCCCTGAAAGCCCTCTGACAGTTCAAGTCTTTTGAGCATGAGCTGCCCATTCTCACTGCTTGGTGCCCTGCAGTAAATGCTGTACCTTCCTTCACCACAACCCAGCATCAGTAGATTGGCTTTACTGCATGTGGGCGAGTGGACCCAACTTTGGTTAGATAACAGTAATAATAATGCAGAAGTAATTCTTTCATTTGCTAGTGCAATATTTTTTTCTTGTGAAAAAGGCTCCCTTATAAGGCTATTGTGAGTAAAATCTTATCCAGATGAGACTTGAGAAAAAATATTATGCAGAGTCTTATATTAAGTTAGAAGTAAATGAGAAAAACTGTATTGTTTTTGGTGAAGATAATATATATTTAGGTGAATGTTTGTATAAAGGTTCAGACATGTTATTACGAAGTTGAAGCAAAGCAGATTGATTCTATAGAAGATGACTACCCTGCCCATATTTTCTAAAATGTTGTTCAAACAGCATCTGATGACCTTTCTATTGACACTGAAGTAACTGTCATGAAATTGTTCTCTTCCTTCAGTAATTATACAGTTTGAACCAAGCAATTAAACTGTTTTTATAATTTTGTTACTAATATTTTTCAGTTCTCTTACTTTTAAAAACCCATTTGCTCTCATTAACAAATGTAATTGAGAGGTACCTGAGTCTACTTGAAGTACTGAAATTATACTTCACTTCTGAAGAAAAAACTCAAAAGTTTCCTGTTGAGTTTATAAAAAATCTATTGAATGAGCTCTACTTATTTCCTGTTTGTTAGTATCCAAAATCTTTTTAGTAACAGAATTATCAACTTGAGAGAAGTACAACCAGTGTTATTAAAAGTATTTCATTGCTTAAAGAAATCTGTTGAGTAAAGAAAGAACTGATAAACTCTGTATACCTTTAAGTGTCAGGCTGTACTTAAAAGGGACAACATTGCTTATTAATAGGAAAAGAAATTCCAATTTAAGGTGGATAATTATTATAAAAGATGGTATTATGTGCTTCAACAAATCAAATTTACAGAGCAATTCTCAGAGTTGTTAACTTTGTCAGTACATGTTCAGTATACTGGCTCATGATGCTAATGAGCATTTTCTCACTAATAAATATTCAGTGGGCAAAAGAATAAAATAGGTTGAGTGTGACCACTGTAGAAGTTATGCTATAATTAAATGGAACATATAATGTAACTGCATGGAATTTTATACAGCAAATTTTGCAGAAAAAGGAATTGTTATGGAGAGGCAAATTATCAGAGGCATATAATCAAAAAAATTATGTAATTTAGAGATAATTTATTTCACATTAACAATATGTATTTTTTAGTAAAAGTGTGGTTCATGTAATATTTTTACTTTATCTCAATGAACATATGGATAGACATCCTATACTTTTTTTTTGCTAAATTTGGCAACCCTCATTGTAAGACTGTTTTTTTTTTCAAGTTAAATAAAGTAACTGAACCACTCTGTTAAGAAAAACTACCCTTTGAAAAAAATGTCTTCTTCTAATGTAGCAATGTCAAGAAGAATGAATCAAGAAAGGGCTTATATCTCTGCTGGATGGGGTAAGAGTGAAGTGTTACTCCTTGAGGCTTCTTCAGGGAATACATTGATTTTGAGAGGATGCTTTGAGACAGAGTTCAATCTTGACAATTTTCCCTATGAGAACAAGTCAAACAATGACATAGGTATCCTATGAAAAACTTCCCTTCCTGAGAAATTTCCTACCTGAACAAGAGGTAAATGAACAGGGATATGGGGGACTGATGATACACTATATTCTCCTTATCCCCATAATATACAATAAATTAGCTTTCTTTCTATTATTAATTTGTATTCTGATTATGCCATGTAGGTGGAGAAACAAAAACTGTAATAGTATGTTTGTAATATACTTAAGATATGTGGATCATCTAAGAAATGACCCGTCTGTATTTGGATCCTAGGTATAGTGCTGAGGAAGAAGGAGAGAGAGAGACAGAGGGAAAGAGGGAGGGAGGGAGGGAGAAAGAGAGGGAGAGGGAGAGAGGAAGGAAGGAGGGAAAGGAGAAAGGGAGGGAAGCAGGGAAATCTACTTAACCTGTGGGTAAGAATACAATGTATGAGGAGACTCTCAGATTCACCCTACACAAATTAGTAGGCCATCCAAATACTTCTGAACTAGGAACAGCTATATCCAACATCACCCTGGAACCGTCACACATCCCAATACAATTGAGACATCTTCCAGTAATGTTACTACCAGGAATATGACATAAGGAACCCATCTAAAGGCTGTGCCAAATCTGCCTTGGATCAAGTTGAGTTATAGTTACTCCTTACAGTGGGGGATAAAATGAGAACAGAATTTCTTTCTTAAATTAGATTAAATTCAAAGGGTAAAATAGCTCTGCATTAAATTTTTCATGACTGTCAGAGATATTCAAATTATAATACTATCATCATCATTCAAGCTCACCCTTCAGCTTCACTAGTATCTGGTCACTGGCTCAGCTACAGTGGTATTGCTTTCTTGCTTACATGTATATGAAAATACTTGGAAAGCTCCAGGATTTTGCCCAGTGTGAATGCTTCACAGTTAATTCCTAATTACACTCTACTACCAGTGTCTTGGCTTCAGGCATGGCTTATTTCTCTCCATTAATATTTTAAGGTTCGATTCTGAGGGAGCTGATGGACCAACAATTCTCAAATCCCTGCCATAAACTTCAGCCTCATAGTGAATCACTTTTATCTTTAAACACCAATTGTTATGCCTATGTCTTTTTCTCATTAGATAATAGGTATCTTTATTATCTCTGGTAAAATCTAGGCTCATTGTTGTTTTGCCCTCACTCAGAACTCATCTGCTACTTAATCCTGAACTTCTGGCACTATTTTTATGCACCTTTAACATCTACCTTTACTCCTTAGTCTACTCACCCATACTCAATATAGCCATTTTCTTGCCTCGCCTTTCTACATTTTGCTTTCTACATCTACTTAATTTTGAGCTTTTTACAGATGTTCCTCCATCTTCAGGACCTCCTGTTATCCAAGATGAGGACTTTTCTCCTTTTCACGTGGTCCAACAGAACTTTCATTGTCCTACTCCTCATCTAATGAACAAGTCAAGACAGCCTCTGCCCAGTCCCTCTTCAAAAAATTGAGGATGTCAGGATTAGATAATATACTCTTAATTACTGGACTGTGGGCAAACTTTAAGTACCCAACACCATGTTATGACTAAGCCAGCATCCACTGTTAACCACAGTTGATTACGTATAATGATGGTTTCTCGTATTCATTTTTTTGATAAATAGCACTATTTATTAACTAGATTGTATCTTCTCAAGTACTTGATATACATAAATTAAAGAATAGGCAGGCCAAGTAGCTACTAATGCAAAGACCTGCTCTAGTGACACTAATTAAATATGTTCTAATCAATGAAACTTCTTTAGACATATCTTTATGGCTAATGACCATAAACATAAAATGGTGACCATTTTATGTTTATAAGAGAAAATAAGACGTTTAATATTTCTAACCTTTATAATTTAATACACTTTATATTTTCAGCCATCTAAATAACATGACACCCAACATCAGGTGAAATTCCAGTAAACTGGCATTTATTCCTCAAACACCTTTTGTATGCTGTGGGCTATCAAATGAATGTCTTAAGTAGTTGGTCAATCTTAGCTTGCTGACATGTTCTGTAGGAACCACTCCTTCTTGGTCTACATAATTTAAAAAGCTATTTGCAAGCACTTAAAATTTGGGAAAATTCCAATGTAAATTTTTTTTCATAATTTAAATAATTTGACTATCTGGCAATACTGAGCCTCTTTCCTGCATGCCATGATCCACATTACCACAGTCTCTACTACTCCCTGCTTTTCTATCTACACCAAAGCACAGTGTTGATTGTGATGTTATATTTATTTTTATAGTAGAGTCAAATAGAAAATAATTAAATGCTTCTTCTGCCCAACTCTCAGATAACAGAAAATAAAGTAGAGATATGTTTAGGAAAAACAGCAGAGCACATAGTCTTCTTACAGAAGTCCCAACTCATTAGTATCTAAAACAAGAGGCTTCAGGTGAAAGAAATGCACGTGGCTTGCTGCATTCATGCTGCTTATCTAGCCACTGTGAGTATTACTAGACTTTGCTTTAGACCAAGGATCTGTGAACTACAGCCTGATGTTCAAATCTGCCCCATTACCTATTTTTGTAAATAAAGTTTTATTGGAACAAAACCATGCGCATTCACTTACTTGTCTTTGACTGCTTTCACATGCAATATAGGAGGTGAATAGTTGCACAAGAGAACCACCTGACCCCCAAGATATTTATTATCTGGCTTTCACAGAAAGTTTGTTGATTCCCACTTCAGACAATATTCAACGAAAGTTAGCAGCCCCAAATCTGATGGATCTTAAAACCAAAAATAGTGACTAGCAATAATATAATAAAGCATATAATCAACTACTAAATTTCCTGAGAAACATTTATAAATATGGTAAAAGTTAAGAAAAGAGGTCAATATTAACTAAACAGTTGTGAAGGAATTCATAAAGAATATATCTAAATGTATTTTAAAGATATTTATAATAACAACTATTGTAAATGTTTCCAATTTGCCTAGGTTAGAAAGCTCCTTTATAAAGCTCTTGCCTAGAAACAAAGAAGAAAACAATATTGTTAATTATAGCTCTAATGAGCATTTATGAAGACAGATGACCTTGGTAAAAGGAAAGATACAGAAGCTAGAAATCGTGTGCCTTGATTTAAGATAATTCATGTGTTTTCATTTTTATATTTCCCAATGGAATGTGAATTAATATATTATGACTTTTAAAATTTGATGATTGAAAATAAGATATTGTCTCAATGTCAAAATAAGATATTGGCAAAGATGTGAATATATTATCTGTGCACATGTTACTGTCAAAATTAAATCATTTTATGACATTTTAAATCAAATTCTTCACTTTTTCTAATAATTTTTAAATATTGTTACGACCAAGTAAAAATGTTTTACCAAAGAGAAATTATGATTACGTGAATAGCACTTATGAGCATTTCCCATTTATAATATGCCAATGCACTATTATATCTATCAGACATTATGTGGAATCAACAAAGTGTTGTAAAAACAGATCCTTCATTTTCTCTATGTGGAGTAGAAGGAAGATTATTTTTAAAGAAAAAGAGATCACTTTGAGAGAAAACTGTGTTAATTATGATTTGGTTTATAAATTTTTTAGTGTTTTATAGTGAATTTCAAAAATATACATTAGATTGTGTTCCCTAGAAGACCAACAATTCTACAAGATTCTAAAGCGTTATGACTCTTTTAAATGAAATGAAACAGCAGTAATTGTGTTTGAGTCAACTCCATGGCAAAAAAAAAAATGGTGCATAAATTAATAAAAGATGACATTTGTACATCATTTATCTCCTTGCATGATATGAAAGAAATTCAATCACATAATTACATTACCTATGAACTGTTGAGCGGGCAGAATAAGTGAAACTTTTAATTTGAGATTGCGAGGGAGACAAAGAATAATTACATGCCAGGCTGGCAAGGTGCCAATGCTACACTGGACCTTCGCATAAAAGAAATGGCTGAAGGAAAAATATTTCTCTAGAAATTATCATCACCTATGAATGTAAAGAAGCTCAGGTCTTCTTTGTTTCCAACTTTTCTGATTTGTAACTCTTTTCCCTCAGAAATACAGGAACAGGAGTTGCAATTAGCAACAGAAAAATTCAGTGCTGAAAATTAAATATGTAAATAAAAGAATAAAGAAATCTATACTTTGTGCTTTTCTGTATGTTCGGTGATTTGGTTTGTCAGGGTCAAGATTTATTTCTTATATAAAACATCACAACCATGTGGGAAAGCGAATTAAGGTCCAGTTGTAGATTACCATTTCTAACAATGTCCTTTCTTTTTTCAGAGTGAGTCTAAACCAGATAAAGACGAAAAGAAAGGGGAAATATATTTGAGATTTTAGACCTAAATTGTATTAGTTGGTGTTTGTACTTATTTCAGGTCTTTTCTTAAGCCACTGGGGTATTTTTGGTGCAGTACCTCAGCTAGACCCCAACCAGCCCAAGCTTGAGGGAAGGCAGGTGACACTTGTGAAAGGAGAGCCATTAGGAGTAATCTGTAACTGTCCTGGGGCTCTTGAGTCTGCCCTGCAGTACTGGTGCACCACTCAAGTAAAAGCCCCCGTCTGACTGCACCAGAAGTGACAGGGAAATCAGTTTACACTCCTACAAGTTCACAAGATTCCAGCTCCTTCCTTTTTTTTTTTTAATAAATTTATTTATTTATTTATTGTTTGGCTGCGTTGGGTCTTCGTTGCTGTGCGCGGGCTTTCTCTAGTTGCGGTGAGCGGGGGTTACTCTTCGTTTCGGTGCGCGGCCTTCTCATTGCGGTGGCTTCTCTTTGTCACGGAGCACAGGCTCTAGGCACGCGGGCTGCAGTAGTTGCGGCACGCAGGCTCAGTAGTTATGGCTCGTGGGCTCTAGAGCGCAGGCTCAGTAGTTGTGGCACACGGGCTTAGTTGCTCAGCGACATGTGGGATCTTCCCGGACCAGGGCTCAAACCCTGAATTGGCAGGCGAATTCTTAACCACTGCGCTACCAGGGAAGTCCCCTCCTTTTCTCTTAATAGTTCTTCAGATTATCATGGGTAGTGTTTTTATCTTGATATTTAGCAGCTGCCATTGAGTTTCAACAGACCTTTTATGTTATTTAATAGTAAGTCCAGCTACCACCAAAAATTTTCATTTGCTAAAGTGACATTAGCAAGATAGCTAATACTTAAAAAAAGCAAAAAGAAGAAAGATACTTTGTAGACCCACTCATGTTTTAACATTAGAAGAGGATTTGAAGAAGACATTTGGGCAGGATTACTGATGTATGGTAAAAATCAGATCATTTTATCTAAAAATTAAGTCAACTGGCCAGTTAGCTCAGTTGGGTAGAGCATGGTGCTAATAAAAATTGAAACTGATTACTTTTTGGATTTTTGTCTTTTACTTCATCCTGCCCCTTGCTTACAATAGGCACACAATTACGTAATGAACAAAGAATCAGCAATTTTTCATTTAGTTTGCATTCCAGCTAAAGTCTTGCTTTTTTTTTCATTTTTTAAATTGAGCTATAATTGACATATATAGAACATGTATTTTTTCAGGAACAGTCTGATTCACTCTTTTGTGTGCACTGTACATACCTATTTATTTCTTCCCTCATATTTGATATTTTCTAGGCAGTAGAGAATGTTCCTAAACCAATGGCATTGCTGCTGAGTGATCTATTCATCTTCTTGCTCTCCTCACAGGCCTGCATTAGATAAATTCAGTAAACAGCTCACACAGTCCTTGTATGCAATAATACACTTCCTTGCTTACTAATTCTATTTCCTTAAAATCAATTTCTTCAAATTCTGCAAACAAAATAAAAATTTTAAAATCTTCATATCGCTGGCATGATAATCTTGCTCTATTCACTTCCACAATATTCCCAGAGTGGTAGATGTCATTCAGTAGTAAATGCCCCTGCTGTCATAAGTGCTCTGCTTTCAAGGCTCACTGTTTATGAGACAGGAGGAGTTTATTGCTTTATACATTGTCTCCAGTCATGGGATTTTCACTTACAGTGTTGACCAGTTTGAAAATGAAAATGAGAGTCGTGGCTCTTCATAACCACTGGTGGGTACTTCTATCAACAACAGGACATTCATAACATGAAAAGAGGATAAAAGATGCACGTGAAGACATTAACTTGGTTTTATTACTAGTCTCAGAAAAAAAGCTTTTTATTGAAATAGTAAATATGAGATGTAATAAGAAAACACATTTGGATACATGTGTGAAGATTTATAAATATTTTATAGGAACACATATAAAAGTACATATTTTAAAACTTTTCCAACATATGCCTAAATGTATTCTATTTCAAGACTTCTTTGTTGTTTAGAAGCTAGTGTATCTCTGTGTGATCAACAGATTTCAATACATATGCGAGTGAATTTTTTATCAGGCTGAATTTATGAAGTAAATTGTCTGGGTCAGATTGGGTAATTGTGATGATGTACATAATGTACAGTTTGTATTTGTTTGCTTATAGTTTTATTTAAAGAGTCTGAAATCAGATATTTTATCATTATTTATGACACATGGCTAAGAATTATGGAGGAAGGAAGTCTGTTTTTGTTTTTGCTTTTAATTTCTAAGCAGTTGTAGGTTTTTAATTTGTCTTTTTTTTTTTCTAGACTTTTTTTATATTGAATGTTTGGTATCAGTTTTATTGTTAGAAAACATGAATAATTTTGTATTAATATTATTCAAAATCCCACTATCTCTATCTTTTAGTCTGTTTGATCTATCAAAAGATGAGAAAACAAATTTAAAGTCTTACTATTTTGTTTTTCTCAATTTTTCTCATACACTTTGAAGTGTTATTATTTGTTCACTCATCCACTTATTCCTATAGTCAAGAACTTTTTATTAAACATCAAATTATACCTAGCTCTTTCAAGAAAAAAAAACAAACTGGGGATAGAACCAATATAAGTTCCTGCTTCATGGGGTATTTTTTCTTATAGGAGAAACAAGGGTAAACAAATAAATAAACAAGCAAACAGCTCTTTCAAGCAATGAGACGTGCTATGGAGAAAAATAAAGCAGAGATAGAAACAGGAGAAAAAAGAATTGAATGTTGCTATTTAAAATCAGATGGTCAAGAAAACAGCAGCAAAAATCCTTATATTTCAGTAGATTCTTGAAGAAAGTGGGGAAGGAGAATTCAGCAATCTTGGTAATGAGATTGCAAGCAAAAGGAAAACAATGGCAGAGACCCAAAGAAGAGCTTTTACTTGGAGTGTTAAAGAAACAGCAAAAACAATGTGCCCAGAGCACTGTGTTAAAAGTGGACAGTGGTAAGAGAGGATATAGAAAAGAGAATATGGAAGACTTAGGGCAAAGCAAGAAGAATAATGGTTCTAATGGAATACTACTCAACCGTAAAAAAGAATGAAACCCTGCTATTTGCAACAACATGGATGGACTTTGAAAGTATTATGCTAAGTGAAATAAATTAGACAGAGAAAGAAAAATACCATATGATTTCACCTGTATGTGGAATCTAAAAACAAAACAAAACAAAACAAATGAACAAACAAAATAAACAAAAAACAAACTGATAGACACAGAGAACAGATTAGTGGTTACCAGAGGGGAAGGGAGTAGGGGTGGGCGAAATGGGTGAAGGAGACAATGTATGGCAACCACACTTGTGGTAGTGATCACTCTGTAGTGTAGACAGATGTTGAATCATAACGCTGTACTCCTGAAACGTACATACAAATTTTTTTAAATAAAATTAAAAATAAAAATTGCAAAAACAGTAACAGTTCATAAGAACAATTACAACATAAGCCAATAATTGTTTAAAAGTTACTGTGTGCAAAGAAATATGTATTACATACATTATATGATTTACCTCTTTCAAGCACCTGTTAAGATACTTTAATTTGTCCAACATCACATTATTAGTAATAACTAGCTTGGGGTAACCTCTCACTCTAAAGTTCCTATTTCTGTGTGTTTGCTGCCTGCCTGAGCTTTAGTTTCTCCATTTACAACAGAAGCTATTCAATAATTAGTTAGTATACATCTCCAATAATATTTGACATACTTAGTTAAAGACATCATTACATCAGCATCTCCTGAGTAGAACACGTTCCAGGTTCCATCCAAAATCTACTCACTTGGAATTTTCCTGAGCTTGGGTTTAGTAACTTCCCTAGGATATTCTAATATTCAACCAAATTTGAGAACCACTGAACTAGATCAAAACCTTTTTTCAATAGGAAAACAGCATCAATCTCAGAGAAAATAGATAATAGCATAATATCCAGAGAAAAACTACACAACAAAGTCTTGAAGTGTTTGCAATCAGAAGAGATTCATGAATTTGCAAGCTAGGATTTATAAGATTTGAAGTTTTAAACAGGACTAGTCTGCATATTTGCCCTACAGCTGACCTTTGAACAATGTGAGGGTTAGGGGCACTGATCCCTGCACAGTCGAATATCTGCATATAAGTTTACAGTTGGCCCTCAATATTCATGGCTCCACCTCTGTGGATTCAATCAACCACAGATTGGGTAGTACTGTAGTATATATTTATTGAAAAAAAAATCCACATATAAGTGGAGCCGTGCAGTTCAAAACCATGTTGTTCAAGTATCAACTGCAGTTCGAAGCCTATATCAAATTAACTGGTTCAGTAAACTATGTATGTTCTCATTATGGACTCTGTGTTTAATGATGCTCAATTAATCCTTTGTGGTCATTAAAGTTCCAAGTTAAAGAATTCCTTCAAGAATTAGTATTGTTGTCAAAACCAGATTAACCAAATGGGTAACTGTAATAAGATAATGGCATCCAGATTGGACAGATACAGTTGTCAGAACATTTAACAGATGCTGATTTATCAAGAAAAGTTTATTACAGTCTATGTATATGATAGTCTTCTTTAGATAAATCTAAATAATTCTTCAATAAAATGAGAGAATGTGAAGAACCCAGAAAAGAGTCACAAATTCCTCAAAAAGAACATTTTCTTAAAATATGCATACCAAAATGTATGCATGATTTCTGTGGTGCTCATTAGGACTAATTACAAATATCTGGGTTTTCTCCTTCTGGGCACATAGCAGAATTAAACTTTCTTTGTTCACCTGAATTTTGACACAGTCATGCAGCTCTCTTTGGCCAGTGAAAACACAAATAGTAGTGTCTTGTGTCACAACCAGAAAGAAGCCTTAAGAGCCACTGCATCTATACTACGTTATATTTGGCACCAACACAACTTGAAATGTTTCAGATGATAATTATTATTCCACCCTGTGTCCCGCATTGAGAAGAACATGGAGCAGAGCTCCCAGGTAGTCCATAATGGATATGCTATGTGGGCAAGAAATAAACCTTTGTTACTCTAAATCCCTAAGATCTGGGGTTGTTCAACACCACAGCATTGCCTAACTTATCATACCTGACTCACTTGCAGATCAAAAGGTCTCATGTCTGGGACCTCCCTGGCAGTCCAGTGGTTAAGACTCCACGCTTCCACTCCAGGGGGTGCACATTTGATCTCTGGTGGGAGGAACTAAGATCCCACATGCCACGCAGCGTGGCCAAAAAAAAAAAGTAAAAAAAAAAGAAAGATCTCATGCCTTTCCTTAAAATATATGTCAACACCAAAATGTTCCTTTCCAAATCCAACTTAATTTGAAACTAATTTTGGAAAAAATAACACCTATTGCAATAACAATCTACTAAGAAAACTCAAGTTTCTCTAAATGTGTAATTCCCTAACAACTATGGGGTGCAATAACAAGAAGAAAAAAATGCAACTTTTAGTAGAGAATGTCAGTGAGAGTTATGCAAAAGGACAGAGTGGAATTTAGCCTTGTTAACAACACAAAGCAATGGTTTTAAGACTTTTGAAAAGAAAAGGCAAACCCTTCAGGCTACAATCAATAGATAGTGGCAGCAAAAGAGCTGTTAAATGTATTAAAAGACAAACTGCTCTTTTATCAACAGCCAGTCTATGCTATGACCTGTCTGAAAGACTTAAAGGAACCAGTGGGGCTTCAAAATTAGCAGGAAAACAAATTCATCTCAGAAGGAAAATATGCAAAATCACAAATATTTTTCTTTAAAAAAAGTTATTAAAAACACCTGATAATCATGACTCTCTTCACAAGTTAATTCCAAAATTATGAACCTCTGTATATATTACTGGCCTGGAAGGGTCACAGCAGCAGTGTTTTCCCTTTTTTCTCCCCAAGAATTCTTTTGACATAAGATTAATTTTCACAGAAACTTGCCTCACCTTTCTTTAAACTTAATTTTCTCATCTTTAGAAGCATTTTACTGTTTATTTTAGAAGCTTAGAAGGTGTTGATATATGGAGTTTGCTCATAATGGCATAAAAATTGGGAGTAAAGGTACCCATTTTTAAATTCAGGTCATGTAAATTTACCAATTTCCTCTAAATTGACTATGAAAAATCATACTACAGCACTGTGCACACTGTCTGGTACATAATAGGCACTCTACTGTTTTTCCAAAATATAAACAAAATGCATTCCATCTTAATTCATGATTTCATATTTCAGGCTTTGATATAAAACACAACTGGTCTTTGACATAAATGCTTCCATCAAAAATAACTAAATGTCATCAAAGAACAACAGGATATTATCTGATGGAAGAGAGAAATGGCTTGTGATGAGCATGGTATCCTGCACTGCTTTGCTCTACAATATCAATACATCTGTCAATATATAATCAGTACAGACAAAGAAGGTGAGTAAAAAGCAACGAGTAAAAAGCAACAACTAAATAGCACATAAGCTAAGCAGAATTTTAATAGTCTCACAGAATTGGGGATAAAAAAATAATAAAGTTCAAGGTACAAAGGAAAATGAAATTAAGAGGCCAAACTTCAGGGAAAAAAGAGTAATGAAATTAAGCCTGTCAACATCACTTTAACCTTATGGAATTAGCAGATTCATAAGTAGGACGGGGTCAAGAGAGTGAGAAGTCAAGTGGAAAACTGATACTAAAAGGCAGAGAACCCAACACAACTTTCTGTAGTCTTACAGTATGAGTATGTACCGGGGATCCCAAGACGACCCTCAGGCTCAAAGAATCACTAGAAGTACTCACAGGACTCAGATGTTTACACTCACAGTTACGATTTACTACAGCAAAGGATAGAAATTAGAATCAGCAAAGGAAAAAAGGAGAATACGAACAAGCCCAGGAGAAACAAGTATCCTCTCTAGTGGAGTCACATGGGGAAGTGGTTAATCTCCAAACAACAATGTGTGATAACACATTCAAAGTGCTGCCAACCAGGAAAGCTCATCTGAGTCTTGAGTCCAGGGTTTTGTTTTATTTTTACAATTTTATATTATTTTCATTTTAACTGGGGGTAGTCACATAGGCATGCAGTGCCTACATGTCTGACCTCAGTTACTCAGACCTCAGCACCCTAGAGCAAACACAGGCTTTCACCATAAAATACATTTTTAGGATAATCTTATCTGATCATACTAGTATGGTGTATGGTCTCATTTTTATGTGTGAAGGAATCAATAAAAACTGAGAACTACATATTTTCTCTTTTTAAACAGAGTACAAAAACACTGCTTGTCTTCCATTTTATTAATATTAAACATCATCATGCAGTAGAGATGTACTTAAATCTTATCAACTTGTTTTCCTTCCTCCTTGACATATTTTGATAGTTATACTAAAGTCACAGGCAAAATTTGGGTTGTCAAATTAACACTTAACATTCTCATTATTGGAAGGAACCAGAAATACACCTCAAGTGTTTTGGAGTCATCAAGAATCCACTGAAGAGGAAACAGATCTCAGAGATGGGAAGGAAATACTGATATGATTCAGTGAAGGTTATGCTTGGTGAAAAGACGAAGTGTATTTGCTGCTTCAATGAGCCAGTTTAAATTTATCAGTCTTGATGGAGGTGAATGAGGTCTAAAAATGTTTCTCAAACTTTTTCCCCTTACATAGGTTTTTGCTGCTTTCTTTTCTGCCCATATTCTTACTAGGTACAATGTTCAAGAGTCAGAATTAAAAGCATTTTATAAACATGTAGTATAAATGTCAGACTTTAGAAAAGGTTATATAGCTGCCTTAGATAAATGGGAAAGTATGGATGACCCCAAACCAACCAGTCAATGCATCAAAATTAAACTATACTAGATATAATCAATCCAGAGACTAGACCATTGGACAAAATAACAGATTTGGGGAACATATCTTTTAGATGAGAAAGAACATTTTTCCATGATATGTAACATTCTTACCTTGCTTAACGGTTATATAAGAATAGGAAATTATTAGTTCTATTTTTCAGAGGATGAGTCACAGAGATATAAGTTGTATATTCTAGTTCTTGGAATATAATTTTTTTTTTTCAGTTTCTAGTCCTCTGACAATCAACAGTATACCAATGCAGTCTCCAAAGTTCAAGATTCCCATTTTCAAGGCACCGCCTAACAATTTTTAAGAGGAAACAACAAAAGTCAAGTACATATTAATTAGCTGGATCTTATTTTGAGTAGAACACCAAAGACCTTGATATAAAAATTAGATAATAATTAGAACCACTTTCTACAACAAGAAGTTTTGCCATTTGGATGTAGACTTTTCTTCTTCCTATCCACAAAACAGTCCTGAGTTTTTCATAGGAATAAAAGTTGGAGAAGCAACAGATTGAAAAACAAGACTATGCAGTTGCTATACACAGCTAGGCCTGTACCCAGCTCTGACATGCAGTCTTTTGTTCCTCTATCCAGAAAGTATTAATATAATAGATGAGAAAGTGACTAAATCACAGCAAAAGTTTAAACTTTAAGGGTTTTGATGTTGATGCTTTTTACTCTTCTCTGCATTTCTCCCACACCCTAAGTCATTCCCCAAGAAACCAATTTCCTCCTACTATAGGCTATTAGATTTCTTATTGAGGGTCCCTTAAACTTGACCTATCTTACAATGTCACATGCTCCAAAGTTATGTCTCTTCTTTCTTTTTCAAAAAGCTACCATTGCACAAAAGAATATAAATTAGATATCGGGGGAAAATCTGATTAAATTAAGTCACCCTAAATAAAAACTTTCTTACAAGAGAACTCTTTATTTGCCTAAGTTTTTTAACCTTTCCAAATACATTCTCTTTTTAACTGTAATGATTTTCAGATCATATCAATCTCAACAATGAGATACATATTTTTTCTATTTATCTATTTTTAAATCAGTGGTTTTCAAATTTTTTTTTTTAATTAAAGAGTATTTTCTTGAAGGTTATGGCTGGTTGTGCTATTGTGAGGCTGAAGCTGCAATCACTGCAGTAGGTACAGAGACATTTATTTCCAGCCAAGATGGAGTAACAGAGATTACCTTTGCCCTCCTACCAGAAACAATCAAATAACCCGGCAAAATATATGAAACATTGTTTTTCAAATCCTTGACATAACACAAAAAAGACAGTGGTGCTTGAACAACAAGAAACAATGAGATAATACTTATAATTGCTCTAGTTTACTGTCTCGAGACATGGTAAAACAAAGGTAAAGGAATGCAGGCAGAGAAACGCAGACTCAAGTTGAGGAGATGTTGCTGAGATTACAGGGTAACTGAGGCAGATAGAATTCCAAAAACAAAGTACCAGAGAGGAAGAAGTTGGAAAGAGGGAGAATGCTGAAGATCTGCAGAGTATTTCCCTTGAGCATTCAATTGAGTACTGAATATAACATATGCATAAGGAAACTACGAGAGATTGGTAAAAAGCCACCCACAGGATTAGAAGGAACAGTACACAGTAGGAGAAGATGGCCAGGCATAGTATTATTCTCACTGGTAAATTTCATAATTCAAAGGAAATTAGTCAGAGTATGCAGAAGACTCTTGTTTAGTAGTGGGGAATAGTTAGCCCTAGAATAAATATGGTTCTGGTTCCTTCTAGGAAATTTTAAAAGCAAGACTCAAAAGATCAAACCATTTTCAAGTAACTTATCTTCATCCTAGAACAAGTACAAGAATATTTATAGGAAAACAAAAATATCCATATAAAAAGGTAAAATTAATAATGTCTGGGATCCAATAAAAAATTACCAGGCATGAAAAGAAGCAAGAAAAAATGACCCATAATTATCAGGGGAAAATATATCAATTAATTACAAATAAAAAATAATTGATAAGGATGTTAGAAATTGCAGATGAGGATGCTAGAACAGTTATTATTAAAACTGTATTTCATATGTTCATAAATTTAAGAAGAGAGACATGGAAGATTAAAAAAAACCCAAATCAATATATACAATAGAAAACTACAGTGTCTGAAATGAAAAATACACTGAATGGGAGATCAGTATTAGAGTTTAAAAGAGTAGTGAATTTGAAAGCATAGCAATAGGTTATGCAAAATGAAACACAGAAATTTTTTAAAAAGAAAAAAGAACATCAGTGAGCTGGATAATAACTTCAAGCAATGAATAGATGAGGAAACTGGAATCCTTGAAGGAGACAAAAAGGAGGAGAAAGAAAAAAATACTTGAAGAAATAATGACTGAAATGTTCCAAATTTGAGGAAAGCTATATAAATCAACACATCCAATAAATACAACAATATCAAAACAAAAGAAACATTAAAACTTACACAAAGGCACATCATAATCAAATTCCTCAAAACCAGTGGTGAAGAGAAAATCTTAAAAGAAGCCAGAAAATAAAAGACGTGCTACTTATGGTAAAATAAAGATATAGATGACAGATTTCTTGTTTGAAAACAAAATGTTAGTGAAGGACAGTAGAACACCTTTAAAGTATTGAAAGAATAAAGTTATCAACCTAGACAACTACTCAGTGAAAATATCTTTGAAAAGAATGTGAGTAAAGACATTTTCACAGTCCTCTGAAGGAATCCCTTCAGAAAGAAAGAAAATAATTCCAGATGGAACTATAGAGATGCTCAAAGAAATAAAGGAAAGTGGTAATTACATGGATAAATATATAAATTTTATTTTGTTTAAATATATTGAAAAGTTAATTGACTGCTTAAACAAAAATAATAGCAATATAGAGTGGGGGGTTCATAACATATGTGTAGGTAAAATATATGACAAAAATAACATACTGTTATGTATGACCACCAAAAATAGATAAATAGAACATCAGGAGAAATAAATGGACTGTTTAAATGAAGTGGTAAAATATCACTTGAATATTGATTGTGAATTTAAATATGTACTTAAATAATAAGCATCCACTAAAAAAACACAACAAAAACTTAGAGAATAAGTCAACAAAAAAGATAAAATAGGGTAAAAATATTAATGCAAAAGAAGGGAGAATAAGTGAAAAAGAGGAACAAAGAACAAATACAAAACAAATAGTAGAATAAACTTAAACCTAACAATAGTAATGTTAATTAATAATCTAAGAATCCTAATTAAAAAACAGAAATTGTCAATTACATTGAAAAGCAAGAACCAATACTAAATGCTGACCACAAGAAACCCAATTTAAACATAAAGACATAAATAAATTAAAAGTAAAAGAATGTACAAATATTTATCATACTAATCCTCCCCTCCCCACACCTGCAAAAAGGAAGCTGGAATCTCTATATAATAAAAGACAAAACAGATTTAAAAGCAAAGCATACCAACAAGGATATAAGTAAATAAATGTCATTTTATAATGATGAAAGGTCTATTCATCAAAAGACCATAACAATCCTAAAAGTTTACATAGCTGTACTAGTAAGGGTTCTCCAACAAAAGAACTAGCTCAAGTGATTGTGGAGGCTGACAAGTCCAAATCTGCAGGGTAAGCCAGCATGCTGAAGACCCAGGGAAGAGTTGCACTTAGAGTTTGAAGGCAATCTGCTAGCAGAATTCCCTCTACCTTGAGGAGGTCAGTCTTTTTCTTAAGGTCTTCACTGATTAGATAAGGTCCACTCACGTTATGGGAAGCAATCTGCTTTACTTAAAGTCTACTGATTTAAATGTTAATCCCATCCAAATTTATCTTCACAGAAACATATAGAATAATGTGTGACCAAATATCTGAGTACCATGATCTAGTCAAGTTTACACATAAAATTAACTATCACAACACATCACAGTACTTCAAACCACAAGAAGTAAAGCTGATAAACCTTCAAGGAACAACATATCAATACAAATCAACAATTAAGGGCAGACTTCCATACCTTTCTCTCAATAAAAACAATAGATATGAGACAAAAAATCAGTAATAATATAGAAGACTTGAACAATACAATAAATAAACTTGATCAAATTGACATACAGAGGAAATGCCACACAACAGCAGAATGTACATTTTCTCAAATTAGACATTTATGAAAATATACGTTATTCTGATCCATAAAACAAATCTCAATAAATCTGAAAGGATTCAAGCTTTACAAAGTGTCGTCCCTCATCATCATGGAATTAAATTATCAATTAATTACTGAAAGGTCATGGGAAAACCCCAAAATATTTGGAAAATCAATGACACACCTCTAAACAACCTGTATATCAGATAATTAATCAAAATAGAAATTGAAAAGTATTATGACTTGAATGAAAATTAACAACATAAAAATTTGTGGAATGCCACAGAAGCCATCCTTTGGGGGATTAAAACTCAGACAATTCATTTCAGGTTCTGTTATTAACCAGTAAAACACACTGCCTCATAATAAGCACATGTCAATACATATGCTCATACAAGCACTGGATTATATTAATGAATTAAGATGCAAAATGTTGATTAAGGAAGCATGCCAAAATTAGCCCTGCTCTCTCAAGTTCCCTCAACACCAGAGAAATTTTTATTATAATTCATACATGATGTTGATTCCCAAATTAATTTCTGCACTCACACATTTCTCATGAAAGCCAGACCTATATCCAACCCTCCTACTTGACCTCTCCACTTTCTGCTAGGTATACCAAACTTAACATTTTCAAAACCATGAATTTTCCCCACCTCACTCCTTGCAAACCTCTCTTGCAGTTTTCTCCAATTAATCAACTTAATAAATAGCATTTCCATCATCCCAATTGCTTAAGATACAGACCTGGATACATCCTTGATTCCTCTCTTTCTCAAATAATCCACATCCAAGTTGTCAGTAAATATTGTTGGTTATTCCTTAAATACATATTCTGAATCTGTCTACCTCTCTCTATATAATCCACATATCCTTGTTCCAAGCCACCATAATACATTGCCTGTCTTGTTCTAACATCCTTCTAAATGGTCCTCTGCTTCTACTCTTCCCCTCTTTGCAGTAAGAATGATTCCTTTAAAAGATAAAGCAGATAATGTCACTATTCTGCTCAAATCATCAAGGATAATCCCATATCACTCAGAAGAAAGGGCCAAAGTCTGTACAGTGGCCCACAAATCTGTACATGATTCTAGTGCCCCATTATTCCTCTGACACCTTCTCCCCCTGCTCTCTCCTCTGTGCTCACTTCTTTCCAGTCACTCTAGCTTTCTTGCTGTTTATGAAATATTCCAGCTACAATCTGCCTCAGGGTCTTTGACTGGTGCTGCCTCTGCTCAGAAGTCTCTTCTTCCAGACGTTAACAGAGCTATTCCATCATCTCAAGTATGGCCCTCTCAGAAACCAACTTCTTTAAAACCTTTATACCTATTCCTCACCACGCTATCCCTTTCTCCCTTCCCTGCCTTCTCTTCATAGCACTTCTCATATTTTAAACTAATATTTTATTATTATTAATTAATCAATTTATTTTTTATTGTCTTTCTCCTGTAGAATGTTAGCTCCATGATGACAGTGATCTTTGCCTGCTTTACTTATTTCTAAAACCTAGAACTCAATAAAAAGTTATTGAGTAAGTGAATGACTGATGAGCATTGTACTATACTGGGAGATAAGCGCATCTATTCTTGCATACCATGATCCTCCTGGAAAAACAGATGATTAATATCCCTTGTTAGAAGACAGAACACCCAACTTTCTGAGTTTCCAATAGCACAACTTCCTGCTCTGCCCAGTTGCTTGTTCCCTCCACTGGACCAAAAAATACCTTCCTTTCTACAGCCCATCTCCTCCTCAGCAGGCCCAGTTCTAGCTTTTTTGTCATCGGATAATTCTGGACAGTTAATTTAACGCTTGCTGGTAGTTACAGTTCCCAGAATTCTATTTTTCTGTAGTTCCATAAAGGAATTCTCTAGCCTCAGCTCACCCTGAGGACCCTTTCAGAACAGTCATTTTACCCTCTGGAAGCTGGGGTAGGATGAAGTTATCTGCACTGAGAACTGGAAGTCTGAATTATTATTATTGTTGTTGTTGTTGTTGATGTTATTTTAATTCCAACCTTTCTTCTCATGCATGTCTATCTGTTATGGGGCACAATAATGTGCCTATTCAGGTCTTTAACTATTTATTTGTGGGTCAGTTGTAGGACATATTGGTAATCACAGTCTTCCATTTCCCTTAAATCAAAGAAAGGCTCTGACACCAAAGAGTGGAATGGAATAGAGGGTTTGTCCCTAGGTCTCAATAAAAGTGGACATTAAAGTCTAATGTACATTTTTATGATTCCTGTGGGCCATGGGAAAGTACAAAAAAGAAATTAAAAGCCTCTCAGAGCAACACTGAGGAACCATATACTCCAAGGGCAGGGTAGAGACATTGTTAATGTAGGAAATATTATTTCCAAATATGAACTAAAAGCATATAATCTCTTAAAATATTAATGTGTGTCCTTGGAAAAGAGGTAAGTACTGAATAGGTCAGTATTTATTATGTAATAGTAAAAGACCAACAAGCTTCAGCTCCTACGGGAAGAAATATTGCAAGGAAACTTGAATTGAAAGAAAAGTATTTCTCTGGCCCATGGGAGTGGCACAGGAGCCCACCGACAGCACTTACCAATCCTCCCAGATACTTGCGAAACTAAGACCTAATGAACATTAGTGTTAGGTGTATCTTGTAAAGATGTCACCTACAGTGGAGTTTGGCACAGGGGGAAGATGGAAGAAACCAGGAAACACGCTCTCTCATTGTGGGAAAAGATCTGAGTTTTAGACAGAGGGGCTTGATAAAAGGGTTTCTTAGAAAACCCATGTCAACTTTAAGTCAAGAAATCCAGGTCATGATGAGGGGTTTTCCACTGGAGACTCTCTTCCAGAGGTCGAAGAAAAGACCAAGTTAGGCAGAATTTTAACCTTTAACTTCTTACAATGTAATTTACTTCATAAATTGCCCTGAGCCTTTGGCAAAGAAATGTACATATTAAAAATTGAACAAATAAACCCTCTGGCTACCAGCTAGATAGCTGTGTTAAAATCACAATTTATCCCAAGCCAAGGCTGAAGCTGTATATCACTAGCACAGAATGAATATTTGAGATACACAAAAAAAGCTAAAACACATCCCCAAATTGTAGAATTGTATTATAACTCTATAATTTTTAAAAGGGTAGCGTTGAGAACTTTTTGGTTATTATTTTGACTTTACAGAAAAAAATAATGATCAGCACTACCTCTTGCTAATTCCTTCTGCAGATACTAGACTGAATATTTTTAATATTAAATAGATGCTTACTTGTAATTTAAATCATTGGAGGAGCAAGATATGTTTTGGTTCAGCTAAACCTCAATAGGTTATAATCAAGCGTGATGCTGCCACAAATTCTTAAGTTTTCTTTTATCTATAATAGCCAATTAGAGACAACTCTTCTTTAGACATGAAGATTTGGTTGATGGAGATCATTGCAATTTCATTCACTGAAGCAATCCCCAAAAATGGAGTTTTGTACACAACTTGAGAAGATACTTTCTATTGGGATGGCCAAAAAGTTCCTTTTTAAGTAAAAATAAAAGACACATTTTTCATTTTCACCAAGAACTTTATTGAACAACATATTCACCATCTTGTTCCACTACCTTCTGCCATTTTTCAGACTTCATAATTCCATCTTCCCAAAACTTTTTATCTTTTTAAGAAAAGAACTGTTCCAGGTGCCTTTCACAGTCTTCCAGGGAATTGAAATTTTTTCCATTAAGAGAATTTTATAAAGACCGAAATAAATGGAAATCCAAAGGTACAATGTCTGGTGAATACGGCAGATGAATCAGAACTTCCCTGCCAAGCTGTAACAGTTTTTGCCTGGTCATGGAAGAAACATGCAGTTTTGCGTTATCCTGATGGAAGATTATGCGTTTTCTGTTGAGTACTTCCGGACACTTTTCGTCGAGTGCTGCTTTCAGTTGGTCTAACTGGAAGCAGTACTTGTTGGAATTAATCGTTTGGTTTTCCAGAAGGAGCTCATAATAGAGGACTCCCTTCCAATCCCACTGTATACACAACATCACCTTCTTTGGATGAAGACCGGCCTTTGGTGTGGTTGGTGGTGGTTCATTTCACTTGCCCCACAATCTCTTCCATTCCACATTATTGTACAGTATCCACTTTTCATCACCCATCACAAGTTGTTTTAAAAATGGGATGTTTTTGTTACGTTTCAGTAGAGAATCGCACGCGGAAATAGGTGAAGAAGGTTTTTTCCGCTTAACTTATGTGGAACCCAAACATCAAAGCGATGCACATAACCAAGATGGTGCAAATGATTTTCAACGCTTGATTCGGATATTTTGAGTATGTCGGCTATCTCCCATGTGGTATAATGATGATTGTTCTCAATTATTGTTTCAATTTGATCGCTATCAACTTCAACTGATCTACCTGACTGTGGAGCATCGTCCAGCGAGAAATCTCCAGCATGAAACTTCGCAAACCACTTTTTTATTTTTTAATTTTTAATTAATTAATTAATTAATTTATGGCTGTGTTGGGTCTTTGCTTCTGTGCGAGGGCCTTCTCTAGTTGCGGCAAGCGGGGGCCACTCTTCATCGCGGTGCACGGGCCTCTCACTATCGCGGCCTCTCTTGTTGCGGAGCACAGGCTCCAGACGCTCAGGCTCAGTAATTGTGGCTCACAGGCCCAGCCGCTCTGCGGCACGTGGGATCCTCCCAGACCAGGGCTCGAACCCGTGTCCCCTGCATTGGCAGGCAGACTCTCAACCACTGCACCACCAGGGAAGCCCCGCAAACCACTTTTGACACGTTCAATCAGCACCTTCTCCGTATACTGCACAAATCTCTTTTTTTTTGCGTTTTTACCTTTCTTTAAATAATAAAGCATAATATGCCAAAAATGTTGCTTTTTTTCTTCCATCTTCAATATTAAAATGCCTACACAAAAATTCACCAATTTTTATAAGTTCTGTTTTTTTAAATGCACACTGATATGACAGCTGTCACAATACAGTCTAACAAAATTGTTTTGACTGAAGTTAAAGACAACTAAGCGCTACTAGAGCCATCTTGACAGAAAAAAACGAAAGAACTCTTTGGCCAACCCAATATTTACAGAAGTAGATATATTGTTCTTCACTCTAATTTTTACTTCTGATTTTTTAAAATGTATCTAGGCTGCATAACACAATCATTTGAGGAAAATGCCGTTAAATCTCTCATCTATGAATGTCGCAATGGAGCTATATAATTGACTTTCATGATAATAAAACTGCCTCTGAATTCCCAACTGCATCTCAGATTTAGTTGCATGTCTACCAATTTTGGCAATTTTTTTCCAGGCATAGGGCACAATCATCACATAAGAAATACCTGAGTACAGGAGATGAAGTTTTGACTGTATGGTTCAGTGCTTTCTGGTGAACAAACTCTTTTCTTTAAATGAGTCATTGGCTGTCAGTAAGTCTACTTTGGTATTAATACACCATTTGTTATATTTCTATTTCAATATTTGTATTAGCAAAGTATAACATTAAAACCCTTGTTTTTCCAAGAAATCTGTTAAACATGTAATTACCGCTCTTCAGATTATTTGAACATCTTGTATAACTGCATGATAAATAATTTCCAGTCATTTTTGCATATAGTGCAGATTTTCCACAGTTGAAGAAGAAAGATAAAAGTGGTCCATTTTCTCGTTGCTACAGCAAGTAATTCTGCAATATATTCTCTGCTACAATATGAAACTGGCATTGGTAGTAAAACACGGTATGCTTCCAAAATCATTGATAGCACTTTTGTGTTTGTTCTGTTCTTGATGATACTTGCATGAAGTAGATATTCAGCTATTCAGCAACCAAAGTCCAAAAATGAAGGACAAGTAGCTGACTTTGGCCCTGGACCATGACTTAAGCCAAAATTTGGTGCATCCCTACTATAATGCCACCTTGGATGTTAGCCTTGTTCGTACTAAGGGATAAAGAAGCAAGGGAAAGGGAGGCATACTCCACCTCATCTCCTTGGCCACAGTGGAGAAAAGGCACTTGCATAATGTATAATATACATTATATAATGTATATAATAAGAGGATTATATATATTATATACATATATATTAAACTGAATCACTTTGCTATATACCTGAAACTAACACATTGTAAATTAACTATACTTCAATTAAAAAAAAATTTTTTTAATGACCCTGGATATATCAAGAAACCTCTCTGAGTGGTGAAAGAATCAACTATGTTGATTTAAGTCTTGAAACAGTTTTTGTAAATTGATTGTACATTTGACCAACTTATTGTGATGTTATCAAGATGACAGTGTAAACAGACTCAACATACACAAGGAAACATAACTTCAAGGTAATACTGGGATTCATCAGCATGAATTTGTTTACACTTAACATCAAATGTTTTCTTCCTTTTTCCTTCTGAAGACAGAGTTTCAAAACCATGAGTTTATTATTATGAGTAGAAAAAATTCAACGCCAGAAAACTCTAACAAAGTTATCCAATTTGGAATAAATTTTATCTTGAAATTATAAAGGAAATTCAAGGACTTCAATTCATTACAAATGGAAATTCTTCACATTTGTGAGGAAAAGCATGCTTTTATTTCTTTCTATGTAGAGCCAAAGAATGAATAGTGGCAGAAAGTAACAATCTGATTATTTGCCTTATTTTGGCCTCCAAAACCATATCTTACTGGGGGGTTGTTAAGGTTAGTTTGGGGAGAGAGGCAAGATGATCTGCTGGAAGAAAGAGGACTCTGTCTTTTGATCCAAGTCAATCCCTCTCATTGTTGATCAGCAACAAGTAATCCAGGTCCAAATGAGAAAATACCAAGTATCAGGCTACCTCACCCAGGATAAAAAGCAATAGTAAAACACACAATTGTAAAGAGAAAATAACAGAGGATTTACCACATGATGCTTTTTAAAACAAGATTTTACATAAAAATTCAAATTTATATAATTTATTTATTTATATGTGTGTTATATAAATTTATTCTGTAAATTTTATTATTTTAACAAATAATCATTTTACGTATTTATAATTATTTTGTAAATGTTTATGCAGGCTATAAAATTTTATGTATTT
Organism: Balaenoptera physalus; assembly: GCF_965194825.1. Classification (NCBI taxonomy): domain Eukaryota; kingdom Metazoa; phylum Chordata; class Mammalia; order Artiodactyla; family Balaenopteridae; genus Balaenoptera; species Balaenoptera physalus. Next base: position 64,181,286 of record NC_138893.1, on the reverse strand, counting down.
ATATATCCTATTAATTTCTACATATTAATATGTACTCTTTAAAGTTATGTAGGTGCATATGTATGTAAATGAACAGGATGTCCCACAGCCTTCTGAAGATGTCTCAGCTCTTCTTTGAGACATGTTTTAGTGCACAGCCATTACTAGGGACATTTGGGATTAAAGACATCAAAGCTTTACACACATTTTTGTCATTTAACTTTCCCTTTGAAAGCTTTATAGGACCCTTTCTATACTCTAACAGAGTTTCCTACCAAAAGGCCATCAGCTACCTTCAGTCTGAAAGTCCAGCCCATCATCCTTCTCCAGGCTCATTTATGTCTCCTTGCTCCCTCTCTCTTTTTGACTTGAAAGGCTGAGTGAAAGGGAAAGGATCATAACCAGCAGATATGTCTGGTCAGCAAAGTGCATTCTCAGACCCTATGATCAAAAATATTTTTAAAAAAGCAAGATACGAAAGCAAATCTCAACCTGACAGAGCTGGTGGATTCGCTCTGCATGATCCTCTCTTGCCACCCTAACTGGTGCTGTGGAAAGTGCTCCTCTCTTTCTGCTCATTGTTAACTCTCACTTTTTGGATGTGAATCACAGTTGCCCCTGGATCAACTACTAGATTCACTTCTGTTTACCAAGTTTTTTTATCCTTCAGGACACTTGCCCTGACAGATTCAAGTGCCTAGATTTCATGAAAAATGCTTTGTACTAAAGGCAAACTTATCCATAATCCTTAAAAGTAAATTTTATGACCATTTCTGAAAATAGGAACTCTTCAGTGGTTAATACTGGCAGTTTTACCTTGAGTGAGAAATGCATCAGACAGCTCAGTTGCTTAGGTACTACAATTTTTTAGGGTGTAGTTCTATTCAGGATAGTTGGCCTTGTCCATTACATGAATTTTTTTCCAGCCTAAAGACCAGATTTAAAAAAAAAATCTTTACCATGGCATCTGTCCAATAAATTCTATCTAATTTTAGTTCTAAAAGGCTCTTCATTTTTTTCAGGTGACTCTTACAAACTCACCCATTTACTTTTCTGATTTGGCATAATAATTTGATACTGAAGTTCTGGCATATTGATTTATTTCAATTAGCTCTCCTTTATTTTCATCCAAACTGCTCTGACCACAAATAGGTGTGGATGGCAGGATACTGACACTCAAACTCACATAGTTGTGTGGCCTTCGTCCTTTCATACATGATCTGATAGAGTTATAACCAACACTGTATTTTTAAATAAATGGATAAGATTACAGAAGAATGGCTGGAGGATCACTTTACACATCCTAACTCTGGCATCCTTGAGGATGGGGCCTATTCTACTCTGCCTCTGCTTCACAAGGCCCTCAACACAGTTGGTTCTCAGCAAGAGGCTGTGGATCTAGTAGAGTTACTTGTAGCTGTGAATCACTTGATTGCCATTATTTGTAGTTTTCAACATTTAAAATTAATAAAGTACATACACTAAAATATTTTGACATTCACGATGCTTGCTCACATAAAATGAAAAATTTATAACTGGAAAAAACTGGGGATTCCTTAGTCTAGACAAATATAACAAAATACAAATAGGCATCTTAATTTTAACTCAAAGAGATAAGTGATTGTTGACCACCACTGTTTGTTAGCAGAATAACAAGGACTAGAAGCCAGGGCTGCTGGTGCACAATCTCCTACAATTTCCACCATCATAGCTCTTCCTCCATGCTAGTCTTACTTCGTTGCCTACACCAAGAGCATTCAATCCCAATAAGAGTTAACAGTAACAATAATAACAGTAACAATAGACTTTTATCAAGCACTTACTATATACTAGACAATCTATTCCATGTTTTGCATTTATGTATTTCCTCATGTAATCATGTAATTAGTACACACAAGGTACAAGTATCCCCATTTTACTGATGAGGAAACTTCCACTGAGAAAGGTTAACAAATTTACTCACAGTCAACACACCAAGAAAATGCCAGTTAACTGTGCCTCTGACCATTATATTACCATTGTCCTTCCTTTCTGATGAAAGTATTCTCTTTTTATGTTTCATCTGCAGTAGCTAATATACCCACTGTCAGAATATATCTTAATTGCTTCTCAAGAATTACGTTGTTTCAACCAGCAAATAATATCCTGATTCCTGTGGAATCATTTCCAAATGTAAACGACAGAAAATTTAAAGTCATATAAACCAACTCTGTTAAGAGAGTTTTTTTTCCTTATTTGAACACATTATTTACATGCCGAGACAAAGGAATTCAGTGTTGTGTCACAAAAGGTATATGCCATACCAGCAACAAAGATACAAACTGTTTCAGAAAGCAGTGATGTATGTTTTATTATATTTGATCCTGAAACAAGAATTAGTTCCCCTAAAAGTCCTAACAATGACAATAACAATATCCAGTAATGCTAAGCTCATTTCCTTGGGAATGCCATTCAATAGAGTGAGATTTATTTTCTAGAGGTTATGAATTCACATTTATTTTAAGACAAATAAAACAAGCCACAAAATGGAGAGAGGCAGAAGACTGCAGCAACTCCTCCAGGTTATCGGGGGATAAGCTGCAAAATTACTCATTGATGCTTAAGGTCATTAGTGAGGAATTACTCTTCTGAATATTATGAGACATAGACTAGTATTCTGGACATAAAAATTTTAAAACATAGTGATCCTTGAACTGGTATTTACTCTCACCACTTAAAAAAGGCTGCTCATTATGTGCTACCTGACACTTTCTTGAATCATTCAATTCTACTCTATCTTTGTATAGACTAGTTATAAGCCAATGTGGTTGTTACCTTTAAAATTTGGACTTTTACACTTACAGCCTATATTAAAAAGTAGTATCTTATAAAGCCTTCAAAATTATTCATAAATATTCATTTAAATGCATTAAATAAAAATATGTATGGTCTATTGCTCATGAGAAAAAGTGCCTGAGAAAATAAAGGGAACTGAAGACATTTAGGCAAAAACAACCACACACTCTAGCTTTTGACTGTAATTTAGAGGTCACTGAGTCTAATCCCCTACCTGGTGCCTGATCCCTTTCATATAAACACTGTTTGAATATTTCTAGCTATGAGAAAACACCTGATTCTTTTAATTTTCCATTAGGTCTAATTATTAGAAAGTTATTCCTCATTATTGTGGAGAATCATGGGAAAATCCTCTTCATGAGGCCTGAGATCATCTGGTAACAAGTAACTGTTTTCTGTTCTCATGGCAGCCAGACTAAGATTATTATCTATGGGTTTTTAAAAAGCCCCAAAGATGTACGTGCCCCTTCTCAGTGTGTAGGCTACATATATGAAACTAGGGAGAGGAAAGCAAAATGTCTGAAAATCTCATGCTCTCAAGCCCCTTTGTTTAGATATCATGTGTGCTTTACTTTTAATTTCAGTGTCCCAAGTGATGAATGGGAATTGGGCTTAGATGTGGCCACATGGGCATAATTTCTGCCCAGAGAGAAGCAATTCAAGGTTTCAGTGCCTTCCACTCCCACCCCTCCTGGAATGACTGATTGACCAATGCTGGCAAAGGCCCAACTGTAGTTAGTGGTCCCACAGTAAGTCATCTATCTATCCATTGACCATGCCAGCTCTGGGGCCCAGGACAGGATAGCCAGGTGAAGAGTGCCACCCTTATGCAGTGAGTACAACAGAGTATATGATTAACTATTTTTTGCTGGGCACAGATTCAATATAAATGAAAACAATGAAATAGTCTGGCCAATCTCTATTTTTTAGTGTCTTGAAATTTCCATTACAGTTCTTTATATATCAATTATGCCTCAATAAGCTTTTTTTTTGAAAAAATAAGTGAAAGCAATCATCTGAATAAGATAAATTATGCTGCAAAAGCAAATTAACCCCAAAACCCCAGTTGCTTAGCTCAACCAAGACTAATTTCACAACACATGTGTATTATGCATTAGTGTAGTTACTAAGAGACCAAAGCTGGTGGAAAATTCCCCAACATTAACCTCACTATCTTGAATATGTTGCTTCTTTAATGCAAATAGAAGGGGGAAAGAGCATTGATGCATCTCACAGCAGTAATGAGGTGTCATAGCTCAGAAATAATACACACCCCTTCTCTGGTCATGTCCCATTGGCCAGAAATAATCTCATGGAAATGCAATCTTCTGAGTGCCAGGAGAAGAAGCAAACTTGATATTGGTAAGCACTGGTAAAGTCTATCACATTATAACCGAGGTCTCCTGAGACCTTTTATTTTCCAATCTAAACATTCCTAATTCTTTCACATGTTCTTCAAATGGCATGATTTCCTCTACCCTTCTTCTCCTGGCTTCCTTATAATTGCTACTTTACTTTAAAGATGTTTTCACATTAGTTTGTGAACCCTTGATTTTACAGGCAGGATTTTGTGACTATGTTAATTTTGTAAAGGAAGAGGAATATCACTTTTAATAGATTCTCAAAGAAGTAATGCTGAGAAAGTTTAGGGATCACTACTCAGGTATCTTATCATTTTCTTTCTAATATAATACCCCATGGGTGCAACGTTCTGGCAAAGTTCTGAACAGCACTGCTCTGCTACCTAGTCTGGATATATTAAACGGTCATTATTTTTTTTTAATATTTATTTATTTATTTGGTTGTGCCAGGTCTTAGTTGTGGTAGGTGGTCTCCTTAGTTGCAGCTCGCCAGCTCCTTAGTTGAGGCACATAGGCTCCTTAGTTGTGGCACATGAACTCTTAGTTGCAGCATGCATGTGGGATCTAGTTCCCTGGCCAGGGATCAAACCCGGGCCCCTTGCATTGGGAGCGCCAAGTCTTAACCACTGTGCCACCAGGGAGGTCCCAAACAGCCATTATAAAATAAAATTTGCATCCAATTTTTTTATAGACTGTTGTCCTATACTGAGTTTACGGACCAAAAAACAAAAAAAAAGTAAACCACTTGCACTGCTAACAAATGTTGCTTCTTCTTAGTCAGATGATTTAGAGTGGCTTTTGTTTTTACTGATCTTTTAGACTGCATGCAGAACTATCCACTTTGGATTCACAAGCTCAAGGTTCACATCATTTTGAATATTGATTCTAACATAAAGCACACTATCGATCTTTCCCATCTACCTTTGAGTCTTCTGCATGTAGTTGATATATTCATGTAAATCACTGACACAAGCATTGGCCCAGTTCAGTGCAAATTGCCAAGCCAAAGAACACACACGTGAAAGTTCCCTCTGCTCTTCCCAGCATTCCTCCATACTGTCTCCTCTGCTACATTTCCAAAGTTGTATACTATAGACTATTAATTTCAATAGATGTCACAAAGGTAAAAGGGATGGACCAAGGATGTGGTCAACTAAGTTTGTGAAATACTATATACTGGATCCCGCCCTCAAAGAAAGGCTTGCTAGCTGTGTAAACTTGGCAAGTTCAGAACTTCTCTGGTGTCAGTTTCCTCGTGTGGATAATGAGGATAATATTAGCACCCATCTGACCATAGAGCTGTCATATTAAACAAGTTAACTCAGGCAAGTTAATTCAAATAGTGCCTGACACACAGTAGGCACTCAAAACATTTTGGCTATTATTTTCATGGTTGTTATATCAGCATTGAAAGGTTTTGAAAAACTCTGCAGTAAATAAATCTGTTTGGCTTTGTCCAGCCAGTTTTCTTCATATAATTTGACACCAGAACAATTACTTTTTCATCCAACATCTTGCACTTCGGGAAAAGCTATATGATTTATAGCATTTACTTAATTCCAGGATCAGCAATTGGTCAGAATCAGGAACAGGGTGAGAAAATGACCATGTTTCAGGTTGGTAAGAGAATCACGCTGTTTTCTTATTTCAACTTCTCCCACAAGTGTCAGCCTGACTCTTGTACTGGATCTCACCAGAAACACTTAACTCATCCTGTCCAAATACAGCATCAAACATTATAATTATCTCTGTCTGATATAAAACACTCTATTTCTTATCTTCTATGTTCCTCTTATTATATCAAGACAATTTTTCTGTGCACACTGCACACTTCTGAATAACAAACCTGTTAGAAGATTTCAAGGAGAGGAAGTCAATGTTTTCCTCTTGTTTTCCTCTCCGTGATAAATAAAGCACAGATTTCTATTCTCCAAGGGTAGAGTCCAACTTCCCTATATTTAGAATCAAGGGTAGGATTAAACTTAACATGTATTTACTAGATATTAATAAACTACTTCATGGCAATTCTTGTGTAAGATACAGAATTGGTTTCCCCAGTGCTATGGAGGATATGACTTACCAGTATTAGTTTAATAAAGAGCAAACAAGGTCTGCCCTTAGTAAAAAGAAGAGCATCTCAGAAACCCCTCAGAAGGAGCAGCCTGTGAAACTCTAGTACTTTCTGTCTAATAAAGCCAACCTGATACTTAGAAGCCTCCCCACATCTCACCAAAATGGAGATTATTAGATACCTGGCACTTTGGGACAACTCTGTTACCCAGAGTAGATAAACAGAAAAACTGCATTTTGTATTTTATCAGAAAGCACATGAAATGCAAATTAACAAAGGATTTTAATCTATCCACATTTTAAAAATATCTTCCAAGTGAATTTTTTAATCTGAAAATTTAATAGTAAGTGAAGATTCAAGTCACATTAAGCACTGCAGCCCAGAAAACTATCTGCTTAACAGCTCTCAACATTCCTCAAAGGTAAAGATGCCCTGGTTATAACACTGATAATTGTCTACTTCAAAAACATGAATTGGATTAGTATTAATTTGAAGGTAGAGAATGTGCACCACTTTGAGAGTTGAGAAATCACACTTGCTTCAGTTTTTTAGAGTATTAATAGAAAAGGCCATGTTTTCTGGATAGGCTGCATCCCGTCATTTCTGCTTCCTTAATACTTGGAATCCTTTTTCGCTTCTGCATGCTGACACCACTGCCTGAGTTCAGGCACTCCTCATGTCTCACCTCACTCACTGTAGCAGCCTCCTAACTGGTCTCTGTTCTTCTGCCTGCCCTCCTCCCCACCATCCCTTCAGTCCAGCTTCTCTATGACTCCCAGAATGAGCTTTCTAAAGTAAAACAGACTACTTAAAACCCCTCAATGTTTCTCCATTACATTCTGGGTAAAATTCAAACTGCTCAGTTGCCATACAAGGTCTTTTGTGACCACCTGTCCCCTTCCTACCTCCCAGCCTCATCTCTCTGCACTTTCTTCTAGCATCTCCTTTCCCTGCCTCTTTGCTTCCCCTGGATTGTTCTCTCTCCTACTTCTTCCTATGGCTAATTCCTACTTACCCTCCAAAATTCAGGTCAGATGACCTCCTCCAGAATGGTCTCTCATACACACACTCACACACACTCACAATCACCCTAGATTGGGTGCCCTTCCTTGACGTCCCTTAGTGCCACATACCAATGTGAATTTTGGTAATTATCATTGTGCATGGCAATTGTCTACCCTTCCTTCCTTCTTCCCTTCTTTACCTCCTTCCTCCCTTGCCTCCTGCCTTCCCTATTAGATTGTCAGCTTTTACACTGAATTACTTTAGATGGGAGACCGTATTTTTATGCTCTAACTTCTGGAACAGATTTAGTCAGTAATGGTTTCCTATGTGAAATAAGAATATCATTCTGAGTAATGATCCAGTCAATATTTGCTTATCACTTTTGTGATTAACGTGATGTACAGTATTTAAAATAACAAAATATATAATAAATAATGACAGGCAAGAAATAAACTAGCCTTTAAACGAATAAGCCTTTCTTGCTTTGAAATTATTCGGCCAAGCAGCCCTCCAGATCACTGAAATAAGCAATGATCCTATGTGCTAATGAGCCAAAATACCACAGACTATAAATTACATCTTGCCTCTCTCAGCTATTATAATCTTATAACTCTTCTGAGGATTAAATCTGAGCTGCCTCAGCATTGCACTACTGGTGGCTGTTGAAGTCACATAGAAAGGACATGTGCTGCTTTCGCCACAAGATTCTCACGAATCCCCAGAAGGTAATGTTGACAAATCAAGGTTTGATAGGCTTCTAATGTTTTCAGTGTTGACTGAGCCACACTGTTGGAAACTTTTTCAGAGATCACTCTCCTGGAGATTCATAGCACCATCTGTACTCCAGATCTTATCTCCCATAAGTTCTGCGATTTTACATGTTTTTCTTTCGGCAGTGGCCATAATACTGAAATTTCAGTATTATAATCACGTTAGAGGGGACAATAAAAAATATTCTTATGGTGGCAGTCTATCAGAGAAGAAAGGTAGCATATGGCTCATGTCAAAGAAATCAGCAATTAATTTACTAAAATCTGGAAGAATGGATGAACAAAAAGAAAAAAAGTTATAATGACCACCAGAACAAACAAAAGACACAGATGGGATATATTTCTAGGTGTTAGTGGAAGAGAGTGTTAATGCTTACTAAAAGAAAAGATCCTTTGATCATGAAGACCTTTTCTTTTTGACTCTTTTAACCCAATGCCCAGAAAACTGTTGGCACACAGTCAACACCCAAAACATATTTGATAAGTAAATCAATGCATGAAGAAATGAGAATATGATTTTACTGAGTAGCTAAAATGTAGACTGGATAATAAAAGAGGAATAGAGAGCCTACATTTTTTTTTTAATTTATTTAATCTATTTATTTTTGGCTGCATTGGGTCTTCATTGCTGCACGCAGGCTTTCTCTAGTTGCAGCGAGCGGGGGCTACTCTTTGTTGCAGTGCGTGGGCTTCTCATTGAGGTGGCTTCTCTTGTTGCGGGGCATGGGCTCTAGGCGGGCGGGCTTCAGTAGTTGTGGCACACGGGCTCAGTAGTTGTAGCTCGTGGGCTCTAGAGCACAGGCTCAGTAGTTGTGGTGCACGGGCTTAGTTGCTCCGTGGCATGTGGGATCTTCCCGGACCAGGGCTCAAACCCGTGTCCCCTGCATTGGCAGGTGGATTCTTAACCACTGTGCCACCAGGGAAGTCCCGAGAGCCTACATTTTTATAAGCAATATTAAATTTTGCTAAGAAGAAACAACAGGTCTGACAGAGTCCTCAAATTTAACCCTTTTGTAAAATGGGCACCTAAGACTACTCCTTGTCAGAATTATTTCAAAGAGTTTCATTTATGAACGTTTACACTATGATGAACTGAATTTCCTCCACTTTTCTGGAAACGCTTTTTACCTGCAAGCAAAGAGGAGACTCTTTTGAAGTCTTGTCCATATGTTTTCACAGAGCCTAGCTGAGATCCAGGGCAGAATCATGGCCCTCCTTGTACTAATTGCTGGCTAGGAGCCCCCAAAGCATCTTCTCTACCACACAGCCACCCAAATCAAGTTGGGAGGGAATGGCCATGAAAAGAGAGCTGAGTTCTTCCTCCCCATGCCCCATAGATCTTCAGAACATTGCAAAGCCTTCAAATAGCCTTCAAAGTTTGGGCATATGGACAACAGCACTTTTAAAGCACAAGGCTTTGAGGTCAAACTATCTCAGATTTGCATATAAATATATACCAGGCCAACTGTGGAACCTTAAGCAAGCTACTTAAACCTTTCCAATCTCATCAGTATTTACATAGATAAAATGGAGAAGACTACTAACACGTACCTCATCATATTATTGAAGAATTTATATAAATATTTAGATAATGCAGCATTGGTGGTATAGTCGTGAGCATATCTGCCTTCCAAATTGAATTGAGATTCACTTGTATAAGAGGCATCATTTCAAGCCAGAATGGTTCCCAGTGTCCTCCTTATGAAAAAAAATGAGGTACTTCCATTTATAACATCATTTCTCTTCCTATCTTGATGGCAAAAGTGAATTTCCTGGCACATCCCATTTTGAAGTCTGTGATAAACTTAACATGAGGCTTCTGCTTACAACATTCCAAATGCATTTCAGTTACTGTTCTCCAATAAAATCTACTTTTCCCCCTCCTTATAAACTGCTTTAGGCACCAGAAACAGTAAGGTAGTTCTTGGATCCTCTCAGCTGAAAACTGAGAGGAATGACTTGAGGAATGATTCTTGAGGAATGACTAAGAACTGGCCTCGATTCAGAGGTAACATCTAACTTTGAGCAAGGCAGCGCCCAATGTGGAGAATCCAAAGGCAGAAAAAAGTCTTTGGTTTCCTCTATGGTAACTCAGAAAAGTATGAAAGTAGGGACATCTCCAACTCCAGTTAAAAAGAATGTCATTCTCAAAAAAAAAAAAAGAATGCCATTTTCAAAAAGAATTCACTTCAAGCCAATGGTCTATTTAAAATGGACCTGAGGTTAGTAAGGAAAATAAAATATGCTTAATGAACTTATTTCTTTTAGAATTATCTTATTTCCTTAAGATGATTTGAAGTGAGCAAAATTAAACAACATTAATAGCCATGATACAGAAATGGACAGGCGTATGCCCACAAATCATATTAATCTCTTTATTAAACTAGGTGCAATTGCATAAATTAGTTACCAAATGACTAGAGAGCAATAGTGAAATCCCAGGGATTAAGAATGTAAAAATTAACCAAATAACCACACCAAATCTCCCTTCCTCCACAGTCATCCTCACGCCAATCAATCCTCACAGAAAAGCAGCATCTTCTTCCCTCATCTGTCAAGTTTGCCACTCTCCTTCTCGGAACACCCCTGTATGTCTTATTCTTCTGCACAGCAGAAGTGCAGATTAAGATCGACACCTCCAATTTAGTTAGGGTCTCTCTCTCCCAGGTTTGTGTCTGCAGCATTTAATTTATTACTCAAACCCAGCTGAAAAATTGTTGTGTCCAATTTAAGTAAATAACTAAAAGTCCTAGAGAAATGTTGGTTCATCGATGTGATTACTTAGAGATGTTACTATAGGGCCTCTTAGATACAGTTTTGAGCTTGGTGTTGACTTGGGATTGGCAGAGTTCAGATTTACATAGAAGGCCTTACCTATGTGTGTCCTTTAAATATAACCAGGTTCCTGAGAGCAGGGATGGGCTACCCTAACTTGTTTACTTCTTGCTCATGCTAGTAGGCTCTAATATTGCCCAGAAATGCCCTGCCTGAGGAGAAGGAAGTTGCTCTGCTCTGGACCCTCACCACTCCTGCCCATTCCCCAGGCCCAGTATTGATCTCCTCAGATGTCAACTCAGCTCCTCGTTTCTTTCCTCTTTAATTCTGCAAGATTAAGCACTGCTGCTTACCTTAGAACAGCCCTCCACCTTCTCAACAAGATAGAACATTGATGGAACACTGACATGACCTATAAGGATATTTATAAATCGTGATCTGCACAGAGTGGGTTCTTCGTTAAAGTCTGCTATTTTGAATTGAATTAATCAAATTGTAACACCAAATAATTGCTCCCAGGTTCAAACTAAAAAATTAGATCTATCAAGAAGACAATCCCTTGAATACCTGATATAAGAGAACCCAATGAACATTTAAACTAATTCATTTATTTTATATGTTTTTTATAAAAGAATGCCAGTGAGGTCATATGACTTGTCTAATATTAAACAGGCAGTTATTAGCCAGCCTACAAAGGACCTTCTATCCCCAAATATCTATGAATACTGAATGATTACTCATTAGACAATGTGATAAATTCTGTACAAAATGGTAAAATAATAGACCCCTTCCCACTTCTACACCAGGCCTAACATGACATTTCTTCATTAAATTGTGTTTTTAATAGAGCTTTAATAAAGATATGATTGGATTACAGGATGTAGGGATGGGGCTTGTGAAGTGCCAAGGTTAGACAGATTTCAGGCCCCTCCAAATAACACTGAAAGCATAAAAGTCAACCTTGAGCAATCAAGAAGGACCCTTAAATAAGAGATATTTGTCATGTGTCATAATGAGTTATAATAAGACACAAAATAACCCTAAAATTTAACCATGTTATGTACAATCCCCAACATGTTTATTGCAGTTGATGAGCCAAAGCCAAATGAACGGTCTATAAATTATATTGTTATCCAAATTACTAATGAAATCTGAAATTTCCTTCACCTTACAGAAATGTTTATTACTCTTTTACCCATTCCCCCAGGAAACAACTCAGTCAGCAAAGAATCTGTGACCACAGAAAATACATACATATTATGGGAAACGAATGGGAATTAAGTTTCAGCCACAAGTTCTTTGATGCTCTCTATCACCCACATGAGTGAACTGGCCAAAAAAGAAATCACTTGGCAAGAGATTTTTCAGCCCTAAGATGTTCCACATGCTAATTAAGGGCTCTGTTAGGAACCTGACCTTCAATGACAAGGTGCTTATTAAACCCCTTTGGTTTCTGCCTCTGACTGTGACAGGATTAGATAAAAATCTTACTTAAAAGTTAATAAGAAATTATTTTAGCTCAGAACTTTGATGTCTCATGTGCACTGTGGATATGAAATTCTAACTTAATACATAATTGACAGATTGCCCCTCCCGCCATCCCTAAGAAGTAGATTAAAACTTTCTAAAAATCTTTTCTTAATAAAATTTCCTATCTTGGCTTTAAGAAGATTTAGCTCAATTTATTATAACTAAGTAGATTTTCTTTTTTGCACATAATTTAGGTAAACATAAGAATTATTAGGATCTAAGCTGGATGACAAAGACTTTAAAAAAAAGTATGACTAACAAAACCAAGGATCAAATGATCAGATTTAATGAAAGCACAAAAAGCTGTTGAACCCAGAAATAAGAAAAAAAGGAAGCATTAGCAAATTTGCAATAATTCCACTATTAAGTAATAAAAGTACAGGCATGACATTTCTCTAGTAGACTTCCGAAAATCATCTATATCAGAATCACCTGTGCTTATTTTTTTCAAATACTACAGATATTTGGATCCCACCCTTCATGTTCTGCATCTCTGTCTTGATAGCCTGCATTTTAATAAATTGCCCCCAATTTAAAAACCACTGTTTCTGACAACCACTATTACAAAGAGACACAGAAAATTATTTCCTTATCTACCCAAGTATATTCAATCTTAACAGCTAATAAAGGGTTTTGCCCTTGAAAGAAAAAATTTACTTTATCCAATCACTTTACAATATCTTCTTGTACAAAGTAAATCAATAAATATTTTAACAAGAAAAAATTTTTACTACTTTTCCCATAATTTCTAATGCATCACCTTGTTCATTTTTTATTTAGCAATATAAAACAGTGAAAGCAAAGGGGCCAAGATGGGAGACTACCTTTATTCACACTTGTACCTATACCAAATTTACAGGGCTCCTGCAGGAGTGGATGATCCCTATTCTATAACACAGGAAAAAATAGATGGATGAAATAAGTGTTCTAAGTAGTTTGGAGTAATTGTAAACCATTTATCCTAATACTTAATATGACAAAGGTTTATTATTGGGGGATATGGAGAAGTCAGTGGTGGAATAAGTGGAGAGGTCCAACGGGTAAGACACTATCTCTCCTCCGGAATACTACAGAATTCAAGCTTAACTGCACCTGTGAATGGCATGCTCTACCAATCTCCTTCTAGTAAATGTTTGTTCTACAAGGTATCAAGTTTGAAACATACTCTGTGAAAGAGAAGATTTTAAATAAGGTGTTATGCTTCAAAAGGATGATTTTATTTCTCAATAGATCATTACACTCATCATCCTGGTCTGGACAAATATATCTGCTCTTACTGTACAAAGGGGGAATCTTTGCAATGAGTATTTATAAAACAATTATAGAACAGTTATAGTAAAGTTAAGGATTCCTATGGTAGTATCAGCACAGTTTATTTTTTCCTTATTGAGAAAATTGTTAACAAAATTAATTTTGCATTCATGCCAAGAGGTAATGAATAAACATGCTATATTAATGTTACAATGTGATTATTATAGTCAGGTTGTCAGTAGCAATGCATTATAAAATGTGTGACTCATCGACTTCAGTCCCCAAATAACAAGTTATTACTTCTGTTCATTACGTGAACATAAGTATATCAGGCAAAATTAGATTATCTTATAGTAATCTATTTAATACTGAAGCATAATTCCTCAAGTCAAACACATTTTGTAATTGATCATTCATTCATTCATTCATTTATTAACTTCTTTACTGGAGTATAATTGCTTTACAATGGTGTGTTAGTTTCTGCTGTATAACACAGTGAATCTGCTATACATATACATATATCTCCATATCTCCTCCCTCTTGCATCTTCCTCTCACCCTCCCTATCCCACCCCTCTAGGTGGTCACAAAGCACCGAGCTGATCTCCCTGTGCTATGCGGCTGCTTCCCACTAGCTATCTATTTTATATTTGGTAGTATATATTAGAAAGGGACACAAAACAAAGAATTACCAATTTAAATGGATGATTCTTGATATTAACATAACTGCAAATTACTGTGATTTATCACCATTGGAAAACTTTCATGACAGGACAATATGTGCAGAAACTTGCTTCTCTCAAAGGCTGTTTTTCTGGTTTTTTTTTATTGTTTGTGTTTTTTTGTGTTTTTTTGAGGGGTGGGGGCACTGAGTTAAGAATGGAAGAAGATAGAAATGAAAAAAGTCTATCATTATGACATTGCCTGCCAAATTTTCTAATAGTGAAAATTTAGTCCTTTGAGACACCCAGCAGGCAGATCAAAGAGCAAAAATCCAGAATTCAAAAATCTTACTAAGGGTGCCTCTGTATGAACAGAGCTACCTAATAGACTGCTCTTTCTTTGTGATAGAAAAAAAAAAAAAAAAATCAACTTCCAGTGAGTTAACCCTTGGTGTCTCAGTACAGTTTTGCTAACAATACAAGACCTGATTTTCTGTTTCAAAACTTCCCACCATGGCAGAGTCCACTGAGCTTTTGGAACAATTTTAATTGGTTTTAATAAATTCAGAGTCACTCTCCCAACTGTGGAAGAATTGAATATTAATTTATCTACAGAACTTTGTACCCCACTCAGAAGCCAGTCAGCTCATGACAAATGGGCAGAGCAGTCACACTCCTTTAGACAATTCATTTTGCTTCCATGGGACTAGATTTCGTTTTTTATTATGTGTTTTTAATTTATATCTTATTGAAATATATTTAACATATAACATTGTGTAAATTTAAGGTGTACAACATGTTGATTTGATACATTTTATATTGTTAAATGATTCACATTTGTAGCATGAGCTAACATCTCCAGAGTGTTACATAATTATCATTTATTTTTTATGGTGGGAATAATTGAGATCTAGTCTCTTAACAAGTTTGATGGTTATAATAAATACTGCTCTCTGTATTCACTATACCGTGCATTAGATCTCTAGGACTTATTTATCTACTTGTTGCAAGTCTGTACCCTTAAATAACATCTCTCCTATTCCCCTACCCTCCAGCCCCTGGTAACCACCATTTTACTCTGTTTTTATGAGTTTGTTTTTTTTAGATTCTACTTATAAGTGATATCATACAGTATTTGTGTGACTTACCTCACTTAGCATAATGCCCTCAAGGTTTATCGATGTTGCTGCAAATGGCAGGATTTCCTTCTTTCTCATGGCTGAATAATAGGTAAACAGACAGATCGATCGATCAATCGATCAATCCTGGCTACTGTGAATAATGCTGTAATAAATATGTGAGTGCATATATCTCTTTGATATCCTGTTTTCATTTCCTTTGAGTATATACCCAAAAGTGGAATTGCTGGATCATATGATAGTTATATTTAGTTTTTTGAGGAACTTCCATACTGTTTTCCACAGAGGCTGAACCAATTTACATTCCCACCAAAAGTGTACAAAGATTCCCTTTTCTCCAAATCTTCTCCAACACTTGTTATTTCTTGTCTTTTTGACAATAGCCATTCTAACAGGTATGAGGTGATATCTTGTGCATTTCCCTGATGATTATTGATGTTGAACATCTTTTCATGTACCTGTTGACCATATGGATGCCTTTTTCGGAAAAATGTTTATTCAGATCCTCTGCCCATTTTTAAATCAGATTGTGTTTTTGGTTGTTGTTATTGAGTTGTTTAAGTTTTTTTAATATATTTTGGATGTTAACCTCTTATCTGATATTTGGTTTGCAAAAATGTTCTCCCATTATGTTGGTTGCCTTTTCATTTTATTGACTGTTTCTTTTACTGTGAAGAAGCTTTTAACTTTGATGTAGTCCCACTTATTGATTTTTACTTTTGTTGTTTATGCTTTTGCTGTATATCCAAAAAATCACTGCCAAGTAAAACTGTCATTATTTGCAGATGATATGATTTTACGTATAGAAAATTCCAAAGACTCAACAAAAAAATAGAACTAATCAACAAATTCAGTAAAGTTGCAAGATATAAAATAAGCATACAGAAATTAGTTGCATTTCTATACACTAGTAATGAAACATCTGAAAAATAAAGAAAGAAAACTATGCCATTCACAATAACACCAAAAACAATGAAATACTGAGGAATAAATTTAACCAAGCAAGTGAAAGATACGTACAACAAAAAACACAAGACATTGCTGAAGGAATCAAATTAGATATAAACAAACGGAAAGACATCCTATATTCATGGATCAGCAGAATTAATATTGTTAAAATATGCACACTACTCAAAGCCATCTATATATTCAATGCAACCCCTATCGAAAGTCAAATGGCATTCGCCACAGAAATAGAAAACCAATCCCAAACTTGTATTGAACCACAAAAAAATCCTGAATAGCTACAGCAATCCTGAGAGAGAACAAAGCCTTATGCATCACACTTCCTGATTTCAAACTATACTACAAATCTATAGTAATTAAAACAGTATTAGTATTTCTTTAGGGAAATTTAAGAATATTCATACTAAGTGGAATAAGGTAAGTTCTTATGTCAGTTAGGTCATATTTTGCTGTCAAGTACAATTTGAAAAAAGTTTTGTTTCCCAGAACTTTTCATATTTTGGAGCTGTGAATAAGGGATTATGGAACTCTATGAAGTTTCATTAATAGTGGGTATAAAAAGCTTCTTCCATTCTCATGGGATCTTTTTATTTCTCTGCTCCCTCCTGACTGTTCTGGAGACTCTGTCTAGATGCCTACCTCCTACCAGGTTCAAATAATCAATTTTATATCATGTAACTGCGTTACTGAGGGTTTCTCTTACCAGGCTGAGTGAATTAAGTCTCTTTCCCAGACACAGCATTTCTGAGCAGCAACACACTTCAGGCTTGCCTGAACTCTACTCATAAGTGGCAATTCTAAAACAAAAAAAAAGTGGTAGAATTGGAGAAGAGAAAGGACAGTGAATTGCAGGGTATTTTTAGACTTGGTTCCATTTTTACTTCCCACCATTAACACACTGTTCCTGCTCTAGTCAGAAATCTACACAGACTCAATGCTTACTGTGTGCCAGACACCCAGTTCTTACAGATATATTACTGCATTTATCCACCACAGCAACGCAGAGAAGATGTGCTATTTCCCTACACAGTTTAGGTTAGGAGACTAAGGTTCAATGAGAAGAAATAATTTAGATAAGGTTGAACAGCCGAGAGTTAAGTAATTGATTTGCTTCCATGTAAGCAAAGCAATTTAGTGCAATTGTTCCTAGTCACAGGCTTTCTGCCTCCAAATCAAAATTCAACAATTATTAAAATGTGTTGGATTTCAAACAGTTTATATATTTTCAGCACAATCTATTTAAACTGTCAAAGAAGTTAGGACCTGCTCCCCATGTCCACTCTCAGCCGGCATTCGGAAGTTCCAGGATCAATATTTCTTTAAGCGTCAAAATAGCCCAGAGCCAACTGGTGAGACAACAATCTTCCTTCTCCCAATCCAGCTCATCAGCATTAAGCTGTGTCAACAGGGCACAAATGTACCTTGGATGCAAAGTAAAACATTCAGTCCAAACCCACAGGGTTTTGGCCAACATAGCTTGTGTGATTAGCCAAATAGCTTGTGTGATTTTCTCTTTACACACATGCCGACCCCCTACAGAACTGTCTAGCTCCTTGTGACCTCAAATAAATGAGTCCTTGTGAGTTTGGATATTTACTTTAGGTGAAAACAAGCTCTGTAGACCATAAAACATGTTGCCATCCCTCTGTGGAATAAATGACACATTAACAAATACCTTCTCCTCATAAATCTCTCATCTAATAAGCCATATTATTCCTAAGACTCCATTTTGGTCTGTATATCCTTCTATATATATTCTAGGTGAACATCCTGTCTTCTCAAATACATGCATTTCCCAGAGTCAGCAGTTGTTTGGGTTCTAAACAACTGACCCCTTCACTGGTCTCAAGCCAGTGACAACAGAATCAGTATATTCCAGATCAATTTAACCTGAACTTACACAATTTTTAAAACGCAGGAATGCAAACAAGCTACTGTCTTTACCTTTAATCCCCTTTCAACTTTTCTGTTTTTATTTTTTTTTAAAGCCTTTTAAATAATTACAGCTCTTTCATTTGCATTATATAGGTATTTCATTTGCTAACATAGGTATTTCTTTTATAACTGTATCTTATTTCTCATAAGAATCATATCTCATATCTGATAAGAACCCTACGAAAAAGGCATCATAAGTAGACAGAAACTGAGTACCAACTGGCTTCTCCAGGTTCTCTCAGCTTGTAGGTGACAGAGCCAGGACCTGAATCAAATTTTCTACCACCAAATCTTCTGCTCTTCCTATCCAGGCTCAGTGACCCAAAGACTACCAGTTCTTTATATCTGGGATATAAGGAAAAGAGGACTAAATTGAGAAAGGTTCACTTGGCTGCTCCCTGAATGTATGAGCTTGGGAAAGTCACTGAGCATCTCTGTACCCCAGTCTCTTCCATCAAAAATGGGAATAGCCAGGAGCTTCCCCTGCAGAATCCTCAACTTGGCTTCCTGTTTTTACTCTTGCCATCCACAATTCATTCTCCAGGTTGTAGCCAAAACAATACTTTTTAAACATAAATGCCCTCTGCTCTCCTACACATACCCTCCAATACTCTGTACATTGAATCGAATAATGAAAAACTTTTTACTATTATTTACAAGGCCCTACATGATCTAGTCTATGCTGCCTCTTCAGTTTTATCATACCACTCCCTATTTAGTCACTGCACTACAGCCACCCTAGCCTTTTTCACATTCCTTAAACAAACTAAGTTCATTTTTGCTTCACAGTTTTTACTCTTACAGCTGCCTCTCCCTGGAATATTCTCCCCATGACCATCCCATTCTCCTTGTTCAGGTCTCATCTTGAAAGCCACCTCCACAGAGAAGCCTTCCGTGTTCTATCTAAATCTCTCTATGTAATATCTTCCTGTGCCCTTCACCTCAATCTTGATCCATCACCCCATTTCTTTATTTCTATAGCACTTCTCATAAATTATCTTGTGGTTTCTTTTTTACTTTTCATTCATTTTCCCTCTTCCCATTCTCCACTCCTTAAACTACAATACATGCTCCATGAAAGCAGAGACTGTCTGTCTTATTTACCACTCCATCTCTCCTGTATTGTGTCCCTAGTGCCTAATAACAGTGTTTGACATATGGTAGGAGCTCAAAAAAACAGCTTGTTAAATGGCAAGCCACCTATAAAAAGCCATAGAAATAAAAGATTATAAACTCAGATCTCAAATTTGTGACCATTTGCTTTGAATCCAGGTCAAAGCTTACTGTCCCACTGTCTAAAAAATAGTATTATTAAGCAGGGATTTTTTTTAAAAAAAAAAGAAGAAATTTTGGAGAAAACCCTTTTTAAGTATTAAAACAGCAACTGAGGTCAAATGTACCATCTGTGGAAAACCGGGTCTTGACACTGAAGTAAAACCTATAGGACCTTTGATCGGTCACACTGCTTAGTTAATAGATTACAATTTTATATTTACTTTAAGGAAATGAAAAAATATTTAAATTTTATTCCCATTCCTCTAATTCAGACTTTATTAATTTAGAACACCTACAGATGTACAGAAATTCCTTACTACAATCTCCTCATCTTACGCACCTCCTTTGCCTTCTCCTCCTAAAACTCTTCAGGATTCTGAATAACTACTCTCCTGTCTTAGGCAAGAGATGAAGAGAAGACTTAGCCCTAGAAAGGAAAGGTCTCCCTACCTTCTGGAAGTGAAAGAAAAACCACTGATAACAACATATTGAGCTACCCAAGACTACTCCAACTCAAGATTTTTCTCTTCTTTAAACTCCACATAGACTTGCAGTCAGGGCCAACCACCTTGTTTTCAGTGATTCTCTATGTTCATTGAACCTTAAGTTTATAATCATAACTAAGTGGTTGATACCTTTGAACAAGAGCTGTATCTTATATTTTATTCCCAAAGCATATGACAGTAGATGTCCAATAAACACTTATAATTAATTCCTATCAATTAATATAAATTAAGCATATTTTTACATTCACCTTCTTTGATATTTCCTGCATCTCTCATAACTGCATTATTAGGCCTACAAAGAGAAAACCAAGTACTAGCACATAAAATACTAAAATGCAGAAAAGGTTCTTAAAAAAAACTGCTTTACTGCAGAGCTTGCAAAACTGAACATTAACTGATGCAAATGCGCTTACATACATTTTAATTTTTTATTTTGAAGTTAATTTTTAAAATATTGATATTACTTTATTTTTCAGAAGAGACATTTTCTTCATGCCTGTGTTAATTTGTTTACCCTTCTAATATTGCTATTCACTTAATACTCTTCCATAAGGCGTTTCTGGCGTTTATACCCACTAAACAGCTCAGAAGCAACCTTGCCAGAAAGAAAAGGATGTAAGAATAAAGCAATGGGGAGAAAGGAAAGAATCATTCATTAACAATACTTAGGAAATATAATGTTTTATATTATTCTAAATGTTAATTCCTTGTGGTTCTCACTAATCAAATCATAGAAGTTGAAGGAATGATAACAAGAGATTACTTCAACCCTCCTCCTACTTCCCAGTGCTAGTCACTAAGAAATGTGATATATTCCTTTTCATCTCCACCTACCAGCTTCCCTGAGGAATCTTCCCATGTGAGGAATTCTCTCTCATTTTGAAAACATGCCCTCTCTCACCTAACGTTGTCATCTTTAGGGAAACTCTTGAGAAAATCATTCCTATTAGCCTGACAAAATGGTTTTTGACCTCAAATGCTATACTTCCCTAGCACCGGCTGTGAGCTAGGAAATAGCAAGAAGCTATAAAAGATCCCTTTAACAGTAGAAGGCAGGAACAGGAAGTCATACTTCACTGTTTTCATAGTTACTTCTATCAATATTTCTACTGCTACACTGAGCTTTGGAATTGACAACAACTATAGACAGAAAGCATAAAAACTGGATGGAGGAAACTAACCAACTATTATTTAAGTATAGCTTTGGCCTTCTTTTTAAAAATAAAACACTTAAATTAACTTGATTTCAAAACATGCTCTTCAATAATATTTTCTTTTTGAATATTCACAGAAAAAAATTATCTTCTTTTTCTCAACTAGCTGACCTATCCAGTTATATTCAAAGAACTATTACCTATTATCTATCATTAAGTAAATAAAGTATCCCTTTGATACTTAACTTGAATGAAAACACATAAAGTTGCCCATGCATCTCAACTGCAAATCACACCTTCATTTTTCAACTGTACCCTTGTGCACTTTTAACTTGGAGTCTTAAATTTAAATTTTGTTTTATTAAAATACCATCCCATACCAGTCAGTTAGACTGCTACCTTTTGTTCACTATTTTTGTTTCAGTGAAAGCTTTTTCAGATTTTCAGATGTACCCCAGATGTCATAAGCAACCGATTCAGATCTCATCTTTCAAGCCATATAAAAGTAGAGTCCCTGTTTAACTTGAGATCTCTAGATTTCAGAGTCAGCAAAGCTGAATAGAATAAAAGCATTCAGAACATTTTAATGGAGAACCATATCTAAAACCTGCTGAACTGCTTGTGAATACCAAGGTCTTCAATCCCATCTTGTGGAGAGGCACAAGACTCTGTGTTAGAACAGGTTCATGAAGCCATGAATTATTTGTCTCTAAGGACAAATTTGGGGAGCTTTTCATATCAAAAATACTATAAAACAAATAACTATATAAAGATCAATAACTTGAGAGAAAGATGTTGCAATGCAAGGGACAATAAAGTAAACCTGTTAACACAAACAATCTGAGTTGAAAGCTCTACCCTGTACAGGCTGGTCCCTGAGAGCCCCATTTCACGTTGAACTTGATCTCTACAACTGGTTGTATTATTCAGACTCCAGGAGGCCCTCTCCATAAAGTTACCTGCTCCTCTTCTCCATGCTATTAGTTCCTACCTTGCTATTTCAGTTTCATATTGTAAATTCCAAATCCATAAATTTGAGTAAAACATGCACAGGCACAAATAAGCTTCCCCTTAAATTTGCTTAGAAGGAGAGACTTCCCCTGGCTGTCTTAAACATGTCCTGAAAAACTGAAATTCCGGGCTGAATTAAAGGGATCACTGCTTTCCCAATTAGGAGAATTGTTAAGATTCTCATAATTCTATGATCTTCTGATTTAAATTTGGCAAATATTTATCTGCAATAAAGAGATGTTTAATGTTTTAGTTGTAATCTGAATCAACTCTCAAGTTTCTAATTATCTGATTCATATATTTTACTCTAGTCAGTGAGACTTAGAATTTCTATATAGATGTACTTATGTCTGAAAAATTTCTGTGCCTGAGACTCCTGTCTTTGAAAAGTGCACAAAACATGGAATCAGATGGCCACATGAGGTAATATCTGGCCACATATTTGAAGGACAAAGCAAAGGAAGCCAATATCTGGCATTTGTCAGCTGGCTTGCCAGGAGGAAGTAAGAGGTCTACCAAGGAGTTACTGAGATACCAGGAAAATCTGAATTAGAACAGAGGATTAACTTGGTATGTAATGAAGCAGCTAGACTGATAACAGGAAGACACAGACAACAATTTCTATCACCTCTGGACAGGTCACTATGATCTAAAGAAGATTCAGCAGACTACTAGAAGATTTTCCTTTTTTAGCAGTAGCAGACATAATAAAAACATCGACACATTTTCCCTCAATCCCAGTATAAATAACCTATAGAAGATGAGGAGTGGTGGACAAGTGTATTTAAGTGTTGTTTATGATGATGGGCTGCATGGTGGGAGAACATTAGTTCACAATAGTACTACAGAAAGTCACTGCCGATCATCAAGACAAGATTGTGAGATGAAATTTATTAACCAAAATCTAGACTCTAATCTGATAAAGTAAAAATATTACAAGCATGCTCAGCCCCACATGGGCTACCACTAAAAAAAATCAAATAAAAAACAACTTAGGATCAATTGGAAAGGCAGATTTATAAGAGGTGGTTATCCCTTATGAGTCTACTGTATTTTTAATATTGTAAAACCATCTCCCATACATTTTCTCATCTGATCTTCTTAACTACTCTGAGAGGAAGGCTCAGGAGGTATTATTAGCCCATTTGCAGATGCATAAAACAAAATTAGAGAGATTCAATGATAGAGAAAACATTGTATTGGACTGGGAAGAAAGGGCACCATCAAGAGTGACAAGGTTTTATGTCAGATGCTCCTGACATGCAAAAAGACAGAAAGAAAGAATCATAACTAAAATGTACTTATTATTCTCCCAATTCATTTGAGTCTACTGTATATCCAATGGTTACCTCAGTAAAAACACCTCAGCTAAAATGACACCCAACTCCCATGCCCTTCTATATCCTTACTATCTCTTCTTTTTCTTCATTGCCCTTATTATAACTTTCTGATGTATTCATTTATTAACTGTTTATCTTCCATATTCCTCACTAGAATGTAAGCTGCATGAGAGCAGGAATGTGCCCTGTGCTTTTTCCTGTCATATTAACAATACCTAGGGGATAAATACAGGATTAATAAATATTTGTGAATGTATGAAATAATGATAAATGAATTGAAGGTCTCTTATATGTTAGTTATTTTACAGATCATCTTACTTATTGGAACCAGATCTCTGAAATATCAACAAATGATGCTAGACTTAAGAGTTCAGTGATGAATTGTTGAGACAATTGTTTATATTTACACAGAAAGGATTTGTATATATTTAACAAATGTTGGTTGATGGGAGAAGGCACAGTTGAGCATACTTTTGATATAGTTCAACATGGACTTCTTCATGGGTAACTATCCTGAAAATGAGGCCAAAACTATCCCACTCTGACCACTAAGTGAATGTTTTCAAGAGGAAGATAATGCTGACTGAATTTTATTTTAATCTATTATGAAACTATCTCTGGCTACAAAAAAAGTAGAGACTCTAACAAGGGATTAACCCTTGAACTTTCATATCTGTATAACAAGATACTGTTTGTTGAAAAGGCATCTGATGCAGTGGAACAGGCACAGATTTGGAAACAAAGGATCTGCAAGGCCCTAAGAATCCAACCTCAAGTCCCCACTTATTCCTGGCTGTGTGACCTTGGGTCATTCACTTTATGTTCTTGAGCCTCCATTCTTCTGCCATTCTTCTGGAAAATGGCAAGGTGACGGTCTACTCACAGGGATGCTGCAAGGGATAAATGAAATCTTATGTGTGAAGGTGGTGTGATTACTAAAAATTGCTTATAGCAATGAAACTTATGCTTATTCCTTTGTAACCAAGGAAGAGTAAATCAATTGATTTATGACAGAAAGTTAATTTCATTCAAAAAGAAGAAAGGAAACAATTTGGAAGACCCTGAATCAAAAGGCAAAAAACATTTTTGAAACTTAACATCTTCTCCTTGCATTAAAAAGAGCCAAATACCTGCACATTGCCATCAAAAATCGAATGGCTTTTAGGCAGATTCAAAGCCTCTCTCTCTCTCCTGGTGTCTGAGTTCAACTGTGGCCTCTCCTGAGCTCTTCCATACCGAGGATTCTCCTCCTTACCAGCGTGTTTCAGAACAACACAGAAAGCGTCTGTTCCTAGGCTTCAGAAACGCTCGATTTTGAGCAAGCTCCTTTGAAAGATATCAAGGCAGACATTAAATTAACATGAATGAAAAGGGGTTAGGAGCATGCTTGCTACAAAGTTAGTGGTTCTTTTCACCAGTTGTTGAGAGTCCCTCCCCATAGGTCCAAGATAGAACAACAATGTCCCGAAAGCTTAAGAAAGTAGGAGAGAGAGGAAGCTAAAGGCATACCCCGGTTTAACACTGGAAAATGGGGCGCCCAGAGGCAAGGCTGGCGTCACGGGCTTGATGAGTGACACCTGAGCGGTCACACATGGCCCATAAGTCACACTTGTGAGGACAAGTCTGTTTTAATGCTGTGCTGCCACCTCCTTGAAATTCTTAAATTTTTCACAAGGAACTCACAATTTCATTTTTCTCTGTGTCGCGCAAACCATACAGCAGGCACGACCCATAGGAAACTCAGGGAGCCCTCCAGCCTCCACAAGAAACAACGACAGAAAGCGAAAGAGCTGCGACGAGGGGCTGTGGTGACTGTTTCCATCCCGGGACACAACCAACGGCTCGTGTGTCTCCTGTCCTAAACGTGCATGAGTCCCTGCGGTCCCCCGCCCCACCTGAAGAAGCATCGCAGCAGCCGGCTGGGCCACCTGCAGACCCGGGAGGGCTCAGCGGTTCTCCCGCGTGGGCCTCGCGAGGCGAGGGGGCCGGGCGTCCTCTGGGCCGCACGCGCTCTCTGCGCCGCCCCGCCGGGTCCTCCCTCAGCGCGCGGGCGTCACGGGTAGCTGGGGGCGCAGCGTCCCACTGCGCGCGGCCCGCGGGCCTCAGGGCGGCCGGCTCCTCCTCGGACACGGCTCCGGGCCGCGTCTGCCCTCCACGCACGTCCTTCACTCCGACGCCTGAGGGGACCCTCCCCTACCCACAGCCCCGTGTGCGCAGGCTCAGTTCCTCGTCAGCCCCAGGCCGACGAGCGGCTTCCCTCAACCCGCCGCCGCCACCGCACTTCTGCTCGCCTCAGACCGCCTTCTGACAAACCCTAACTTCTGCACTCGCCGGAGCTCGGCCTCAGAGAAAAGAAGACATTTTGTAAAAGTGACGAATTGGGATGAAACTTTTTGGACTTCTTTCCCCAATTGCCAACTCCTCTAGTCAGGCACCCCTCGGGTCGCGCACAAGCCCCCTCAAGGGAGTCCAGGCTCCTGGGGGCTCCAGTGCTCTCCCCGCCGCACCCCTCCCGGATCCTCCAACCTCCAGGGTGTGAATCCTGGTTATTCTGTATTCTCAAACAGCAGACACTTAAAACTGTTTCTCTGAGAGAATCCAGCCCCTTCAGAATCTCCCCAATTTATTTCTTTTACGTTACAATTTGTTCCCTTTTAAAAATGGGAGTGAGAAGAAGAGGAAAGAACGAAAAAGAGCAGGCACTTCAGTCCGTTTTAGTCCAGGCTGCCCCAAGGAAGGTGTTCAGCTTGAAATGACGGAGCTGTCTGCGCTCCCGGGAAAGCAAACAGGGCAGAAATCTGCGCGGGCCCACAGTGCCATCTAGGGGCTGACCCGCGAAACGACAGCCTCCTAATCCTTTTTCTGTGGATACTTGTTATCTACAAAAACAGACATTCAGGGTCACAGGAAGCAGTTGTACCTTCTCTTCTCAAATCAGCTGGCCTAAACATCCATGACTCAGAGGAATGGGAAACCTTCGGAGTATTAGGATAGAAGAATGAAATGATAAAATCTAGCATATTGAAAGGATCCCTCAGGGTACTATGTGGAAAGTAGCCTTACAGATGGAGGGTGGAATCCGCAGGGAGAACAAGTAGAAAACCAGTGCAGCAATTTAAACAAAGGTGAGGGGGACGCGACCCTAGGGTGGCATTTGCAAGAGAAATGGCTGGATGTGGGAGTATTTTGAAGGATTTGCTGAAGAATTGGATGTAGCACATGGAAGAAAGATAGGTGTCAAGGATGACTCCAAAGTTTTTACCTGAACCAATAAAACAACTAAGTTGCCAATTGCTAAGTTAGGCACGACCAGACGAAACTCAGTCCAAGGGCATCCCATAACTCCATACAAATAAAATCCCAAGTAGGTAAAATCTCACGTGAGGTGAGGTAAGAGAAGCTGATCACCCCCCATTCCCTGACTAAGAATATGCCCCTTTCTGTCAGACCTGAGCTGGGGAGGAGAAGCCTCAATGTTAAAACAAGTTCAAGGTATATATTCTAATATAAGAATGGAGATGGTAATTATAACTCAGTACTCTGTCTTACCAAGTCATAGCCATGAAAGATATGGGGTAGGTGAAGAAATATCCCAACAGAGAGGATTTCAAAGTGGGAGTGGGAGATAATAAAGCTGTTTGATACTAGTCTCCCATGAGTCAGGCTTTTTCAGTATTAACTATGTAAAAACTAAAGAATCGTTAGCTATTTTTTATCATCTATGTATTCCTCATTGTGTTTTATAATGCCTTGTACATTGGAAGTCCTCATGTATTTATTTGTTTATCCAAGTATTTAATGAGCAGCTGGTATGTGCCCAGACGTTTGGGGGACAGAGATGAATAAGACACGGTCTCTGTAAGACACAGGGACACATAAACCTAATGGATGATATCACCAGTAGCCAGGAAAACTACAATATACTCTTTGAGTGCCACCAAAACTAAGGAAAGATTGTCGAGGAAGCTGGAAAGAGACCCAGTAAAAGAGCTACTTGAGCTGCTCAAAAAATATGTTATCTTTAATGTGTGTTTCTTTTGTTACTTAATGAAAATATTTAAATTTAGAAGGGGCAACAGTGTTGGATTTGCAGGCCAGAGAAACGCCCATGGACAAGGATGAGTTGCTCTCTTTTAATGCTTGGAGAGTGTGGATGTCCCCCAAATGTGAGTCAAATGCTGAAGGGCAGTTGTTTTCCCCCAGGAAAGCACTTGTCACCTCTAAGAGACTGGCTTTTGGGTAGAGCTTCAGGTATTCTTTGGTCATGTCTAGTCCCAGTCTTCCTAATAAACTCCCCATTTCAGTTTACTGGTGCTTGAAATTCTATAGTAAGTAATTCGTGTCTTAATCTTTAAAGCTTAGCCCCAGTTAAAATACAGTTGCCTCTGAACACACAGTATACTGTGTCAGGGAAATAAAATTTGAAACAAAATCTCCTCCCAACCCAGAAAACCTCTCCACAAAAGTAAAAGAGAAAGAAAACAATTGTATTGCTGAATAAGCATTAAACCAGAATGTGATGAGCATTACAGGTAGTCCCTGAAGAGACTGCAAAGACAGAAAGGAAATTCACCCTTCTATGTAACTGGGCAGATACAACCCATTACATACATGTGCTCAAGACAACCAATAACTAGTCCTTAAGTAAGAGGACTCAACAGCACCATTTGTCACACAGTTCATCCTATATTCACCTGGTAATCACCGTAATATCTGTGTTCATTAATTGGCTTTGTCCAAAGTAAAAGTAAACGTCTCATCTTTTTGAAAGGAGGTATCATTGCAACTTGGAATGAAGTGTGCACTGAACATAGACTCCTACTCTCCCACAGAAACTGGGGAGTTGGGGTGTTATCTAACTTAATTGACTACATTTGAAAAAGATTGTTCCCAGGTCCTTGAGACAGACATTTTTGACAAGAGGCTTATTTAGCTTTAAAAAGATTCACATACATTTCAAAGAGATGGAAAAAGAACTTAAAATTACAAGGTTTCTAAAGTAAATGCTCTAGGAAAAGGGAGGAGTGGGAAGTCTCTTCCCTTATTTTCAACAGGGAGAATTAAGCGTCTTATTTATCATTTGTATTTGCCCTTGTAACTACTGGTCAATCACACTTAAGCATACTGGAATTTTATAGGCAACTGTCTGAAGGCAAGTTCTCATAGCGAGGAGGAAGGGACTGCATGAGCACCAAGGGGCTTTCCTGCGTACAAAAGGGCTGTGCTGAGGCTGAAGAGCAGAGAGGAGACAGAGGCCAGAAGCTGAACACAGTTTCTCCTCTTCCATCATTTCTTCACTTGTCATTTACTTCTGAAACACATTTAAAAATCCTTCCATCTCTAACCCTCTGTCTAGCTTTCCTCCAGTTCCTGAAAACCCAAACTTCCTCCTCAAAAGTAAATAAGAAATTATGCTAACAGATCTAAGAAACTGCTCTGACTCAGTTTGCTTAGTGAGATCAGTCTTTCGGTGGTGAAAGACAAAATGATTCTGAGACACTACAAATCCAATAAGCATGACAATGTTTAGTGCCTTCTGCTCAAAAGTACACTCCTGAAGACTGTTCCATGACATATCAGAAGACATTTCTGGCTCAGAGAAGATGCTCTCACATGTACATGCTTTACATCACTAGTATGCCCTGAAAGTAATAATAACTAGAGCTTTAGGTCCCTGAGATTTGCTAAAGTGTTTCATGGACCAGAATTTCCCATTTTACATTTACAATTCTCTAGCATCAGGGAATTTGCCATTGCTCTCCTGGACCCACAGCCTAGAAAACGATATCCAAAGTCCCCTTCATGGGCAAACACTGCCTGCATCCATGCATTCATTCAGCCATCACTTGCTCAGTGCCAAGTATGTGCCAGCAAATATCCTCAGCCCTGGGAATAGGAAATGAAATAGACACAGCCCCTGCCTTCTGGGAAGTCAAAATATTCTCAAATTCAAGGAGGAATAGGACTATATGCTATAGGTCAGGGAACTAACTACCAACTACTACAGGCTGGTAAAGTGGAATTTTCAAAAGGCTGAATAATAGACAAGGTGCAGGATGAACTGAAGTAGAGGCTGCGTGAGCAGTCCAGACTGGGGGGTACTTTCTCCCAGGTCAAGACATTTAACAGGTAAGAGAAATCAAAGTGAAGATACAAAAATTATTTCCAAAAAAGAAATCCGAGATAGGTAGATTTCTTTCTTCTACTGAAACTTTCTTGAATTTTAAGTGCACAGGTTTCAAAACTCAGCTCTGTCACCTATTAGCTGAGTGATCTTCAGAAATTTAGCCTCTCTTGGCGACAGTTTCTTCATGTGTCAAGTGGGGATGGTGATAATACTCATCTCAGAAGGTTGTTGCAGGTACTAAATCAAGTACTTCTGGTTTAGAACTTAGCAGAGTTCCTGCTAAGAGTTCCTGCTACATAGCAAAGACAGCTCTTATTCAAATTATGATTACTATTATTTTGATTAGTCATAATCCAAATGAGGCCAATTTAATTTTCCCTTAGAGGAAATAATCTTCAATTTTTATTCAAAATATATTTTAAAATTCTAGGCAGAGGATTTAAGTAAATTCATTGTTACATACAGATATTGGATTGGCCAAAAAGTTTGTTCGGGTCTTTCTGTAAGATGGTGCAAAAACCCGAACGAACTTTTTGGCCAGCCCAACATCTCTGGAAGATACCTAAGAAATGAAAGAAAGGTGACCTCTGAGAAGGCAGAAAAGGACATGGGGGTAGAAATAGGAAGGAGACTTAACTTCTTGCTATATATATTTTAGTTTTGTGTGGATTTTTACCATGTGAACATCTCACCTATTTAAAAAATATTAAAAAACAAAAATATTAATTTTTGGCTATACAGAAAAATTATAAATGAAAGATCTTTACATGAGAGTGACGATAATAATTTTAATGAGTTAACATTCACTGATAGCTTCTTATATGCCTGGCACTTTTTTAAACTACTTTACATCTGTTTACTTGTTGAATCCTCAGAGACAATGAGAGAGAAAATGTCAATTTCTGAAAATAAAAAACGAGACACTAGGAGGCTGAATAATATGCCAAGATTACTCAGCTAGTAAGAAACATAACAGATTTGGATCCAGACAGTGTGTGTGTGTGTGTGTGTGTGTGTGTGTGTGTGTGTGTGTGTGTGTGTTGTTGTATAATATAAACCAAGTCTCTGTATGATACCAGTTGCATGTACCCCCAGGAATGTCGAGGGCCAACACAAAGCTGATGCTCTGTTCCTACTCATCACTAGCCCAGCTCTATGGTCCACTGACTGGCCACATTTAACAACCTGTTGATATCCATGACTCTTAAATGGATTTCACAGACTGGAGTCATTTCACAGAGGAAAGAAGAATAAAAATTGAAGAATTGAAAAAAAGATATCTGGTGCCTGAGCATCCTGAACTACTGCGTCATCCCCTTACCCAAATTAAATGTCAGGATACAAAAGCTAATAAAAAATCAGTGAGTCTTTTTCCTGGCTCTTCCAAGAACCTGAACATTTTTTTTGAGCTCTATCTGCTCTGTACCTGCCAAGTGAATTATTAAATTTATGAGGGTGAAGCTAAGCAGGAGCTACTGATCAGCGAAATTGGTTGCAACTGGGTGGAAGAGCTGCCCTGCTGGGAACTGCAGCAAATGGCAACATCACTCAAAGCATGCAGGATAGTGCTGTGCAAATATTACTAAGTCACATGCACTTGGATGCCTGGATGCCAGAGGCTCAGGGGAGAGGTTGTTTTATGAGCCTTGTAAAACATGTGTACAATGCTGGGCCAATTGCTCCTCAAAGTAATAAGATTAGAGTTTAGAAGAAATTTGGCTCAACTCTGGAACTGGCCTTTGTTTATCAAGATGCTGATAAATCAAAACCTACTTTTTAGAGAACACCTTATTAAAATAACTTTTACATAAGGAGAAAAAACATTTTTTTTTCTTTTCCTCTTTTTTGCATCTATATGAGATGATGGATGTTAAGTAAACTTATTGTGGTAGTCATTTCACAATATAGGTAAGTCAAATAATTATGCTGCACACAAACTTATGCAGTGCTATATGTCAATTATATTGCAATAGAACTGAAAAAAAAAAAGCTTTTATTTACCATTTAAGAACTAGCTAATTTCCAGAACTTAAATTTCTTATTCTTAACTCGCTGTTCCCGGCTTACATGAGTCATTTTTATAATTTTCTATTTCTTATTGAAGAGTTCACAGTCTAATAGGATGGTGAAACCAAAATGTAATTATAACAGATATGACAAGTGTTGGTAGAAGAATGGGCCTTCCAGAAGTCTGCAGAGCTTCAAGCAAACATGTTATTCATGGATACCTAGACATTGATTCTGTTCTCTCCCCTGAGACATGAGAACATGATCAATGTCCTGTTCTAGCACCAGGAATGTTATAAACAATTCTCTAAACTGAACTACAAGATTGCCAGTTTCTTTTGAACTAGAGATGAAAACTCCAAGAATAAATGAGCAATGGTGTGCAATAACTGAGTTTCCTGATTTGGCAAGGCCGTACCTTGCAGTGTGTCATCAGCCGTGCTCATATTTGCCAGTGGTTTACCAGCTTATTGGCCTGGTGTCAGTGTGTCCCAAATAAGATCCCACGATGGACCTGGCATCTCCTTCTGCTTCTGCTTCACTGACCACTCTGGAATATATGCTCAACCCTCCTAAGAGCCACAAAAAACAGTTCACCAATGAAAAATCTCTGCTGAGTTAGTCATTACTACAACTGGGGCATAATTCCTAAGTTTATGGAGTAGGAGGACTTTTCTAAACTCTCGGCTAAGCCCATGCTATTTCATCTCTATTATAAATTAATTTTTAAGCTTTATACAAAAATAACCTATACGTAGTCATTTTCCCTTTCTCTCAAGAATTTCAGTAAGCGCTAACATTTTTCTGACATGCTAGGAAGTTTTCAACTCACTCCTTCCTATATTCAGCTATTTGACATAAAATCTCTGCAGTGCACAAGTGGAGATTGGTATACATTTTTAGAAATAGAAAACTCTTATTACCAAGGTAATCTTTAAGATTAAATGTTCTAGAGTCATCAGTGTATATACATGAATGAAATCTTCTCTCATTGATAAAACGACAGTAACAGCTGATAAGGCACATAATCCTAGCAGATCAGGGTAAGCAGAGTTTGCTCTTCAGACCGTAATATCAGAACATGGATTTTGATGTGTAAAGCTCTGGTTTAACTTGAATTTAATTCCTTCCATGAAAAATTCCATTTAATTCCCCCCAAAAGAATTTCAAAATCCATGTGTCTAAGAAAGCTTTGTGAAATTTATAGAGCTACTAATGTGACAGTAGCCATGGAGAAACAAAGACAGTGGGATTGCTAAAATCTTAGCTGACAAGCAAAATTCTAGAACAGGTGTCACTGCCTTTAATTAATAGAAATTAATGTGCAAGTGTGAGTGAAAAAAAAAAAGTTCATAAATACTTTGACTAGAACAAAATAAACTGGAGTGACTGGCCATGACCCCCCTTCTAGCTTCACCTCCACTGAATTTTGCCACCTAAGAAAAATTAGGCTCCTAAAACTTGAAAACGTGTAGTTTAAAAGAGTACGTCAAACTGATAACGGTATAAAAACACCATTTATTGAATTCTCATAAGTTTGATATAAACAGAGATGGCCTGCCTAAGCTTACAACTATGATTTCTGAACTGGTCTCCAACTGTCTTATTGGTCCAAAACTGCAGAAAGTGCTTGGGCTGAATCCAATCATAGAATGAGAATTGTAGATATAAAATATAAATATAAATTAGCTCCACAGAAGAACCGCTCTGTGGTCATAGACCCATTAATACATCTGCTCGTAATTAAAAAATAATAAAGTGCTATATGCAGCTGAAGTTAAGTCCAAGATAACTAAATGAGGGCCCCATTATTGGTAGTAAATAGAGCACAGATAGCCTTGGCACAAGGTAGCAGTTTAATTCTTAAAATAGTTAAAGGCAGTGAACTGAGATGGCTCACCAATGAAAGGAAATGAATATGATATACTAGGCATTTGAGAAATATGGAGGAAATAGTAACTGTAAGAGCAGTGGAATTCTGTGACTCTTGCTAAACTCAACTGAAGCCCTGCAAAAATATAAACAAAACTGAGTGGTTAATTGGTAATTAAAAGCTAAATGTTAAAGTCAGAGAGCCTCTTTATAGCTGATTCACTTTGTTGTGCAACAGAAACTAACACAACATTGTAAAGCAATTATACTCCAATAAAGATATTAAAAAAAAAAAAAAAAAACAACTAGAGCAGCTATGATGGCAGGGACTGAGAAGGGCAGAGCCCTGTACCCTCCCTCCCTGGCCCAGGCCCTTCATGCGGGATCAAGAGAATACACTTTATAAAGGACTCAACTAAAGGATCAGTGGTCAGAACATTAGCTTCTGCATGTCATGTTGTATAAAAAGCACATGGATACCTAGGGACTTAAGCTTTAATTTTGGCTCTGACACAGATCTCCTATGTAACCGGAAACAATAAATGTAACTTTTCAGGGCTTAAATGATCTCTAAAGTCCCAACCATATCTATTTATGAGGCCATGAATAGAATGGTCCTTTCTGATATGAGGCTTCCTACTGCTTATTGCACTGGATAATAAAATTGTGATCTAGACTCTAGTAATTATTCAATAGCACCAACAACACCTTTGGAAGCTGCCCTTACAAAGGGCAACTCTCGCACTGCCCTAGGGCACCATGGCAGCCACAGAATAAAGAGTGAGCTAAAAATAAAGGAGGGAAAGTGCTTGTGACCACAGAAGCCACTTAAAGAAGTAGCTGGTGACCCAACCAAGCAATTAATCTGCTCTGTCCCCTTAGTGCACTGCAGAATGTGGGAGCTCAATGGATAACCCTTGTCTGATTAATCCAGCCTTTTCTTGTTACTCTTAGGATGTGTCTCCCTTAATGAGATTATAAAGTGAGGCACGAGGGGAACACTGTATCCCACAAGCCTATTCTCCCCTGTAGACTTTCTTTTTTTTTTTTTTAAGCTGACTTGTTGTTTTATTAAAAATCTGAGTTTGGATATCTTCAGATGGAGCCAAGATTTCTGCAATCACCATAGCACTCTCCCCATACACCCTCATTAACCAGTGCTTATATTCAGTGTAATTGCCTATATTGATGTTATCTCCCTGGCCCCAGAAGTTTATGACTTATGTCTAAAGGCAGGGACTATGCCTTCATTCACTTAATCCTTAATCAATAAAATCACTAACTGCCAAGCACTGGACTGTTTCCTGGGGCTAAAAGATATTTTAAAAAAATATCTGTTCCCCCATTGGAGCTCACAGTCTATTATTAGAAACAAACATGATAATTAGAGTTAAGCTTATTAAAGTTGCAGTTACAATTAGAAACATGTATAAGGCACAGAAGAAAGTGAGGGAAGGCTAAAGCCATTGGAAGGTGGGAAAGAGGCTATTAGGACAGCTTTCCAAGAAGAGGATTTCCTAAACTACATTTAGAAAATAGATACCCAGGCAACCAAAGGAGAAGTAAGTGTTTTTGGCAAACAGAACATCATTTCTAAAACTACAGAGGCAGGAAATGTAAAGTGAGGCAGCCTGGGGAGAAGGTCACATGTAAGAGAATGCCTGAGCTAACCCTGCAAGTTCTAACATTTTCTAGATGGGTAACCTTGGACACTTTGCTCAACCTCAGGTGTGAAATGCAGATAACACTTCCTTCCTCATATTCTAATAAGGATGTTAATGTTACTATGATAACATTTCTTAAAGTCCTTTGCACAGCACCTGGCACATGGGATGCACACAAATGTTCATTCAACCTGATTCAAATGGCATTGCCATGAGCATTCTCTGTCGCCTTCAATGGACTGTCTATGGATCTCCATTATATCATTCTTAAAGGACATGTAATGATCTCACTGGGGAAACCATGCTTTTGCACTTGGATAAAATAATGTTTTCAATCTGCTTTCTAGTATCTTTCTTGATGATTTACAGGCATACTACATTTGTCAGCCTTTTTGGTCCTTAGAGCACACAGTAGCTAATCTGTGAAGATAATCCCTAATGAGTCATGCCTCCTGCTATTCACACTTTTGTGTAGGTTCCTCCCACAACGAATCTGGCCCTGTGACTCACTTCAACCAAGAGTATACAGCAGAAATGATGCTCTGACAGTTCTGGAGCTAAGCCTTAAGAAGGCCAGGTAGCTTCTGCTTTTATGCTCTTCTGAGCCTTGAGATGATATGTAATACATCTGGCTTTGCTGCTGGAGAGATTTCATAGAGAAACCTAGAGAGACCATGTGGAGAGAGAGAGAAACCCTGAAATGCATGGGGAGAGATAGAAGCTTGGCCATCCCAACATCCCAGCTGAGCCTAGGCTTCCACTCAACCCCATGAAGACACTAGGAATGCGAGTGAAGCCATCTTGGACTTTCTAGCCACAGCTGCCATCTGACTACAGCTTCAGAAGATTTCAAGGGAAATCAGTAGAAAAACCATTCAACCAAACCCTTGTCAACCCACTGATGCATAGGTATTAGCAACATAGTTATTACAAGTAACTTAGCTTTGGAGTGCTTTGTTGCACAGCAACAGTTAGCTGAAATAGAGGAGGGCACAGCTTTGACAGTTGCCAGAGAACTGAAGAAATTGAAATATCTGTGTATGTGGGCAAATATGGACTGATCTTTCTATATCTACATTCACTACTTAAGTGATCTCATGCAGCGCCTTGACTTAAATATTATCAGTAACATAGCATTTTAGTTGTTCTCCAATAGTAAGAGAAACTGCAATTTTCATCTGGTATCATGCCTTCTTGAATAAATACTGCACTTCTCTCATTCCTTGCATTCGGCTGTGTCCAAATGACACCAAGTTCTGCCTATTGGGCTATAATTGGAAATGTGACATGCAGCCTTTAGATAGTGTTCTTAAAGGGAGGGACCACATCCTTTTTCATTCTTTCCTCCTCCCTCTGACATTAATGGAGGCATAATGACTGGAGCTCAGGTAGCCTCATTAGACCATGAGGCTAAAAGTCACATATTGAGGATAGCAGAGCAACAGATAGGAGTCTAGTTTCTTGATGATTGTGGAGTCATGCTCCTACTCATTTACCTCTACACTTTTTGCATAATGGAAATATAAACTTACTTAAACCAATGTGATTTTGCTATTCTGGTGTTTGCAATCAAATCTAATCCTAACAGATAATCCATTTTTAAGCTGACAACCTCAAAATTTATAACTCTTGCCCCAACCTCTCCCCTGAACTCAAATTCAAATACCTATCTGACTGTTTACATTTCCACTTGGCTATCTAATCGGCATCTCAAATTTAATGTGTCTAAAATCAAATCCTTAATTTCAACCACCTCCAATGTGCTCCTTCCACTTTCTTTCCCATCTTAATAAGTGGAAACTCCATTCTGTCAGTTACTCTAGCCAACACTGGAGTCATCTTCACTCTTCTTTTTCAGTCATACCTCATCCAGTCTATCAGCAAATCCTATTGGCTCTACCATCAAAAGCAGACAGTTTTTCACTACCTCCACTACCACTAATCTCATCCAATCTACCTGACCCTCACTTAGATATCTGCAATTGCCTCTACTCTTATTCCCTCCCGATGGTCAGTGTGTTCCTTTTAAAATATGTCAGATAATTTTTCCAAAACCCTCCTATGGCTTCTCATATCAGCTCAGAATTAATGCAAAATCCTTCCCTTTTCCTGTAAATCCTTACACAATCTCACCAATGCCCCTGCAACATCTCTCTGACCTCATCTTCTACCACTGTGCTTTTATTGCTGTGCCTAGACACACTGGTCCCTCTTTTCTTTAACCATACATGCTCTGACCAAAGGCTTTTAACCTGCTGTTTTCTTAACCTGAAACACTCTTGGCCCAGATATATATATATATATATATATATATATATATATATATATATATATATATATATATATATATATATATATATATATATACACACACACACACACACACACACATATATATATATATATATATATATATATATATATATATATGGTTTCCTCCCTCTAGCCTTAGATTCTGTGGTCAGAGAGAAGCCTTCTCTAACCATTCTATATAAAACAACCACTCACTACTCCTTAGGAGAACTTTCCCTGACCACCCTATATAAAACAGTCACTTTCACAATGATATCTCCTTAAGCTATTTAATTTTTCCTTATGGCACTAATCACCATCTGACAGATTTCTTTTCAGTCATCTTCCACTAGATTGTAAGATCCATGGGAGCAGGGTCTTTGTAGGTTTTATTTACTCTTCAATCCCCAGAACCTCAAACAGTATCTGGGACATAATGAGTGCTCAATCAGTATTTGTTGAATGGATGAATGAATGAAAGTGTGCACTATAGACCTGAATACAGAATTGTGAAAAAAAAAAAAAAGAGGGCCTCCGAAGTGAAGAGAAAAACTTAGGGCACTTCAATTAAATTGTTCTTTATGATCTAGTCTCCAAGTTCTAAGGTCCCCTGTGGGCAAAGGCCAGACTATCATCCTAGCTGGTGGTTCCACTGACCAAGGCAGGCGAGAAGAATTCCAGGGAGGAAGACTGAGAAAGGCCAAAGCCCAAACCAGAGAGAATTTAATGGGAAACTAAAGCCTAAGAAGCTGGAAGAAGTTTTTGGAACGTGGTGCAGCCAATTACTTAAAGCATGTAATCATATTTGAAGCTTGCTCTTAGGTGCTAGAGTAAGTAGTACATAGAATAGCCAACCTTCAAAAGCTAGAAATGGAGCCATTAAGTACAATCATAGGCCATGCCTTGTTCAAGAAGATTGAGGGTAAGCTCTCAGGACATGAAACACTAATTTTCAAATGTTTACAGTAACTTCTGCTGGCTTGAGCCACAAATTCGGCAGTTGGGGAAAAATATCATTATGTACTGTTTGTGTACCCTCTTTTATTTTTTTGCAAAAAAAATCTCTAATTCTATTTAAATGCTGTTTTTGAGTATTGAATCCATTACTTTGCAACCCTGGCAGAATCCTTTGTGGAATTTCCTTATAATACTGCCACTAGGCCATCACTCAAAAACTTTGAGGCAGTAGCTCTGAGGTGGAACCCAGGCATACTCATTCTGTTTTTGTACTTATTTTTAGTTCCACAGATGTCACAGATGCTCAGTCAAGGTTGAAACCAACGCCCTCATCTATGCAAGGCTCTGAGTTGAGTTCTGTGGAATTTGTATATTCCTTCCTATTCCCAAGGAATATACAAATTACATTTTGGTTATCTCAGGACAGTAGGATTAGGGTAGCTATTATTTATCTTTCTTTTGCTTTTCAGTATTTTCTAAATTTTCAGTAATAGATATGTATTATTTTGTGATAGAAGGAAACAAAAGGTTTTTTTCTTTTTTTAAAGACAAGAGCCTGAAATCTTTTTGTCTTCCTCTATTTATTTTGTAAATTCAGAAAATGCATCCATCAGTATCTATGACTAATGGCATGTAGGTAATATTGTACATAATTTCTATAGGCAATGGTGTGCTGTATTTTAAGAATCAGAATGAAAGAGAAGAATGGATAGCTAGAAGAATGAAAGCTCAGTTTACAAATCCTTTGAAACCTGTAATGGACCAAACAGGAGGAGCCTTCTTTGCAAACTGAAAAAAGGAGACTGTAACATTCCTCCTATGCTGCTCTGTCCACAATCAGAGTTAACCCACTAACAGTTGTTATTATGTACAGAAGTTGTATTAAGCAGTGGTGCTATGTAAAATGAAAGTCTGGCTCCCCTGCTTGCTGGACTAAGGCCCTCACCAAGGTCTATTTACAATCACTAGTCCTTTTCTCTCAGCAAGGGGAGAAATCTACAAAATCTTCAACTTGCTTGGTGAGTTCTCTGACTTCAATTTTCAAGCCCTGAAAGGGGAACTCTTTCAGAACTAGAGCCAGGAAATTTGCAAGTGACCTTCACTGAATCTACAGAGCCACCCTTAGCAAAAGCAAAACGCGATCATCTGCGGAATCACTGCTGCTGAGTCAATACATCGCCCAGCCTTGCAACCTCCAAAAGACTAAGGAGAAAGAGAACCCCCGGCGAGCGCCACGGGGCAGCGCTCTGTGTGGGCGCGTTCACGCGAGTGCGTTCTTGTCTGGCTGTTATTCCTCCGCGTAGGAACCACATTCATCGGTCGCCCCGGAGGATTTGTGCCCGCAGCAGTGATCCCGGGGAGGGGGGCCCGTCTTGCCTGGCTTACACGGCGGCCCTCCTCCTAGGGTGCTGACCCCAAGTTCCTGGGATGGTTTCCTCTTCCTTTTCCCTTTGATATCCAGCCATCTCTGTGGCTCTTTGGCTCATATTTTGGCTCAGTGTGAAGGCAGTTGCCCCTGGGTGGAATTGAGACACAGATTTCTGCCCAGATTTATTCACCACACGCAGTGCAGCTGCTGTAACAACTACTAACGCGAGTTTAGATTTTCTGTTCTTATAACGTTAAAGCCATGGGGCGGGGGGCGGCTGGAGACAAAATGAAGGTAGTTTAAACAAAAGAAAAAGTCGAATTACAATAAACCTCCAAATCTAATTCTAACATTAACCCCAATTGGTGATAAAACGTTTTATTTTTATTTGACTTTGATCAAAGCCCTAGCTAAATATTCTGCAATGCTTTATTATATCACATTCAGTTTAATATACAAAACAGAGACTTAGAAATTATAGTAGATTATCTATTTTGTTCATTTGAAACGCCTTATTTTTTAAAGAGTTATTTGTTTGTTTGTGGCTGCAGGTGTTTGTGTGTAACCCCAAGACCTTTCTTCGAAAAAAAATGTTTGTAAGGTAGAAAGACAGTGCCCTCACTTTGGAACTTAAACTATGAAAATGATGAAGAACTTACTCCTGTCAATAGAACTGTCTAAAGGGAAAGAGCTTTTATGGAGCTATACCTAGAGGACACCTAGCAATCAATTATCCCAGTTAACCTGAAATGGGGGAAATGGAATCAAATATTCGTGAGAGGTGGACTTTGAAACTGTTGTGTAGCACTGATTATTTTTCACCCAATGGCTTCTATTGATTTACCTGCAATGATCTTCAAACTATCCACTAACATTTGCTCACCTTGTTTCACTCCCTTGCTTAAAAGTTTTCAATGGTAATTACAAAAGCAATAACTAACCCTTATTGTAGGCTCACTATGAGCCAGACACAACTCTTTTTATGTAGTAATTCATTTATTCCTACAACAACTCAATGAGGCACATGGTATTGTTATTCCCAAATATATATCAGAGAACCAAAGCAAAGAAAAATGACTTATGTAAGGTCACATTGGGATTTAAATCCAAATAATTCTACCTATATTCTTAACCACTGTTATTTTTGTTCAAAATTCTCCATTATTACAGAATAAAAGCAAAACACCTTAGCATCATATATAAGAACTTTTATAAACTGGTCACACTGTTTCATGAACTCCTCTTTATCCTCCAGGGGTCAAGTCATCCCTGTACACCTACTTTCTTCTTCCTTCTTCACTCCCTCAAATACCCCACCACTGGTGATTCCTATTTATCCTTAAAGACTCAGCAGGGGTTACCTCTTTTTGTAGATTTTCATTACTTTCATAATTTTTTTTCCCATACTAGAACACTCATGATATACACTCTTCTACTAGCACCTATA